>NC_052056.1:99110000-99469000 GCF_903992535.2 Arvicola amphibius | reverse complement strand
GCCATCCCACACATCTCCAACCCTGTGGGCAAGCCTCTTTGTCACTGTGCTTTTCAGTCACACAAGCTTTGGTGACTTGCTGTCTGGATTTTCGGCTCTCCTCGGCCGTGTGCCTTGTCTTTCTCTTATTGATGGCGTGCGTATTCACCGCCATTTCGTAATATTACAGATGTTTCCCTGGGCCATAACTTATATTTTAACTTTGTCATGCTGTTTTTCACCAGGCTGGAGTTTTAAATTATGATGTCCTTTGAAGCATCAATCTTTTCCCAAATGACATTAGCATATTACGCCTTGTTTAAAGAGGCCTTTCCTATCCCAAGGTTATAAACATATTTTAATGTTTCCCTCTAATACATCTGGAATTTATTATTTAATTTCTAAGTCATTCATCTATCTGCAGATTATTTTGACAAAGGGGCAGGGTAAAACATAACTTTTTTTACAACTTTGCAAGCACATGATCAAAAGCTTATTGAATATTTATTTTATTCTCTACATAATTTTGTGATGTGGCTTTAGCTATGCACTAATATTTAATCTGTATGTGTGTCAGGGGGTATGCACACTGCCTTAACACAAGTGTGAAGAACAGAAGACAACCACAAGGTACAATCGGCTCAATAACCAGTTAGTTTCTGGGCTGTAATGCTTTGATTGTCCAGTTGGCTAAACCTGCACCTGGGAAGAACATCTCACTAAGGGATTAGCTTGTGAGCATGTCTGTGGGAGACTGTTTCAATGAACTGATGGAAGAACCCCAGCCCAGTGTGGGCAGCACCATTCCCTAGGCAAGGTGTCCTGACTGGTGTAGGAGTCAGGCTGCGTGCAAGCAAGCTCCACCCCTGACTGGAACCTGGAAGAGTGAGCCACAGTTAACCCCTTATCTTCAAAGCTGTTTTGTCAACGTGTTTTGCCACGGCAACAGAGATGAAACCAGAGCGTGGTGATTTCCCCTGGCTCCGGGTCCCCAGCCCATCGCCTCACAGAAACATGGGTGTGACAGAAGCATGTTTCTGTGCCTGGCTTTCCCCGGGTTCTTGGGGTTTGAACTCGAGTCCTCAGCCTTGCACGTAAGAACTCCACTCACTGAGCCATCTCCGTGCACGAAATCTTATCTTGCACGTGGGTTATTAACTCAGCTTTCTCTTGTTGTTCTGATTATCTGTTTTGGCAACCCCGAGTCTATCATTTTCTACCATGTTTGGCTTCTGATTCTGGAGCCTGTGTTTTGCCACCTGCCTGAGCTTTGCCACCAGAGCAGATATTTCACACTCTTGTTATTATTCATCCATAAAGACTTAATTTGCATTTGTAAACATAAAGCATATACTCTGGAAATAATAACATTTTTATTCTTTAATGTTTTGTTTTTTTTTTTTTATCACTGGGGATCACAAAATGGTCACCAGGTAAAGGTGCTTGCTGTCAAGCCTGATGACCCGAGTTTATACCTAGGGCCCACACAGTGAAAGGAGAAAACTGGCTCCTAAACATTGTCCTCTGACGCCTACACATGCACACTGTGACACCAGTGCTCACATACACCCTCACATGCATGCACACACAGATAAATAAATGTGACAAAAATTTAAAATAATAAAATAAAATGATCACTGTGATTTTACCAGCAAATAACCCATATGTTATTTCTGCTTTTGGTTATTGTTGGAACTTTCCTTGGTGAATGTCTGTAAAATCTGTTAGGAATTTGCATCCAAACTTTGTTGCGTACCAGGCTCTGGGCTCTGGGCTGTGAACCCCTCTCAAAGTAAATACTTTATTTTGTCATTGTAATGTACTCCTTTGTCCCCTTTTCTGGGAACTCGGTGAGTGTGATAACATCTTTACTGATTCATTTATATTTCTCTGAATTTTTTTCTGTGTGCTTTAAAGACAGTATGAGGCATAAAAACTTTAGAGCAGCTGGTGAGTCTCTCTCTCTGTGTCTGTCTGTCTGTGTGTCTGTCTCTGTGTGTATCTATGAGTGTGTGTATGTACGTCTGTGTCTGTGTGAGTGTGTGTGTATGTGTGCATGTCTGTCTCTGTGTGTTTGTGTGTGTCTGTCTCTGTGTTTGTTTGTGTCTGTGGTGTGCTCATGTGTTGGTACAGGTTTGGCCAGGTTTGGTTAGATTGTGTGCACATACCACCATGCTTGGCATTTTTACGTGTATGCTGAAGCTCTGATCTCAGGTCCTTATGCTTTGTGGCAAGTTTCTTGCCAACTGAGCTATTGCTGCATCCCTGGTAGCTCCTTTTTGTCCCTTTCAAATCTGTAACTTTTAAATCTATTGTCCTGTAAAAGTATGACAGTCCTTTTCTACATTTATCTGTTTACTTGTGCCCCGCTGTAGCAGACTCAGTTTGATTTAATTCTCATATCCTCTATCTCTCATCTGTTACCTATCTATCATCTATATATACCTATCATCTATAATCTGTTATCTATCATCTATATATGTCCATCTTTCTAGCATCTATATATCTATCTCTCATCTATCACCTATCTATTATTTATATATCTATCATCTATGTCTATCTTTCTATCATCTATCATTTATCTATCTAATCTATATGTCTATCATCTATCTATCATTCATATATCTATCATCTATATACCTAGCATCTATCTGTTTAGGTTTTCTGAGACAGTGGGATCCAGGTTAGCCTTGAACTCACCATGTGGCTGAGGATGACTTAGAACTGGCCCTCCTCCCTGCTTTTCTGAAGTGTGTATGCCAGCATCCCCAGCCTTCATTCCTTCCTTACTAGCCCTGTCTTGGAGCACAGTGACAGTCGGAGGTCCCGAGGGTTTAGAAATTCAGCATGTCACCGTGGGGGATGGGTCTCCAGTCTGTCACAGACAGTGCCTTCCTGTCATCCCCTGTCCCTTCCTCTTGAGGCTCTTCTCTCTTCATGGCTCATGTACATCTTTTACTAGTTTTTTTTTTCCATTAAAGGACTGTGGGGTCTGGAAAGTTTTTGAGTCTTTAAGTGTACGCCAAAAACTTTTTCCCCATTTTTCAAACACTTGTGCCATTGTTTAGCTAAACATAGAATCCTAATTACAAACTTATTTTCCCTTAGAACTTTAAATCCCCCACCCATTGTCTTCTTGCAGCTGAGGTTGTTAGTGGCTGTTTCTCATTCTTTTTATTTGTTGATTTGGGGGCAGGTGTTTGCTTGAGACAGGATCTGCTGCAGCCCAGGTTGGCCCCTAACTCAATATATGACCTAAAATGACCTTGAACTCCTCAGCCTCCTGCCTCCACCTCCCCTGTGCTGACTTCACAATTGGTTTGTGTGATGCTGGTGGTGGCACCAGAGCTTCCTGGGTGCTACACACCCTCAGCCTCATTCTACTACGCAGATAACATATTTCTGCAAGCTCTGGCATTTTTTTTTTCTAGTTTTTCTCACTGAGCCACTTAGGAGGCCGTTTCCAATCTTTTAGCTTTGTAACTTGGTCATAAGCTATGTCCACTCATAAGATCGGTCAATCTGAAGTTTCTCTGTATGCTTGAGTGGCATCTCCCACTTCCCTTGGGCGGGGGTGTGTGAAGGATGTATTTCTTTGGGGTATTTGTTTTGCTTTTTATTTGGTTGTTGGTTTTAACAGAATCTCAGGTAGACCAGGCTAGCCACGAATTATATTTATTTATTAGTTTTTCAAAACAGGGTTTCTTAGTAGCTTTGGAGACTGTCCTGGAACTAGTTCTTGGAGACCGGGCCGGCCTCGAACTCACAAAGATCCACCTGCCTCTGCCTCCCAACTGCTGGGATTAAAGGCGTGGGCTACCTATGAATTTTCTATGTTGTTGAGGATGACCTGGAACTCCTAATCATCCTGCCTCCACTTAGAGGCATGCACTGCTATATCCAGTTTTAACGTAAGCTTTGTTTTGGAGACTTCACTTGTCCCTTGTGGCCATTAGCTCTGTCTTTCTCTGATATCCAGTTCTCCTAGTATGAGGACCATCCTCCAAGGGATTTCTCCCTGGTCTGTCACCACGGCTGCCTCTGTGCTGAGGAGTCATCCTGCTCCTCGCGGGTTCTCCCTGCCCCTCCCTCTCCAACCTCCAAACCCCCTGTCCATGGAAGAAGTCACCCCCATGTGCTGCTGCCTAACCACGCGGGGATGAGGAGAACTGGCAGAAGGGTTGACAGTCCCATGTCAGACAGGGTCTAAACTGTCCGCTTGGAGTCGTGTCTGCTGCATGGCTGCTCTGGTCTTGGGAGCAGCCTTTCCTTTAGCCACTTGCATCGGTTTATATATTTCAGCCTATGCTTTACGGGAGTTATGTAAAGATTTCTTGTCTCCATTAGGAGTGAGAGAGAGGGCGAACTATGTTGAGTATGTGTGTATCTTATCATCAAACTGCCTCTGTGATGTTATCCACTAACCTTGCCCAATTAGTGAACCTAAAGGCCACCAAACTTTCTCTTCTTCCCCTCCTTTCTCCTTGAAATTCTTTTTGCACAAGGCCAGTGCTTGTCTATAATCCCAGCATTCAGTAGGTAGAAGCAGGAGGACTGTCATGAGTTCAAGGCCAGCCCAGGCTTCATTAATGAGTCAAAGGTCAGCCTTGATTATATAGACTCTATATCAAGGAGAGAGAGAAAAAATAGAGAGAGAGAGAAAGCTTGCCCAACATGTGTGTGGCCCCTGTTCAACTCCAGTTCTCTAGATATAAATAAATAAACAGAAGAAGATTTTTTTTTTCTGTCTCAGCTCCTCCCTTCCTGCTCTTTGAGCCTAAGGAACAAACCACCATCTTCTGTCTGTACCTATAGAGTTCCATGCTATGGTTTAGGACCTACGTTATTTCAGTTGTGTTAGAGGAAGCAGGTGCCACAGCATGAATGCAAAATCACAGGACCTCTTTACGTGGGCTCTAGGCTTGTGCAGCAGGCACCTTTACTTTATGTCACACCAGCTCCGGGGCATGGTGGTACATGGCTAGAATCCCATCTCTCGGGCAGAGGCAGGAGGATAACCTTGAGTTTTGAGGCTCGACTGGTCTACGTAGAGAGTTTCAGGCCAGCAAAACATTGTCAGCTTCTTCGTATGGGTTATTTGGTTTGTGTTTGTTTGAGAAAGGGGCTGATGTTATAGGTCAATGGGTCGGTTTCGCTCTTTCAACCTGCCTCTCTCAGCCTTCTGAGAAGCCAGAATGAAGGGCTTACACCACCAGGCCTAGAACTGTTGCTTTTTGTTTTTTTAAAAAAAATAATCTTGAGGGAACTGGCGAGATGGCTCAACAGTAAGAGCACTGGCTGCTCTTGCAGAGGACCAAAGGTCAGTTCCCAGCACACACATCAGGCAGCTCACTATGGTTTGTAGCTGTAGTTCCAGAGGATACAATGCTCCCTTCTGGCCTCTGCCAGAACGACACACATAATGCACATAACAATAGGCACATACACACATACACACATAAATAAAAATAAACTTAAACTTTTTGTCAGTCTTGTTCATGTGCGTATTTTAATTATATGAATGCCATTCCCCTCTCATCCCCTTCCCACCTCTTCTGGGACCACATCCCTCCTACTCTTCCCTCATGCCTTTTCTGTTGTATTTAACTACAGTTGCCTACATTTATAGGGGATTATTTACTGGCTCATGGGCAAGTTACCGGTGCTTGCATCACGGGAGAAAAATGATTCTCCCTTTTCCCTCCCCCATTAACTGTCAACAGCTTTTCATCCAGGTATATAACCTCAAGTGCCCCTCCCCCATCCATACCCAACCATGCTTTGTCAATGACTTCTTCAACCACTGAGCTGATGCCAGGCGACTGTTCGAGCCCCACCTAACCTTGATGGGTAAACATCGTTCCCTCGTATCACAGATGAGAAAGTGTAGAAGACTTCCTCATGCACCAGCTAGCTTAGCAGACAAAAGACCATGCACAAACAAAACCAAAGGCAAGGATCCATGCCTGACGTCAGTCTCTGACCTCTACATACATGCCCATACTCACACCTGAGGTCATACTCACTCCCCACGTGCATGCTTGCACTCACACGTGAACATTCTTCTGGACCTGGCGAGATAGCTCTGTGGGGGAATCACCTGAGAGCCAGAGTGTGGATCCCCTGAACCCCTGTAAATGTCATGAGCATGGCCGCCCACGCATAATTCCAGCCTCAGAAGGTAGACACAAGATCTGAGCAGGCGGGCGAGCTAGACCAACTCTGTCGGTGACCTCTGGGTTTGACAGAGAGACCCTGCCTCAAAGAATAAGGCACAGAGGGATCAAACTAGACTACCAACGTCAGTGTCTGGCCTCCACGTGGGCACCCACCTGTACAAGGCATGCACCCACACACAGGCCAACATCAGCGTACATGTGAGAATTTTTTAAATTAAAAGCGTTATTCTAGAGGTGATCCCAGAAAGCAAAGGGACTCAGCAACTGCTGCTTACTGGGAGAGACTTCACTCTCTTGGTTTTATGAGAGAGAGGCTTCCTTATAGTCCAGTCTGGCTTTGAACTCATTCTGTAGTTTCTGGAACCCCAGCTCCTCCTGAGTCTACCCCAGCACCACATGTGGCTTTGGACCTCCCAGGAGTTCCTAGAATGGAGGGAAGACTAGGGCCTTTAAGAGGTGAGGGACTGACACATGAGCACTCATGTGACTGACCACTAAGGAAGGGGACTGACCAGCAGCCATGGGAGAAATGTCACAAGGCAGAGGGCAAATGGCCACAGACTGACCTCAAGCAGCCCAGGGAAGCATGAGCTGTCACAGAGGAAAGAACAACCTCTTCATAAAACCATGACCCTGCTTTGCATATGGGAGTTGTTGCACTTACTGGCTTGAAAAAGTTCTGTGAGCCAGGCATAATACTGTACATCTGTGATACAGAGCTCAGGATGCTGAAGCAGGAAAGTTATGAGTTCCAGGCTAGAGTGGATGCCTAGGAAGACATTGGTACAAAATAAAAACCAAAGGCTGGAACTCAACAGTAGAGTCCTTGCCTAGAATCCCTCAGAGCAGAATTGGAAGTATGGCTCAGTGCTAAGAGTCTCTGCCTAGAATCCCCCAGTGAGGGGCTGGGGTGTGGCTCCATGGTAGAGCCCCTGCCTAGCATGAGCAAGGCCGAGTTCTGTCCCCAGTACCGCAAAGGAATAAAAACGCTGGAGAAACTAAGGTGGAGAAAATTCCTTGTAACTTCTGAAATATACCCTGAGGGTTAGCGAGCCACGTTTGACTCATTCTCTGGAAGAAGAAGCATTTGGTGTTGGAGCTGTGATTAAATGGATCCCCGTGTCAGCTGCAGAAACAAGTGTGTTAAGGGTGGCGCATCAGCCCCAACTGCGTATGACCTCGTTTTATTGCCCCGCCATGTGACCTCAGCATTACTTAAGTGGAGTCGCTGTGTTTTTTACTGCACTTTCCCCATCTTTCCCCACGGCTGCCCATATTTCGTGCCACACTCCCAGTCTCTCGTCAGCCACTGTCCATTACTGTCACCCTGTCACCGCTCGCCTGATGTCCTTGCAGTGGGTGCCAAATGGAGTTGTCCTGGCTAAATAAACGGAGTAAGACTGAACTGCAGACGAGAAATTGAAATCCAGACACCTGAAAGGAACTGACAGTAACTAGGTATCAAGGTATGTCAGTTATTACTGGCAGGGGGCGGAAAGTATTAGCATGTAGAACGCTGCAGATGGATCAGGAGCAGTGCTGGGAAACCGGAAACCATCGCCCATGTCTCTGGGAACTCTGCATTCTCGTCTGTGGTGTGTGGCTGATTTCCCATTCATCTTTCCCATGATGAATTTTTATTTGTAGCTGCCCCACTGCAGACATGAAATATTAGATTTTTTTTGACAAGGAGAAGCTGGGGAGATAGCTCAGTGAGCAAGGTGAAGATGTGAGGAACCAAATTCAGATCCCTGGGACCCATATAAAGCTGGATGTGGTTGCATACGTCTATAATCCCAGTGCTCTTGTGCCAAGATGGGAATCCCCGGGAGCTTGGAGGCTGGTTTGCCCATTGGGCACTGCAGTGAACTATAAAGAGATGCTGTCTCAAACACTATAAAGTTGAAACCCAACACCAAAGGTTGTCCTTTTACCTCCATATTCATGTGGTGGGATATGCATGCCTGCACACACACACACACACACACACCATACACACACATGCACACACACATAAACACGCATGCACACACACATAAACACGCATACACACACATACACACCATACACACACCACACCCATAAAATAAAACAAAATACTTCAAGATATGGTTAATCTCATATCACTTGGCCCCCCGTTGAGGCAATAGGAAAATGAATGGAAAATCAAGTGGCTTTGGTGCAGATCCTACCATCCAGTTACTCATCAGACCTGAGATAGTTCATCCAACCACTCCAGATGGTAGCTCTCTAAGCCACAAAATCCAAATGGTTCTAGAACCTTCCTTACAGAGTCATTTTAAGGATGAAATAAAACTGAGAATGATGGTACACACCTCTATTCCAGCTCCTCAGGAGGCTGAGGTGGGAGGATTATAAGTTTAAAGTCAGCCTGTGCTGCATAGGTAGCTCTAGGCCTGATGTACACACACACACACACACACACACACACACACACACACACACATACACACCGAATAGGAATGTAGCTCAACAATAAAGTACTTACTTAGAACCTACCAATAAGAGGGCTTTTGACTAATCAGTGGATAACTTAACTAGAATCCCCCAGTGAGGGGCTGGGGTGTGGCTCAGTGGTAGAGCCCCTGCCTAGAATCCCCCAGTGAGGGACTGGGGTGTGATTCAATGGTAGAGCACCTGGCAATTCCACCCACAGAATCACAAAGAAAAGGATTACATTATATTGTGCTTTTACGTGTTTAATCCCAAGTAATAGCAGTGTCGGATGACAGATGAGAAAATATTTTACTCCAAATGCTACCAGACAACCAGGACCAGATCCAAAATGCAAGTTCCCAGGCTGGGGTGTAGCTCAGTGGGTGGAGTGCTTGTCCAGCATGCACAAAACCCTGGGTTCTTGGACCAGCACACCACAAACCAGGTGTGACACACATATCTGTAATTCTAACATACATGAGGATAAAGGCTCAAGGTCACCCTGAGCTACCTAGCAAGCTGGAAGTTAACCTGGGCTACATGAGATCCTTTCTCTGTTGGAGGGGGAGGAAAAGAGGAGAACTTTTAATCAAATAAAATGCAGGTTCCCAGGCCCCAGCTCTGCCCTTTTTGTTAGACTCTCCATTCAATGAGAGTCCCAGCTGGGCTATCGACCCCAATGGCCAAGAACCTCCTTGTGTTTTTAGGTAATTTTTGTCAATTGAACAAACAAATCTGTGTTATGCTATGTTACGAAGTCAAGAAAATAATTGATGTTACTGGAAGGATCCACCAACAGAGCCCAAATGCTCTGTAGAGTGTTTGAAACTGATTCTTTACAGAGAGGGGAAACAGCCCAGAAAGGGTGGCTGTTTGCCAAGGAACAGCAAGGTTGGGGCTGCGTGGTCTATAAAAGTCACCCACCACGAAGCGGAAATGGTTACTTAATTAGCTCACCAATCTGCAGTTTGGGCGGAGTCACCATCTGCACCTGCAGCTCCATGTCAGTGAGGATAGCTCACCTGGGCTTCACTTCCCAGCTACCACCACCAGCTGGCAATGACTGTGGTTGCCAATAGAGGGCTCAGCGGGTCTCGGGCCTGGGTACCTTGATTCTTCATACCTGGGCCTATCCTCAGGTGGGTCTCCTCCCCCTATCATGTGCCTGAGATTTAGAGTGAGTGTCCCAGGAGATAGGCAGGGCCACACAGTCAGAGAGGGTAGGAGGAGGAAGCGGGGAGGGGCAGGGGATCGAGGGGTGAAGAGGAGGAGGGAGAGCAGGAGATATAGCACAAAGTAATGGCCCCTTCCTCCAACTATGTCCCTTTCCCGCACTACCCTCTCCATCCTCTTCTTCCTTCCTCTGTTTTTTGAGACGAGGTTTTGCCATGTAGCCCCAGTGGGCCTCAAACTCTCAATCCCCCTGCCTCAGCCTCCTGAGAGCCAGATGACAGACATAGGGAACCCTAGTCCCTTTCGGCACTGTTTAGAGAGTCTTCCACACTGGGTGCGCGCCCTAGGTCTCTCACTTCCGTTAGTATTCTGTTGCCACAGTTTGCTGATCCGCTCTCCTAGGGTGGATGTTATAGGTGGAGCCATTCAGGTATCCGTGCACACGTCCTAGGATGTGTGTGGTGTGGGAGATATGGGAGTGTGTGTGGTGTATGTGTGCTGTATGTTGTGTGTGTATATGTATGTGTGGGTATGTTTGTGTTTGTGGTATATGTCTGGTGTGTGTGGTGTGTGTGGTGCGTGTGTGTGGTGTGCATGTGTGTATTTATGTATATTGTGTGTTGTGTGTGATGTGTATACATTCATATATGTATCTGTGTGTGCGTGTGTGTATGAGTGTGTATATGTGTGTATGTGTGTGGTGTATGTATGGTGTATGTGTGTCTTTGTGGTTTGTATTTGGTGTGTGTGTGTGAGAGAGAGAGAGAGAGAGAGAGAGAGAGAGAGAGAGAGAGAGAGAGGCAGGCAGGCAGGCAGGCAGGCAGAGATGGGATGATGGGTGCAATGAAGGTCACAGGATAATCTGTGTTCTGGTCCTTACTTCCCACTTTGTTTGAGGCTGGGTCTCTTGTTTACTGTTGCATACACCAGTCTGCTGGTCCAAGATCTTCCAGGGATTCGCTGGTCTCCACCTCCCAGCTCACTGAGGAACACTGGGATTTCAGATGCGCACTATCATGAGCGCTGAGGATTTGAACTCAGGTCTTCATTCTTGCACAGAGAGCGTTCCCCCACCGTCTCACCGGCCCCCCGCCTTGTAGTTTTAATTTGCCCGACCTGATGACAAATGGCACCAGAGCATTTTCTCCCGCATTCATTGGCCATTTGTGCCTCTTCTTTCATGAAATGCCTGTTTAAACCTTTGCACACATTTTATTGGGCTATTCATTCTTAAAGCTTTTATGTGAACAATATTTTGTCAGCTATATGTCTTGAAACTATTTTTCTCCGAGTGTATGGTTTACCTGCTCATATTATTAGTAGAGTTTCTGATATGCAGTTGCTTATTTTGATGAATTTCTTCCTCAATTTGCGGCTTAGTGCTTTCTGGAGTGTTCTGAGATAATCTTTGCCAAACTCGTGTTACAGAGGTTGTTTTATGCCAGGTGTGATGAGTACACACCTGTAATCCCAGCATTCAGGAGGCCCGGCAGGTGGACAGAGAGGCAGAACCCAGCCTGGGCCGCATGGTGAGACCTCATCTCAAAAATACAATTAAAGTCTTACATTTTCGTCCTGGAAAATTACAGCTTCGACTTCTAAGTCTGCGATCTGGGGCTGCTAAGGAGACGGCCCTGTCAATCAAGTGCTGGCAAGTGTGAGGGCCTGAGCTGGGAGCCTCAGCATCCATGTAAAAACTGGGCCCGACAGCCCACGTCTGTAGCCCAGCTCTGGGGAAGGAAAGACAAGTGGATCCTCAGAGCTCATTGTCCAACCAGCCTGGTCAATTGGTGAGCTCCTGGCTTAGTGACAGACCCTGTCTCAAAAAATAGAAATGGTGCTGGGGAGGTGGCTCAGTGGTTAGAAGTGCATACTGCTCTTGCAGAGGACCCAAGTTCAATCCCCAGTACCCACACCAGGCAACTCACAACCACCTGTAACTCCAGGTCCAGGGGACCCAACACCCTTTTCTGACCTCTGCAGGCAACTGCACTCATGCACATACACCCACACATAGACGTGCATGATTAAAATTTTTAAATCTTTTTAAAAATACAATAGGGAGGCTGAAAAGATGGCGCAACAATATGATTAAGAGCACTTGTTGCTCTTGCAGAGAACCCAAGTTCAGTTCCGAGCATGCACATAATTGTGAGCCTTCCTTAATTCCAGTTCCAGTGGATCCACCAGCTTCCTCTGACCTTCATGGGTACCAGACATACACATGGTTCATATACATTCATGTAGGCAAACCATTTATAAAATAAAAGGAAATAGACCTGAAAATGAATACATAAAGGGGTGACAGATTGATGAAGACACCTGAATGTTGACATCAGCCTCCACACACATACATGACACATACATGACACATACATAAGCTATACACTTTTGCGCACACACCAAAACCAAAAGCCTTCAATCTACCTTATACTGCTTTGTGTCCAGTATGAGGTGGGAACTGATGTTCACTTTCCCCTGTGGATATCTGCTTCCCCTGTGGATATCTGCTTCCCCTGTGGATATCTGCTTCTCCCTGTGGTTCTCTGCTTCCCCCTGTGAATATCTGCTTCCCTGTGGATATCTGCTTCTCTGTGGATATCTGCTTCCCCCTGTGGTTCTCTGCTTCCCCCTGTGGATATCTGCTTCCCTGTGGATATCTGCTACCCCTGTGGATATCTGCTTCCCCCGTGGATATCTTCTTCCCTGTTGATATCTGCTCCCCCGTGGATATCTGCTGCCCTGTGGATATCTGCTCCCCCCGTGGATATCTGCTGCCCTGTGGATATCTGCTGCCCCCTTTGGTTCTCTGCTTCTCCTGTGAATATCTGCTTGCTGCAGCTCTAAGTTTGAAAGACTTCCCTCACCACCAAATTATCTTGGTGCCCTTGTCAAATTAATAGACTCTCTAAACATAAATCTGCCTTCAGAGTCACAGTAAGAACTGATAATTGACTTTTTTATTTACTTTACCCTCCTACTATTTAGCTTGAATCCCAAACCACATTCACTATTTCTTGATTTGTGTGACGTCACAACAGCCCTTGAAATGGAGTTACATGAGTCCCTCGCTTTTATCCCTCTGGCTGTTCAGAGTCCCTTTCATTTCTATGTGAGGTGTGTGTGGTACATACATACATGTGAGTGTGTAGGTCATACCAGTGTGTAGGCACATGGAGACCAGAGCAGGATGTGGGGTATCTTTCTCCATCTTCTGTCTATTTACATTGAGACAAATTCTCACTGAGCCAGAAGCCATTTTGGCTTGACTGCCTGGTGGGCAAATTCCAGAGATCTGCCTGTCTCTGCTCACCCCTCATGGCCCAGGGAAGCCATGCCAGCTCTTCACATGGGCCCTGAAGATTTGAACTCCAGTCCTCAAGTTTGCAGAGCAAGGACTCTTAATCACTGGGTCATCTCTCCTGCCCTCTTGCTTTTCTTTATACATATAAGAATTCTTTTACTAACACTCAAACAGAAAACCTAAGTGTCATTTGACTGGAATTTATTGAGACACCAGATCATTGGGAGATGCTCTCTTAACAATGCTGAACAATCTCACGTCCATGGACATGGTATATCCTTCCATTTGATTTAAGCCTCCTCAGTTTTTCTTAGCATTTCTTTGTGTTTTCAGCATGGACATTCCTCATATCTTTTAGACATTTAAATCCAAAGGATGCTATGTTTTTATATGTCATGTTTTGATCTTCTGTCTTATAACCTTGCCAACTTGGCGAGTATTTGTTGTTAGTTATTATTAATTGATTCCTATTGAGTCTAGAATTTTCTGTAGCCCCTTTTAGATTCTTGAGGTAATTGTGTTGTCTGCAAAGAACGACAGTTGTACTCTTCCTTTCCAAATTTTCCCCTGCTTATTTCTTTCTCTTGCCTTTTTAGATTGTTTGGGAACTCTAGAATGTTGAATAAAATGGGTTAATGGCTTTCCAACAGGATGGTCTTGAATTCACTATATAGCCCAGCCTGGCCTCAAACTCAGAATTCCCCTGCTTCCACCACCCAGTACTGTGGTTACAGGCATGCACCAACTTGCCCATATAGAAAAGCAGTTAGTATTTTCATCTGAAAGTATGGACACCTGTTACTGTTTGGAGGGCAACCCCATCCACGCTAAGTTCCTGGAAGGTTTGGATATACGTGATGCTGAGCAGTGTTTCCTGGGGAGACACGAACAAATGTCTCTTCACCCCGATAGGGCACCAGTGACAGACCAAAGAAATTATCCCTCTCAGGTCTAAAGTTATTGGGGTTATTTACAGAAGTGTGGGTGAGGGGATACTTATAAAACATGGTTAACTCAAAGGCAACTTCATCAGAAAAAAAAAAAAACGCACCCTAGCATGGGTAAAGATTCAGGAATGCTGCATCTTGGAGCTACCTTCCTGCATGCCTTACAGGTCACTCCATTGGAGAGTATCTTACTGTTTAAATAACCATAGGATGTTTTTTTTTGTTTTGTTTTGTTTTTTTTAAATATTTATTTATTTATTATGTATACAGCACTCTGTCTGTGTGTATGCCTGCAGGCCAGAAGAGGGCACCAGACCCCATTACAGATGGTTGTGAGCCACCACGTGGTTGCCGGGAACCGAACTCAGGACCTTTGGAAGAACAGGCAGCGCTCCCAACCCCTGAGCCATCTCTCCAGCCCCATAGGATGTTATATGCAATATAACTCATGAATCCTGTAAGTTTCAGGAACTTCTTGAGACTTATAGATTTAGTTTGAGTCTTATGAGCCTCCCTCCTCCCTTTAGGAGAGAATATTTTAGTTCAAAGAAAAAAGTCACAAAACAAATTTGTTTTTTGTTTTTGCCATCTACTGATAGCAAGCATGAGTACTTGAGCTTGAATCCCAGAACCCATGTAAAGCTGGATTCAGAAATATGTGTGTTTGTAATTCCAAAACTCCTATGGAAAAATAGGAAGCAGAGTCAGGAGCATCCCAGGAAGCTCATGGACCAGCTAGCCAGGCAGGCACAGCAGCAAACAGAGACAGGGACCAACTAATTAGCATATGCAACCATAAACACTATCACAACCTGAAATTCTCTTCTACTTCCCACACATGTGTAATGTGTAAGAATGGCACTTACAAGCCATTCTTGCACACCCACTCACATCGCACACAAACACATACACATGGAGACACTGAAAATTAAAAATAATAAAGAAGATATTCTTCAGGGACCTGCAGTCCTGGCTGCTGTGTTTTGTGACTGTCAGTTAAATCTAGGTGATTTACAGTATTATTCTAATCTTACGTGACCTTGCTTTTTATCTACCAGTAATAATATTTAGCAAAACAGACAATTGAAATGGAGAAATACTGGGCAAAAAGACCACAAAGCTTCTTGTAAGCAGTTGACCAGACTGGTAAAAAACAATATAAAGACAGATTTGAACTAGGAAAAAACGCAGTCAGCCAAATATCTTACAAGGACCCAAGTTCAATCCTCAGTACCCAAGTTTAAAAAAAGTATAAGCATAGGGACCTCCTTTAGGTGACGGCAGGTCACTGGGTCTCACGAGTGGCAAGCAGAGACAAATGTGAGAGAACTCATCTCAAGGAATAAGGGGGACAGCTCCTGAAGAACAGCACCCAAGGTTGACCTCTGAACTCCACATAAATGCGCGCGCGCGCGCGCACACACACACACACACACACACACACACACACACACACATTCACTCACTTTCAATGAAAAGACCTAGAGAAAGGGGCTGGAGAAATGGCTCAGTGCATAAGAGCACTGGCTGCTCTTACAGAAAACTTGACTTCAGTTCCCAGATCCCATGCCGTGACTCACAACCACCTGTAACTCCAGTTCCAGGGATCCAATGCCCCCTTCTGGCCTCCATGGGTACTGCATACATTTAGCACAGATACACATGCAAGCAAAACCCTCATACACATACACAAAATCTTCTAAAAATTGTCTAAGGCCCAGAGACCATAAACAGTGGAAACTGCACACACACAAAATGCACACACACATGCACACATGTATTTTAATCATCAAGCCACTGAAATATTTTAACCCACTCTGACAATCTTAGAGTTTTTGTGTTCAACCTGCTGCCCCTCACCTGCTAACCTCTGTCACCTATGTGTGTGTTCTTTCTGGCACAGCTCCTTCTTCCACTTCTCCTACTTGCTTTCCTTCTGTGTGCATGTATCTGTGCACACGTACACACGTGCGTGTGGAGGTCAGAGGTCACATCAGGTCTCTCCCTCTCTCTATCATTCTCTACCTTACTCTTTGAGACAGGGTGTCTCACTGAACCCAGAGCTCAGCTAGTCAACTAGACTGGCTGGCCCGTGTCCCCCAGGGTGCCTCTTGCCTCTTCTCTTCCTCACCTCTGGTGCTGGCATTATGAATTCTAGAGATCTGAACTCAGGTTCTTGTCCTTGGACAACAAACATTTTATCAGCTCAACTAGACCTCTCTTGCTTTCTGTGGGCATACCCAGGATCTTTCTGATGCTCCGTTTGTGTCCCTCCACTGGCTTGTTAGCCTGGCTCTGTGTTTTATCTCTGTGCACTCACTGTTCCTCCATGGCTTTTAAAGTGGGTCTTTAAGTCACCCTAGACTACTTTGTAATAATGTTATACGACTTCACATATACCGTAGAATCTTACAGCCACATCATTTCCTTAACCCTCTGTTATCCTTGTGCTATTGTCTTCTGCCTGACTGCTACCTCTATTATACACGGCACAATCCATTATCATTTTGGCTTTAGGCAGTCACGATTGAAAGGAATTAAGGATGACTTTAGAATAGTTCATTAACTCACTACCTTCCGTATCTAAGACTCTGCCGCAGTGCGTGCGCATCAGAGCTTTATCTGGCATCATTTCCTTCAGTCTGAGAAATGTACTCAGCGGGGTGTGGTGGCTCACACCTATTACCCCAGCACCTGAGATGCTGGGGCAGGAGGGTAGAAAATTGGAGACCACCATGTGTTACTGTGATTGTTTTCATGATCAACCTGACAGTCTAGATTCCCTAGGAGATACACTTCTGGATGTATGTGTGAGGGATTATACAGATTAGGATCACTGAGGCAGGAATACCCACCATGAGATCGGCAGTGCCACCACATGGACTGATGTCTCAGACTGAATAAACACCAGTGCTCCTCTCTCTGCTTTCTGACTGTAGATGAAGGGGAGCAGCAGCCTCACGCTCCTGCCGCCGTGCCGTCCCCACCATGATGGACTGTGTACCCTCAGACCGTGAGCCAAAATGAATCCTTCCTTCCTTTAGTTGCTTTAAGATTTTTGTCACTGGTAAGCTAACAGCAAAGGGGGTATTGGTTAACTTACTCCTCAGGTGAGAGATCCCTGGCCCAGGACTGTCTGTTAGTGAGGGTGTCACAGACAGGGCCTCAGTAGGGTGTCTGTATGTGTAAAAGGGAGAGAGAAGGGTGCTGCCACACAGTGGCTTGGACAGCAGCTAATATTCTTTTCTGAAATATTTACTTTTTAATCTGTGTACTGGTGTTTTGCCTGCATATTTATATCTGTGTACCACATGAGTACCCAGTACCAATAGAGGCCAGAAGTAGGTATTGGATCCCCTGGAACTGGAGCTGCAGATGGTTGTACTGACAATCAAACCCCGATCTTCTAGAAGAGCTGTCCATGCTCTTAACCATGAGTTCGTCTTAAAGGCCCCGGTTGCTAGATTCTAACATTACGTTCTCATAATTGGATTCAGAATGTCCAGGCAGGCTTGAGAAGCTGTAACTCTAACAAGTCCTGGGTGATGCTGAAGTTGATGCTGATGTTGATATTGATGCTGATGCTGGCACTGGTGATAATGATGTTGCTGATTATACTGAGGGTGCTAGGGATGCTGATAGTGTTGCTGATTCTGATGCTGATGATGATACCCATGCTAAAGCTGATAGAGATGTTGGCAATGATGATGATGATGGTGGTGGTGGTGATGATGATGGTGGTGGTGGTGGTGATAGTTCTGGTGATGATGTTGGTAATGTTGCTGATACTGATGATGGTGCTGATGCTAAAGCTGATGGAGATGGTGGTGACAATGGTGATAATGTTGCTGATACTGGTGCTGATGCTGGTACTGGTGATGATGATATTGGTAATGATGTTGATGCTGGAGCTGGAGCTGGAGCTCATGCTGGTGCTGATGCTGCAGCCCACTTTGCTTCACACGGCATTTGAGTCTGTAAGAAGGGTTTGCATGGGGCACTAAACCCAGAAAGTGAAGAGAAATGGGATTGGTTTTCAAAAACTCATTTATCTTCCAAACATTTGATGTTTTCAGCCAGCTGCACCCCTTGAACTAACAGTGATGCCTGAAGGCATTCGGGCTACAGTACCTCAGACATGTCAGTACCGACCCAGGAAAATTCCTGCAGAGCCTCAAGGAGTCAAAACCAAGGCTCTTCTTTCTTGTCCAGGAGCCAAAATCCAAATGCAGGAAGCTCCTGATTTTTTTAAATCCCTCAAAAAACTCTATTACTTTCCACCATGAGCTTTTCTGTAGGATGTAATGATGTATGCTCTGACTGCAGACCAATTCTCCAGGGCCATGGTGCAAACTCTGTGCTCTCCTCACATCTCACCAGGGTGCAGTGTTCTCAGTGGCTGGGTCTGTGTGCTTTCTCCCCTGTACACAGCACACAGGATCGAGTACCCAGAATGACCCTCTGCATAGTTAATGACACCACCTCCTGCCGTCTGAGCAGCAAGGATTTCAAACACAGTCATGGAAAAAAACCCTGTGTGTGAAGACACTCCGGGGACCAGAGTTAGGGCAACACTGTCCATGCGAGCTTGTTTCTCCCCCGGCATGTTTGAAAGATTCACGATTGAGTTTTAACTTCAGCTTCTTAGATGATGTACAGAACAGTCTGGGTGTTTGTGTGTTCCTTGAGACAAGGTCTTGCTGTGTAGCCCAGGCTATCCTGGTACTTAGAATCTTCCTGCTTCTGCCTCTCAAGCATGGAAGTTAGTTAATTCTTGATTTGGGAAAGTTTTATTTATTTGTGTATTTTTTGGTTGGTTTGTTGGATTTCAGTGCCAGAAACAAAACTCACTGACTTGCACATGCTAGGTAGACATTGTACCACTGAGCCACACCCCAGATCCTCACTGGGGGATTCTTAGGCAGGTGCTCTACCACTGAGCCATACCCCAGCCCCTCACTTGGAGATCCTAGGCTAGTGCTCTACCCCTGAGCCAAACCCCAGCCCCTCACTGGGGGATTCTAGGCAGGTGCTCTAACACTGAGCCACACCCCAGCCTCTCTCTTAAAGATTCTAAGCAAGTGTTCTACAACTCATCTTCGTCCCCAGCCCCTCATTGGGGTTCTAGACAGACACTCTACTGCTGAGCCATGCCCCCCATCCCTGCACTCACTTAAAAATGAGCTCACAGGCAGATAATGATAGTGAAATTTCAGACTTGTGCTTTAGAAATGCTTTTACATCCCTCTCATTGTATTATTATCCCTGCTTCATGGAAAGGCTGAAGGCAGGCAAGTTGGTGGAACAGAGTTTATTTTTGAGATACAGAGGAGAACCTACATAGTCCTGCTGACTTTCTAGGCTGTGAGCAGAAGAAACTAAAAATTTCCACCAGAAAAAGGAGCAGGTGTCCCTTCTCCCACAGCTTCTCATCCCCATCAATGGCAGGGGACAGAGTGGATCTTGCTTTTTGCATTCCAGCTCCCATCTAGCATCTCACCAGGGTCTGCTGGTTTCCTTTGGGCTCCTTTGCACCTCATTGTGCCTGGTCTCTCCCTACTGCCCCTCAGTGCTCCTTTGAAGGGTTTGTGCAGAGAAGATGCAAGCCATGCCAGGCACACAAGGAGGACCGGCCGAGGAAACAGAACTAATAAGATTTACAGAAACAATTTGCTAAGGAACTGACTCATGCCAGGAGTCCTGTGACATACCCCCTGCCGGGTGCAGAACCTGAAAAGCCGGTGGCTGACCCACTCCAAGTCCAAAGGCTCTGCAGTCCGAGGGAAGAAGAAGATGAAGGTACAGGACAAGAGAGAGAGAAACCCTCCCGAAATAGTTACCTGACCTAAAACACCTGATATAAGCAACTTAAGGAGATAGGGTTTATTGTGGCTCACACTTCAAAGATACACAGTCCATCCTGACAGGACAGGCATAAAGGCAGGAGCATAGGCAACTGGTCACCTTGCAACTGCTGCCGGGAAGCAGAGAGGTGAGTGCTGGTGCTTAGGATGACTTTGGGACCTGAGTCCATGGGATGGTGCTGCAAGCATCCAGTTTGGTCTTCTTCCTCAGCTTAATTAATTGGTGGTTCTAAATGCCAGGAAGCTGACCATCAAGATTAACTCTCGGTTCTGGCCTGTTTGTCCTCCACCCTGGTGGTGCAGGGTCTTACTTACACCGATAGTGGGCGTTCTTCACCCAGAGCAAAAGCTCATACCCATGTATGTCACCACCCTTCACCCCAGCTGCCTGGGCAGCCCTCCATTTAACTGAGCCGATGCATAAAATTAACCACGGCAATATATGGCTACTGTGTGTAGAAGCACCCAGAGACTGAAGGTGGAGATGCACAACCTGAGTGAGCAACCTATCCTCATCCTCCGGTCCCAAACTTCCCCTCTGCAGTCTCTAGCTAGCTGCAGCCTTGGTAAAGCACCCAGCCAGGGACAGGGGGACAGAGAAGGGGAAAGAGTTAACAGGATAGTGGGCCCTGCTCTAATGTGGCTCTCCGCATCTCTACTCTGGCTTCCGTGGCGACTTCATTAGCGGCAAGCTGCTAATTAAATTTCATATTTATGATCAGAAAATAAAATCATTGGACCTTTCTGAAATAGGGTTTTATGAGTTTGGGCTCAGGCAGCTGAGTCAGCAGTTGAGGGCCCCGGCTGTTTAGAATCACAGTTTCAAGGCGAAAATAAATAAAGCAAACAGCTAGCATGTGAGTGTGCCTTGGACTGGTGTGCAGTGGGCTTAAACAGGACAGACCTCCACCCACTTGGTAAATAGAGCTTGTACCCAGTGCTTGGGTGTTAGGATGCTTGGAGCATGAGGTTTGAGCCAGCAACCCCTAGCTGAAACAAACGTGCCGCGTTTCTGGGTCCTCAGCTGCGTTTCTGGATCCTCAAGCTTCTTCAAGGGTGCCATAGTGTTCTGTTTTGGGTATTATTTTTCTAGCTGTATTGGAGGCATCTTTGGTATGAACACGCCGGAAGTGCTCCAGTACCACTTCTGCATTGTGTGAGATTCAGCAGGTGCCATCTTCTTTGAGAGGTTCCCAGGATCTCCCCTCCCCTGTGGCCTCAGGAAGCTTTTCTACTCTGCTGCTGCCAACGAGAGAGGTTAAGACAACAGGGATTTGCTCTCTCAAAGCGCGGAATTAGAGGTTCAAAATCACAGGTCAGTGGCTTTGGGGGAAAAACCCTTCTGCCTTTTCCAGCTATGTTGGTTTGCTTGCTACAGGGTCTCCCTGTATAGCTCAGGCTAGCCTCGAACTCAAAATCCTTCTGCCTCAAGCACTGGGATTACAGGTGTGCAACACTATGTGTAGCTCCTCTGCCAGATGTATGTATGTGATGGATGTGTGTGTGTGTGTGTGTGTGTGTGTGTGTGTGTGTACAGAAGCCAGAGGAGAATGTCAGCTGCCCTACTTCATTACCCTTTATTACCATCCATCTTATTCTGATGAGTCAGACTCTTGTTGCTGAATCTGGAGCTGAGCTAGTAGCTAGCAAGTCCCAGCAATTCTCCTGTCTCCACTCCCCACAGTGCTGGGGTTACGAGTACAAACAGCTATGCCTGGTTTTATGTAGTTTCTGGGGAACCAAACTGAAGTTTTCAAATGCTCTTCAGCACTGAGTCCTATCCCCAGCTCCCAATCCCTGCTTTTGACGGCTCCTGATCCAGTCTCTGTCTTCTTCGCTTCCCTGGATCTGTGTCTTTTACTCTTCTCATAGAAACACCTGTCGCTGACTTTAGGTCCAGGGTGGCCTCACCATGATGAAGTCTGGAAAGGACCCATTCCCTGATAAATGTTATACCCAAATCAGCGACATCCCCCAAAAGCCAACAAGGAAACTGAGTCCTGTTTGTAAAGAGCCTTTATTTTATGCAAGTTTGAAAACTCGGTCTCTCCTCATGTTCAACGTATTGGAATAAACGGAGAGCCCCCGAGTTCAGAGTTGGGTTTTTATAGTAGTAAAGGTAGGGGTGAGAAATTTTTTTGAGGTTCAGGACCCCTGATTGGCTGGTATTTGTGTAAGGGTGTCCTGGTGAGTGTATGCTGGCAGGTGGTCCTATTTACAGCGGTTGGAATGCTAGGCATTTCCTTTGGATGGTCTGTTTCTGGGTGGTGATCAGGTAATCTCAGCTTGTGGTTCTTCCTGCAGCCAGGTATTGCTTCAGGGTAAACTACTGAGACTCAGGCCTCTATTAAATTTATCGATGGCCAAGTCCTAATCTGGCAGGTGATAATGGTTGGAAGTAAAGAACTTCCTTTTGGTGATCTGTTCATATTTAGCTTATCATGGCTGGCTCCTTCAATAAGGTCATATTCTAGGTAGATGTGAATTTAGGAAGAGACACCATTCAACCTCTGTGTTAGTTATTTTTCTCTTCACTGTCCCAAAATGCCTGAAAAGAAACAGCTTAACTTGGAACGGTGAGGAAACCATGGTGGCAAGAGTGAACAGGCTGATTTTTGCAGCCAATCAGGACACAGGGAGTGAACAGGAAGTGAGATTAGGTTTAAAATCTCAAAGCCCACCCACAGTGGTCCACATCCTCCAGCAAGGCTCTGCCTCCTGAAGGCTCCACAACAGCGCCACCAGCTGGTGATAAGGTGTAAAAACATGTGAGCCTATGGGAGGGACATCTCACATTCAAACCCCAGCCCCCAAATGAGAGATCCAGTTGGAGGGAAAGACTGAAAGCCAGAAGAAGTGGGACATACAGAGTCAAGAACCCAGTGTTACCACCCATTCAGGGAAGGCCTGGGTTTCCAGAAGCTGATGCTCCAAGAAAGGACGCTTTGAGGCTAGCCATCATTCATCGTGTGATTGACAGGCCCACTGTGTGATGTGTTTCTGCAAGAAATAACAACCTACATTCACTTGAAGACTTATGTGATAGTTTTCCAGGCAAACAGTAACCCCCAAATGTCCACTGACAAATGAACCAATAAATAATTGTGATGCATGCATCAGCAAGCTACTGCTTAGTAACAAAGAGGAATAGCCTACTGATACGTAGTGGACCCGGTGAGTGCTAGGAAGTGGTGGTGATGATGTTGGGGGTCTAGAGTGCTTTGGGCTCTGTGTCCACTAACAGCGAAGTCAAGAGGAAAAGAGAACAGAATACTATATGTACCTGTAGATAGATGACAGATGCCTCTTTTCTGGAATGTTCCAGGCCCCCACTCACTCCTAGGTGGAGTCCTTGGTCACCTGGGTGAGGATCTGAAGAGCAGCGGGGGCCAGTGTAATGGGCAGTGCTTCAAAGGATGCTGGGGAAGAAAGGCTCCTGTCCTGTTCCTTGCATCCCTTCTGTTATGGGTGGCTAATGCACCCCAGTTCTCTGTGCCCACCCCCAAGAAAACAACCCCTTCTGATTCACAGCCTCTTCCCCACCCAGTTCAAATCACCCACAGACTCCACTTAGGCAATCATTTAAACAATGAATGTTTGGGGAGGGTATTTTGTTTTTCTTCCTTTTGTTTTATTATTTTTTACCGCATGTGTTACGTTTACCATATGTGTGCAGTATATACATATGCATACATATGCACATATATATATATATATATATGAACACGTTTGTTCACACATGCATACTGGCATACACAGAAGTGTGAGTACATGGATGTAGAGGGCAGAGGTCAATGTTAAGCATCTCCTTGGATCATTTCCACTCGTGTTTGTTTTTGTTTTGGTGTTTCCTTATTATTTGTGTGTATGTGAGTATCTACATGCATAATGTATGTGTGCACACACGTGCCACAGTGCTCCTGTGGTGGTCAAAGGACCACTTGTGTTCTCTCCATCCATCTTTACATACGTTCTGGGGATCACACTGTGGTCCTCAGAGGCTGTACAGCCAATGCCTTCACTTGCTGAGCCACCTCCCCAGCCCGCTATGGACCTGGAGATCACTGATTAGCTAGGCTGACTAGCCGGTGAATACAGGAGCTGTCTCTCCCACCCCAGCATTAGGACTATAACCATATGCCACGTCCCTGGCTTAGGGATTGTTTTTTCTGTTTCTGTTTTGGAAGCAGTCTCACACTATAGTCCAGGCTAGCCTCAAGCTTGTCATCCCCCTGCCTTAGCCCAGCGGCTAGGATGAGCCGTACCACCACATCCGTCTTCAGGTCCTGCTCGTAATAAAACAAAAAGAGAAGTATGCAGCCCACCACAGCCTCCCTTTGCACCTGCTAAATATAGAAGCAGCCTCCTCAGAGAGTGGGGGCCATGTGGGCTTCCGGGAGAGGCTGCGGCAGCTACCAGTATCAGCACTTTCCGGGTCCCTTGCGCCCCACAGCAGAGGACAGGGAATTTGAGAGACTCGGGGGACAGATGCTCATGCCAGGCTCAGGACACAGCTGGTGTGCAAAGCCGTGAGTACGTTTCCCTCACAATCCTTCCGTGGCCCTCATGATCAGAGCCGGTGAGCAGCGTTGATCTTCATGCCTATTCCTTTTGCTCTTGTCTGTGTGTGTGTGTGTGCTTGGGGCCTTCAAATACTTCTCCCTCAATGTTTGAGTTGGTGTCTAGGACCTTGTTCATTCTGGGCAAGCTCAACACACATCCCCTAGCTCTGAATTTTCTGTAATGGGGGCTCACTGTGTAGCCCAGGCTGACCAGAAATCGCTCCGTCTCTTCCTTCCCAGTGTTGGGATGACAGGCATGTACCACCATGTGTGACCCCCCTTACTCTGTAATTTCCTAAATTGGATGTGGAGTCTCAACTGCCAGGGCTCCTGTATCACACTGGGCTGGGTCTGTACAGAGCCCAGAACTGACCCACGGAAGGCTCCCCGCAATCCCCATTGTTCCGTGGGAACACTGTGTTCCCGTTGAGCCTGTTGTCACAGGTGAGCGCCTTGATTCTTCTGACTGAGCACACTGTCACAGCTGAGGAGCAGGGTCGGTTCCCAGAGCATGTTTTCTGGAAGGCTGGATATGTTTGCAACCCCCTCTGGGGAGGATTGAAGGATATATGTCATGTTTGCTTCCAGAAGTGTCTTTCAGAAATGTGGCACCCAGACTGGTGCCCCTACAGAGAGGGTATCCTCTCTGCTAGGGAAGGATTCCCCACCCCACCCCCAACTCCAGCACTGTCAGCTGGTCTCTGGGGGAGTTCTTATGTTTGGATGTATGTGATGAGTGTGCTGTTGGTGCTGTCCAGCCAAATGCCCAAGGCCACCCTGAGACACCTGTACTTGACAACCACACCAGCCGACAGGTTGGGCCACTTACCCCGAATCCCAGAGCAAGATTGGGGACCCCAAAGAAATTCTCCCCTGAGGAGCTGTTGGAGCCCAGCAGAATGTTTGACTCTGGGCTAGAGGCTTGTGGGTGTCTTGGGGAAATGCAGCTTGAAGAGGGTTTGGAAGGGGCCCGAGGAGATGGCTGAGTAGGTAAAGCGCTTGTCTTGTAGGGATGAGGCTCCAAGTTCAATCCCCAACGCGCACTTTAAAGAGTAAAACCAGACATGGTGCCTCTTCTTACAGTCCCAACTCAGACGAGATGGGAGGTGGAGGCAGGCGGCTCCCTGGGGCTCGATGACCAGCTAGCCTGCCTACTTGGTGAGGTTCTAGGCCAGTTAGAGACCCTGCCTCTGAGGGAGACATCTGAGCAATGACACCAACAGCTGAGGTGGTCCTTAGCCTTTCTCTCACACGCACACACTCATACACCCTCTTATACACTCACTCACATGTATACTCACACATGCACACACACTCTTGCACACACACGCTCACATTCTCATACACCCTTTCACACACTCACACACACTCTCATTCACATATATACTCACACACACACACACACACCACACACCTGTGCAACTTCACACACAGGTGCATGCACACACTTATGCATAAGAGAGTGACAGAGACTCCAGAAGCCCTAAGAGCTCTTTTGTCCATCCGAGACGAGAGACCACAGCTGGCTTTTGTGGGGTTAAACTCACTTCAGTGGGTTGAGAAATCGACCGGTGCTGCTATGATGGCTCACAGTTTGCACGCAATCCCAGAGCTTGGGAGACCCGTCTGGGTGACTTAATGAGGTCCAGGCCAGCCTAGAATCAGAGGGGTACCCTGTTCCAAGAAAAGCAGAAAGAAAAGTCGGGGGCTGGGGAGATGGTTCAGGCAGTTAAAGTACTTGCCATACAAGCATGGGGGCCAGAGTTCAGATCCAGAGCCCATGTAAAGGCTAGTGAGTATGGCAACCCACTTAGAATTCCAGCCTCAAAAGGTGGGCACAGGGAATGCCTGGAGCAAGCTGACTATAGAGACCACCCATATGGATGAGCTCTGGGTTTGATTGAGAGCCCCTGCCTCAGCGAATAAGGTGGAAGAGAGATTGAGAGTGATTCCCCAACTTCAACCTCAGACCTCCACACACATGCGCACATGAAACAAAACCAAAAAAAAAAAAAATTAACAAGCCAGGAGGGCCTAGAGGTGCTGTTAAATTAAGCACACAGTGCATCCATACCTCACAAAGTCACACCGTGGTTCATGGCCACACCTCTAGGTTGAGCCCAGCCTGTGGCTCACTGGAAACCTTCCAGCCTGGCTCACTGTGTGGGCTGCATTAGCTCCAGACAGAGGGGTGAAAAGACTCAGAGACAGGAAGAACAGTTCCCGGAGCCCCAAGCCGAGTTAAGCTAACTGACAGCATCAGGGTCTGCTTCTGACAGGCTTCTCGCTTCATTACACAGGATCGTATCGCTGGCACACACGTACAAGGCTACGTACTGGCATCTGACTTCCTGCCATTCAGCTACATGTCAAGAAGTCAGAAGTGGTCCCAGGGCAAAGACTCCCAAGTTCACTTGCTTGCATTTGGAGTCTGTGTGATGTGTTTTTAGTACGGTTGAGGTACAGGAAACATTGAACATCAGAAAGATGATGTGGTCTTTCTCTCTCTCTCTCTTTCTCTCCTCTCTCCCTCTCTCCCTCTCTCCCTCTCTCCCTCTCTCCCTCTCTCCCTCTCTCCCTCTCTCCCTCTCTCCCTCTCCCTCTCCCCCTCCCTCTCCCTCTCCCCCCCCCCCCTCTCTCTCTCTCTCTCTCTCTCTCTCCCTGTCTGTCTCCTCACCATGTAGCTCTGGTTGGCCTGGAACTCACTATATATACCAGGCTCAAACCCAGAAAGATCCACCAGCTTCTGCATTTGCCGCCATGCCCATCGATCTAATAATATTTCAATAAAGAAAACATAAGAGGACCTAAAGGTATCAAGTCCAACAATCTACTTTAAGGTCACGTTTACACCCTGCATGGATCGTTGGAGGGAAAAAGAGGATGTCTCTGCCTTGAGAAAGTGCATAGGAGCGTCTTGAGATGGCTCCCTCCTGACACCTCTCACTGTACTCAGGCGGAAAGTGTGAATCAAGGTTTTGTTTTGTTTTGTTTTTAAGTTTCAAGAACACCAGTGGCTTCAAAGCAGGTGAGCAGGTCTCCGGGAAATGACTCAAATTCTGTCCAAGTGTCTTGTGGTCTCTGGAGCTCTCCGCAGGAGGGATGTGTGTAATTTGAGCTACTTATGCTCTTCCTTGGTTGGCAAGCCCTGTCACTCACCCCCGCCGCCCCCACTGGCGGCGTTTCTCTGTGTTTCCTTTCTTCATTTCTCTTTCCCTTTCTCACCCCTGCACCTGTTCGTGCTAAATAAAACTGAGTTCTTGTTCCCCTTTCTCTCGAAAGCCCAAGTTGCTGTCTGTCCCATACTCCCCACCCCCACTCCCAGCCCCACCCCGAACCCCACAAGCAACGCGCACACACACCATGTTTCTTTCCTTCATCTGGCTTAACTTCATTCCTGCCTTCAGCATCCCACAAAAGTTCCTTCCACAATTTCAGGTTCTCCAGCACCACGTCCTCCTCATTTCTTTTCATTTACAGAGGTGAAATTCGTAGAGCCTAGCACCCGCCACCTTATTCTTTTTGTGCATGCATTTATTGGTGGACACCAGAAGAGGGCGTCAGATCCCCTGGAGCCAGAGTTAAGGTTGGTTGTGAGTCACCCAAAGAGGGCGCTGGATCCTCCGCAAAAGCGGTGTCCACTCGCAATCCGCCTGCTGTCTCTCCAGCCCCTCGCCTTGGTTGCTTGTTTGTTGTTACAGCCTTCGTCATCCTGAAACATTCTGATTGGACTAGGCTAACACACATACACAGACGCTTACCTGCGCTTTACTAACTGAGCCATCTCCCCAGCCCGACATCCGCCGCTGCTCTTAAAGCTGAACATTTTGGTAGCATTTTGTACAGTCACAAAACTCTGCAGCTATCACGTTTACCAAGTTCGGAAATATCTCCCTAAGTGAGTCGGGGGAGGGTGCGCTCATATGCTTGTGAATACATGTGTATGTATGTGTTTACGCGTGGAGGTCCAAAATCCATCTCAGGGAGAGCATGATGCATTGAGTCAGGAGACAACTTGCTGGAGTCTGCTCCATTCCATCCTTCTGCTCTGTGGGTCCTGGGGATCAATTCAGGTCATCTACACCACCTCACCAGCCTTTCCCTTAGCTTTTGAGACAGGATCTCTCAGTAAACCTGAAGTTCACTGATTCCACTAGACTAGCTGGCCAAAAAGGCTGTCTCCACCTTCCTAGGGCCACTGGCCCTCGCGTTTTACATGGGTGCTGGGGATCTGAAGTCAGGTCCTCAAGTGTGCAATACAAGTGCTTCACCCAGAGTCGTCTCCCCGGCAACAAATTCCAAAGTATCTTCATCCCCACAGAAGGGGGTCTGATACACCCTAGCTAGCAGTTACCCTCCTCAGGGGCTCTTCCCTACCCCCAAACAACTGTCGTCATCCCCGATATTTGAGGGGGACATTGGGTGTCACCATTTATGAATGCCCACAGTCTGTTGTAAAGTGGCACAGTATTCCCAGTGAACCCCTGCATACCCCTAGGATGCTGTCACTGTCAATACAATGCCAAGGGTGTGTATACAGTTGCTACGCTGTGCTGTTTAGGGCACGCAGGCAAGGAGAGGAGTCTGGGGCTGAGGAGACGGCTCAATGCATGCCTTAATTTTAGTTCCTATAGTCATAATAAAATACCTTGACAGAAGCAACTTAGGGGACAAAGAGTTATTCAGCTCACAGTTCCAGGATGCAGTCCATCCCTGTGGGGAAGCCATGGCAGCGGGAGCTTGAAGTTGCTCGTCACAACCCCAGCCAACAACAGAGAGAAGTGATTGTATGCTAGTTCCTTTTCTCCACTCTTAAACCACCCAGGATTCCCAGGGAATGGGGCCACCCACAATGAGCAGGTCTTCCTAGCTCCCATAACGCAGCCAAGACAATCTCTTGAACAATATCACTTTACAAAATATCTTCCCGGGGTGTGTCGGGGGAGGGGGGCAGGTGCACTCACGTGTCTGTGAGTGCATTGTGTATGTGAATGTGTGTGTGCCTGTATTTACATCTGGATGCCAAAAGTCCACTGCAGGGGTCTTCGCCAATCCTCTCTACATTTTTATATTTGTTTATTTATGTGTGTGTGTGTGTGTGTGTGTGTGTGTGTGAGAGAGAGAGAGAGAGAGAGAGAGAGAGAGAGAGAGAGAGAGAGAGAGAGAGAGAGCTACAATGTGTGTGATATGCAGCTCAGGCGTCTGTTCCACCATGTGGGTCCTAGGGACAGACAACCTCCAGAGCCACCCGATCTATATGAACCCTGGATGAGACTCCCTTCCCAGGTGATTGCAGACTACGTTGATAGTTGAAACACACCTGCACAGAGGGTGGAGCACTTGCTGTGTACATGAGGATCTGAGTTCAGAGCCCAGCACTCACCTAAAGAGCCAGGTCACACATGCCTGTAACTCTGGTTCATGGGGGACAGGGATGGGAGGGTCCTGGGGCTTGCTGGCCATCCAGCCTAGCTGAATCACTGAGCTCTGTGTTTAGTGATAGGGGATATTTAAAAAAAATAGGTGGAGAACCATAGAGGGAGATACCCAATATCAGCACACCACACAAACACACACACACACACACACACACACACACACACACCTCTATACATTCAATACAGATGTGGCTTTTCTTGTTGATTGTCCCCAGCCCTCCCTTTGGCTGTGGAGAGTAGGCCCTTCCTGCCTCTCTGGATTTGCCTACTGCATGCTTTGTCATAGGACTGTTTTCCTCCTCCTAATGCCCCCAAGGCTCGTTTATGGGGCAGCATGTGTCAAAACCACATTCCTTTTTTCAACTAAGTAATATTTTACATGTACACAGGCTCTCTTTATTTCGGACGTCAGGGGCTCTGTGGGTCCAGGGCTTTGGGGACCGTCCAGAGACAGATGACACAGGGTGAGAGAAGGGAAGGCAGTGCCCAGTGCCAGATGCATCGGGAGAATCAGAGGCATTCTGACACCCCTGCTCGTGTTCCCCATTCACCCCGCTGCCTACTTCGCACAGGCTGAACCTGAGCCGGCTCTTCCAGGAAGCCGGTTAGAGAAGCCGGCAGCTACTGCCAGCCTTCCCGAGCTGCCATTTGGCTGTGCTCCGGAACACATTATAGCAATTAATTACAACCAACCCTTGATTATCTCAAGTAATAGGGAACAGAATAACAGAGCTAATTGAAGATCGGGGGTGTGGGGATGGAGGGGGCCCATACCATGGGAGAGCTATTTACTTTGTGGTTAATTACTAGTAAAGAAACCCTTTCTGGTCCCCCCACACGCTCTTACACACGTAACATCTCTCTCTCCCATGCTGAAGTCTAACATTTAATTGGATTCAAAAGTCTATTTTTGTGGTCAACATAGTGGCTGCTCAATTAATGTATTTAACTAGCAGGTTCCCCTGGTAGCACCATGGCAGAGCAGGCCAGTTTCTGAGGCTACCTACTCCTCCGTGGGAATGTTCCTTGTGACAACCATGGTGGGATCAAGAGAGTCACAGGAAGGCACTGGGCGGGGTTCTTCCACAAAGCTGCTTCCTTGTTTTCAGAAGAAGGATAAAGGGGGCAGATGGGCAATCTGCAGCCTCCTCGCGTGGGCCGCCAGTCCAGATGTTGAGAAATGCCCAGTGGCTGCTGCTCTCAGCAGCTCTATCTCCTTGCAGGCGTTCAAACACTTTACCTCTTCTCTCCGGTTCCTGTCCAGTTAAATGCTAAGGGCCTCTGCCATGTTCTGCATTCCCCCGACACCAGCGTCTTGCCTGGTCCACTTTCCTCCCAGGAAGTTCAGCCAAGTCTAAACCTATTCTGGAACAGATCGTAGACACCAAAGTGTGAAGGCACAGAATGGCAGTCGACTGCCTGTTCAGCTCCTGGCACCATCCTGGATACCACGGCCACAACCTCGTATCCTCCTAACTGTGGCCTGTTCTGCTCTGGAGTCTGTTGCTGGTTTGTTAGTGAGTCATTCCTTCTGAGATGGACTGAGGTCCTACTGGACTCCGGCAGCACTACTCAAGGGCATCCCCACCCATATCTCCAGGAATCTCTCTCCCAAAAGACACCTAGTAACAATGACACAGTAAGGGAGAAGTAACCAATTCCTCACAATCTGGTCAATGCTGGCTAATATTGGATTGTCAGTTCTCTAAGAATTAGAATCCTACATCAGAACTGGGGTGTGGCTCGGTAGTAGAGCACCTGCCTAGAATCTCCCCCAGTGAGGGGCTGGGGTGTGGCTCAGTGGTAGAACACCTGCCTAGAATTCCCCCAGTGAGGGGCTGGGGTGTGGCTCAGAGGTAGAACCCCTGCCTAGAATCCCCCAGTGAGGGGCTGGGGTGTGTCTCAGTGTTATAATACTGGTTTAGGAAGTGCAAGGTGTTTTAGATTTTATCCCAGCATGAAAAGAAAGAAAGGAAGGAGGGAGAGAGGGAGGGAGGGAGGGAGGGAGGGAGGGAGGGAGGGAGGGAGGGAGGGAGGGAGGGAGGGAGGGAGGGAGGGAAGGAAAATCACTAGGAACCCACAAACAAAACCAAACAACATAATCCTTCATTGAGCATGGACCCTTTTGCAAGGCTGTAGAAAGTGCTCCTCCATTCTGATGGCATCCAGAACAGGAGCACACCGCAGGCACCATGTCTTCTGGGGTGGGTGATAAAATACAACGTTGCAGGAATGAGCCCACGCAGTGCTCAGCTCGTGGGACAGTGGCTGGCTCCTCTTTATTCTTCTAGTAAGAATGGTTTGTGACGAGCAGGCTGTGTCCCCGCAGTTCAGACACTGAAGGGATGTCTCTCATAGACTTCAAGCTCATGACTGATGGAGGGGGAGAGATGGATTGGCACTTAGCTTCAAACTGCAGGCACAGCAAAACGGGGACAAACGAAGGGCACCAGAGCCCATAGGCAGGCTGTTGCAGCGGCAACCCGCCCCACACATGGGGCTTGGGGAAGAAGGCCTTATCGGCTGAAGGGAAGCTTCTATGACAAGGAAAAGAAAGGCAGTGCTTATCCATTGGAAATCAATCAGCTCATAAATATTAAACGCCCGCTTATGTAAGATGCTTGCTGAGCCACGGGGTGTACAAGAAAAGATGAGAGAGGTCCTCACCTGGAGATAACCACACAGTAGATCTAAAACAACACTGACATCCCCAGGGAAGCAGATTTCAAGCCAGAGACCCTGGCAGTTTGACTGAGGAGAGGGCTTCATCCTACATCCTACTGAGGATGGAGGGAGTTGTACAGAGCGATGGAGAGACTGCATAGCTCGGTCTCCAGGCCTCTGTGCCCGTGTCTAGGTTATTGCTACTCACCCAGCTTCACTGGTCAAAGGAGGCTCAGAGAGGCTGAGCAACACACCCAAGGAGAGTAGGCAATGTCAGAACTACAGTTCCAGCCCAGGGCTATTTTCCTGACTGGGTTCTCTCCCCTAGGACTTGGAGGGGAGCTGTCCAACTCTGTGTTTGACTTCCCTCCTGTTTGCTCAGTGCAGGATTTTATGCTCCTTCCTCATTCTCCACCCTCCTTTCGCTCTCATGCCATCAACAAACCCAACTGACCCAAAGCTCTCGTGGGGCGGGAGATCTCCCTTCCTTACTGGGGGCTGTTCTGCCCATGGGACCCAGACACCCAACTAAGTCGACAGCAGAAAGAACCGCCGGCCACAGCAGTTCATTGCACAAAACCCACCTCCTGCTTTTTCTGCTGCCTGGAAATGGATCCGCTGAAGACACAGCTGAAAGCCTGCAGCTTTGACCTCACTGAAACACTCCAGGAAAATGAGGAGACTGAGGCCTAAGCAGAGCTCTGCTCCCTGCGCCCTGGGTTAGCCAGAACTAAAGGCCCCTTGAGAAAGACCTCAGAGCCTAGGACAGGAGACATGCTCACCTGGCATGCGTAAAGCCCCGCATTCTGCCCCACGCACTGTATAAACCAGGTGTGGGGCCTCAAACCTATAATCTCAGCATGCTGAAGGTGGAGGCGGGAGGATCATGTTCATTCTTAGATATATGGTGAAGGCCCGCATAGATTGTGTGAGGACCTATAGGATTGGGTGGGGGGAGGAGAAAGGCAAAGACAGAGAGACAGGCCAACCTTGAAGTCCCATGCAACAATAGCAAAAGTCACTCCTGAGTCTGCTCCTGGACGTTTTGCTGGTATGGCTGGGAGGAGCCAGGGTCTCTGATCTCAAATGTAAGAAGATCCTGGCCTGATAAAGGGAGAATTAGAAAACAGGAGACCCAAATCAATGTGGTGGCACACACCAGTAATCCAGACACTATGGAGGCTGAGGCAGAAAGCTCACTGTGATCTGAGACCATTTGAGCTATACTGTAAGTGTAGGTCAGCATGGGCTGTACAGCAAGACTTTGTCTCAAAATTAGAGAGAGCGAGCCCCAGTCCGGCACCATGTGCCATTATAAGGGAATTGAGGCCTACACTTTTCCAACTATCAACCCAGTTGGTGGGAAAAGTCGGCCGAGTTCTCATCAAACACATGGCAGTGTGTTTGCAAGTGCAAATTGCACTCACCTGCTCCTGTGATATTCCATAACACATGTAGACCAGCAGCCAGAAACGCATGGAAAATCGATCGCCACATCGATTCTCCGCAGAAGTTCCGTTGTTATGAATGCAAAAGCTCACTCCGTGGGCTGCCGCCCCAAGGACCTCGGGGGCAGCACCCTGAGCTGCAGAGCCAGCTCTGGCCTGAGAGATAACGTCACCGATGCTGCGGGTGGTGGCCCCATGATCTGCTGAGATTCACGTTCATCCTTCAAATGCAAGTAGCCAGGGCTGCGATCCAAACTGCCTGGGCCTCCTCCACTCTTCTCTCTTTCTCCCTCCCTGGCGCCCAATCTTCTCAGCAGCTTTTCCTCCCTAGTGGACCTTTGAGTTTGTGTACACTTCTGTCCTTCCTGAATGTGGATCCTCCCTACCTCCTTCCTCAGGTCTGGACATCTGGGTTGCTCGCCTGTGGCTTCTTCTCATTGGTTAAACCTTATTGGAGTTAACTTGCCCCCTTGCTTTTGTATTCTTCTACCATCTGTGTATGTTTGCTAAATCCTATGAGTGAATAAGAAGTGAATGAGACAGTGAATGAATGAACGGATAAGTAAGTGAATGAGTGAGTGCATGAATGAGCCAGTGAGAAAATGAATGAATAAGAGAATGAGCGGGTGGAAGAGGGAATGAAAAAGAGAATGAGCGAGTGGAAGAGGGAATGAATGATTGGATGGATGAATGAATAAGTGGCTACATGAGTAACTAAACGAATCAGCAGTGAAAGAGTGATCATAACTGGGTGGTAAATGATTGCAAGAGTGAATTGAGTGAACAAGGCTGAATGGATGAATATGGGTAATTATGGCTGAGTGAGTGACGCAGCCCAGGTCACTCGGGAGTATGCTCACCAGACTTGGCAGGTCCTCCCTGGGTGATGTCTACAGGTGTGACCTAGTCTTTCGTTTTGACCTTGTCACACTTCTCAGAAGCTCCTGTGCCCGCAGAGGCGCATGAGGAGAAAATAGAGGGGATGTCTAAGAATTCTGCTTCCCATCTTGGATACTACCTGGGATAGGGCTCCTATTTAATGATGCTGGTGACCTTTTCTATGCAAGTTGAGACCATCGACCTTTTCTCTTAACAGGTTATCAGTCCCACCCCAGGCATTTATGCGCTAGCCATGACTCCCCAGAGCTGGAGTCTACTGGTTAATGCTAGCAGAAGGCACTGGCATCCCTATATGTGCTGTACATCCCCCCAGACTGTTTCCCGGTGCCCCAAATCAAAAGGCAACTTGTACCTCCCTCCTGCCTCTGTCTGCAGAGTTTGATTCCCATCTTTGAGGCTGGTTTTCAGGTTGGGACCTGGAAGCCTGTGCATGTTCTTCCTTCTCTCTGCAGCACTAAGCTGGCAACCAGCTAGAGTCCAATAAAGGTCACCTCCCACCGGCTGCACAGCAGTCCTGGGATAAACAGCAAGGTGGGGTTCAGTGCACCAAGGTATTGAGCTATGAAGGAGGGTGCAGTTGGGGGAACCACATGACTGCTTGCACTGCAGGGTCATAACACTCGCAATCACCAAGTTCTTGATTGACAGATGCTGAGGTCCATTCTATGACAGGGGTGCATCATCACCAAGCCTTGTGTCATTACAGCATTTGATTCCACAACTCTGTTTGGAAAAACAATTGTTTGAAACAAGGTTTCATGTAGACTAGGCTGGCCACACATTCTCTACATGGTCAAGGATGATTTTCCTGATTTTCCTACCTCTGTTTCCTGAGTGCTAGAATTACAGGCATGCACCACCATGCCCAGTTTATGGAGCACTGAGGATGGGACCCAGGGCTTCGAGCGTGCAAGGCAAGCACTCTACCAACTGAGACATATCTCCAGCCCTCTACAGCCATTTAATAAAGTCCCATAACATCACCAGATAGCATCACAGAGACGGTGGGTTCTTAGCTTCCTCTCAACACCAACCATAAAACGATAGCCAAGATATCCCCAATGTACTACAGAGGAACAGATTTCATTATGTCCACAGCTGGTGCAAGGGGTCCACCTGGGAAAGCACTCAAGGGTTTTGATTGGAATCAGCGTGTGCCCTTGGTCATCACAGGCCACAACAGGAGGGGACAGTATTTCATCCAAGTCAAGGCTCCCCTCTCCCCGCAAGCCTTTCCTACAAAGGCTGAGCTCCAAAATCGGTGGCCTCACTCTGAGATTTGCCCTGAGTCCTGGTGGCTCTCCATGCTGTGCAGTGCACACCACCATGGGATGCATACAGGACAAGCATCCACAAAGAGGCGGCATGAGAAATTGGTGTGCATCCCAAGCCATTTGAATCTGTCAGTCCTAAATATGCTTTCCTTCAAAAGCTTTTCTATAGAACTGCTAGGGAAATGAATGTTGGGGGAAGGCCTGAAATGGAAGAGCGCTATCCTTTGGAAAGATGAGAAGTGTGTACCCTTCCAAAGTCCACTGTACAGGTTCAAAGCCACTAGAGAAAATGTCTGGGCATTGGGATGGGAGGAGTTGACATTTGAGCATTGCCTTTAGGCTCTGAGCTTGATAATGCACCATGGCCTCTGTGATGGCTAATCTGTATTGTCAAGCTGACTGAATTTATTTTTTATCATGTGTACGTGTGTGTGTGTGCGTACTTAAGTGCATGCATGCTTGCATGTTGTAGTGTGGAGCTAATGGGCTGTGTTCCTGCCACCCAGTTCCCGACCGCCTGGCTAGCTTATTGCCCCGAAATAACAACACACAAATTGTATTCATTTAAACACTGCCTGGCCCATTAGTTTCAGCCTCTTATTAGCTAATTCTCTCATTAACCCATATTTAGTAATCTGTGTAGCACCACAAGGGGTGGCTTACCAGGAAGATTCTAGCCTATGTCCATCTTGGGTCGGAGCTTCATCGCATCTATCTCAGAGAGGAGAGGCATGGCATCTGCCCAGAGAAGAGAGGCATGACAATTGCCTGAGGCATCTACCTCACTTCCTTCTTCCTGTTCTGTCTACTCCACCCACCTAAGGGCTGGCCTATTAAATGGGCCAAGGCAGTTTCTTTATTAACAAATGAAATCAACACAAACAGAAGACTCTCCCGCATCAGCATGTACATGCCATGGGCATATGTGGAAGCCAAAAGACAACGTGTGAGTGTAAACAGAGACAGCTTGTTCATTCACGGCCACCCAGACCCGAATAATCACACAAAAACTATATTAATTACAGCATTGTTTGGCCGATGATCCAGGCATATTTCTAGCTAGCTCTTATACCTTAAGTTAACCCATTTCTATTAATCTGTGTATCACCACGAGGCTGTGGCTTACCGGTAAAAGTTCTGTATATAGCTCTTCCAGCCTAGCTATATTCTGCTCTGCCATAGGCCAAGGCAGCTTTATTCATTAACCAACAAGAGCAGCACAAATACAAAAGGACATCCCATATCATGTGAGAGTCAGTTCTCTCCTTCTCCCATGTAGGTCCCGGAGATCAAATTCAAGTCTTCAGGCTTGGGGCCGAAGTACCTTTATCTTCGAGCCATTTATCAGCCCTGCTTGACTGGATTCAGAGCATGGAAACAAAATTCTGAGTGTGTCTGTGAGGGATTTTCTAGATTGGTTTAATGAAGGAAGTCCCGCCATAATTGTGGGTAGCATCGCCCCTTAAGCTGGGGTCCTGGGCTGAATAAAAAGGGAGCGAGTGAGCTGGGCACCAGCATTTGTCTGTCTGCTTCCTGACTGTGGATGCCGTGTGACCAGCCACCTCACACATGCTGCCGTGACGGACAGTGGTATCTCAGGCAGTGAAGCAAAACAAGCCCTTCCCCCCTGAAGCACTTGTTGAGGATTTGATCACAGTGACAGGCAAGAGGTTAAGACACCCTCCCGTGCTTCCTATGGAAGGGTCCTCCCATCTTAATTGATACCAAGTAGAGATAGTTTAATCTCCGATCCTTGATCCTCTGCCACTGTCCCCTAACATAGACACCCATAGCCTCCTAAGGGTTGCAGCTGATTGTGAATAGTCCAGGCAGCCCGGTGCTTAGGGAGCTGCCGGGGATAGTGGGCTATGCTCTTGGCTGGAGGACGTTAAAAACTCTGGCTGTGATGCAGATGAGGATGTGGGTGCCCACAGACTAAGGAGAGCTGATGAGAGAAGGGATGGAGTCCAACGGGGCTTATGGAGCACAGAGGGAGAAGCTACGTTTTCTGTTTATGAACAGTCAAGGACATGTTGAGGACCTGAGAAGGAATCTGAGCAGGTGGGTGTGATGAATGGTTGGGCTGATGCCCATAGACAGGGATCCAAGAATTGAACTGCAGATGGCCAAGCACTTGACAGTGGTGGAGTCTGTCAACTCCTGTTTCCTAGGTAACACTTATATCCTGTCCTGCTAACCTCTCAGAATTGCCTCTTTAATTTCTCCCCTACAGCACTTTTGATGTGGGTAGCATTTAGTCTTTCCCAATGGCTCACTCTTGTGCCTTAGCAGTAAATGTATCCTGTGTGTCAGAACACTTGGTACCCGGAAGATGGTGCTGTTGCAGGGCAGGTCTCAGGGGGTGGTTATAGGTTTTAAGACTGTCAGTCCCAACCCATTTCCATCCTCTTCCTACTTCTTGATCTATGGGAAGGTAAGGAAGCAGCCTCACGCTCCTGCCACCCTGCCTTCCCCACCATGGTGCACTGTGTTCCCTCAAACCGTAAGCCAAAGCCAACCCTTCCTCCTTTAAGCTGCTTCTCATGAGGTATCTGGTCACAGCAATGCCCACTGTGTTGTCATCGGTGAACAAAAGGCACAAGAGCAGAAAGATGGGACAGGTTACTTGATCTTAGGGACCAGGAATGTGTGACTGAAAGGAATGTAGGGAAAGGTGTGGCTCTTACTAATCATGTACACCTGTTATGGGTATATTCAGCTGCACGTAATGGAAATATAATCTGATTATGCATCTTCTAGAGCTTTTGTTTTTGTCATAATCAAAAACATATCCTGAGCTCCAGGATGCCACCAGTGGCCCAAGGCTCTTATAGTTTCCTTAAAGTGTGTCCCTGTCTTCATAGTCACAAAGTAGCTCCTCTGCTTCCAAACGTCACATCCGCATTCCAGATAGAAAGACAAGTTAAAGGCTCTTCCCATCTGTTTATACCCCCTTTGTGGAGTTTCCTAGCTGGGTGTGATGGCACATATCCATAAAACCAACATTTTAAAAGTTGAAACAAGGGGATCATGAATTTGAGGACAGCCTAGACTCCCTAGCAGGCTCTGTCTCCAAAAAAAAAAACAAAAGAAACAGTGGGGAGGATAGTAAAGGAAGAGGAAGAGAGGATAAGGGAGTGAAGGGGGGAAGAGCATCTCCAGATGTCTTGTGCAGGAAGACTCCACTCCGCCATAACTGAGTCAGACAGCCATAGCTAGCTGCAAGGGAAGCTGGGAACGCAGTTTCTGAATGAGCTCAGTTAATGCCACAGACAAACTTGAAGATCTGTTAGCAAGTAAGACAGGATGGATATGTTTGGCAGCTGGCAGTGCCTGCCACTCCACTGTGAGTTTAAAATGATAATTGCTGCTTTCAAAATATGTATCCACGAAGCTGTTCTGATTGCTGTACACATGTTAATTGATGGGAAACATTATCCTGTCAATATTTCGGTTGAATAAGCTTAAATAAGATAGACAGAAGTTAGCAAGGTAACTGGGAAGTGAGGGAGAGTCATGCAGGGAGAGATTTCCAACTGCCTCTGTAAGTGCCCTGTTTGCAAGGAGGAAGGGAATTATTTGGGGCAGGAGGTGGGCTTTGAAGGGTGGCTCTGATCCACTTGCATAATGCTTTCTTCTCAGGGTTATAAATACTGTGTGCACTGGGAATCTGGGTACAGAGCAATGTCTCTATGGTTCTTCCCTTCAGCAATAGATCATCCTTTAAAAAAATCATTCCCCCTCCCTCTTTTTTTTGACAGGCGTTCTTTCAATTAAGTGAGGGTTTCTCTGGAATAATTAAACCCTGTGTATCAGGCCGCTCACTCCAATCACCCACAAAAATCAATTAAGAGACATGCATTTATCTCACTGACTGCTGACCCACATCTGATCCCAAGGCTTTTGGGCTGGAGTAACCCTTGGAGAGAAGAAGCAGGGGTTCTGCCTGTACAAAACTGCTCCTCTGGCTTGGAGAGATGGCTCGGCAGTTAAGAGCATGTGCTGACGGCTCTTGCAGAGGACCCTGATTCAGTTCCCAGCACCCACATCCATTTACAACCGATGTGGACCTTTTATTAAGCAACTCCTAGAGGATCTGCTTCAGCAGAAGGAACCAATAAAAGAACAGGGAGGAAGATGGGGGCTCTGGAGGCAAGGGGTGACCACTGGGGAAAGAAGCCAAAATTTCAACAGAGTTAGGAAGGCTGCCCAGGCACAGCTCTGGGATGTAAGCTGCCCTCTTCTGGCCACCATAGGCAGCTGTGCATGCACACAAACATACAACACACAGACATACACAGACACACACACACACACACACACACACAGTAAATCTAAAAAAGCTCAAATCCTTTCTGAAAGGCCTGGAGTTTTCTGGACTTGAGAGTCTAGAAATCTTACTGTGCATCTTATTCAAGATGAGGTATTTGTTGCATTAACTCAACTTACACATGCTTATTGATGATGTATTAAGAGGAAAGTCCTGTGCTGTGTTCTACTGGGAATGCAGACATCTCTGGGCCTCCAATAGGATATGCTCCAACAGAGCAAACAAACAAAGCAATGAGAGAAAAATGGGTGCTCCAGAGGCCAGTGAAATCAGCCAAGAAGGTCCCAGTCCAAAAGCAAGGCAGCTGGGAGCAGCTGGCAGAAACTGCAGCATGGTCAGCATAGGACTGTGGGCTAAGCCCTCATTATCTAACAATATGGTGATTGATGGCGCCTTAAAACGAATCCATCAATAAGCTCTGTTTGCAAACATGCCACTCCCAACACAGGCTTCCCTCCAGCATCTCATAACATCATACTTGTAAGTGTTGGCCTATTTGGTGCTTAGGTGGATACCTGTGCCTCATAAGTTCTATGTTGTGATTGAACTTTATGGGAAGTTTTGCTGACATCAACAGTGTCTCTTTTCCATATATTTGGGGTTTTTTTTAATATCATTATTTTTTTTCTCACTTGGCTCTCAGGTTTTTCGATTGCCCGATAATCACTTCCCAGGTATGAAATATATCACATAACTGTTCCATATTTCCCCCTAGCAGCCTAGCAGCCTGTGCCTGGGCAGCCTTCCTGACTCTGTTGAAGTTTTGCCTGCTTTCCCCAATGGTCACCCCTTGCCTCTCAAGCCCCCATCTTCCTCCTTGTTTTATTTGTTCCTTCTGCTGAAGCAGAGCCTCTAGGAGCTGCCTACAAAAAGGCACATAGAAAGTAGAGTTCCTGACTTCATGACAAAAAGTCAGTGTGTCCTAGTCAGCAATAACTATCAACATCACACAACCGAGAATCACCTTTGAAAACAAAGTGTCAACTGAGCAATTGTATTTATCCGGTTGGCCTGTGATGTGTTTTCTTGATTGCCTTAACTGATGTAGAAGGACTCAGCCCACTGTGGGCGGCATCATTCCCTACTAGTCCTGAGCTATACAATGTAGCCAGGAGCAAGCCAGCAAGCAGCATCCCTGCATAGTTTCTGCTTCCAGTTCCTACTGTACATCCGGCCCTGACTGCCCTCAATGATAGGCTATGACCTGGAGTTTTGAGTCAAATAAACCCCCTCCTCGCCAAGCTGCTTTTGGTGGTGGTGTTTGTCAGAGCAACAAACAGGAAACCAAAACATCCATCTTGTTTTCATGAGAAACAGTTTGGGTATTCAACATTTTTAAATATTGTCTTTAAAAAATTGGTGAAGCCCTTGCCCCACCGTGTCTCAGCTTCCAGAACTGATATCCAGAGGTGTGACACACCACACTTTCTTCCCCTTGGCAGGGTACATGAATTCTTTTCTTCTGGGAGGCTCTAGGATCTTCTCTTAATTGCTGGTGATGGAAATCTCAAAGTGGCATAGTGAGGAAAATGTGTTCCACCGGTTGTTGCAGGAAGCGTTCTAGAGGCTCTTTAAATGGGGGCAACTGATGCTCATACATTCTGAGAAATCTCTAGAATTCTTCCTTGGTAAACCCATCCTTTGGTTTATTTTCCATCCTCGACGGTTACTAAAATGGAGACACAAGCTGTGTTCCTTTTCCGGGATTTGTGTCCATGTTAGAACGCTGCATTAACCTCCATTTTCTTATCTTCCTTCAACTTTTTCTGACACAGCCTCTCTCTGTAGCCTGACTGGTCTGTAACTCGTGGCACTCCTCTGCCTCAGCCTGCCTGGGTCTGGAATTACAAACCTGTACTAAGAAAGCCTGGTCAAACAGTTGTCCGTTTTTAAGTTTTCCTCTTATTTGTTTCACCGTTCCCTTTTTACAGGTGTCTTTTATCAGTTTGTGCCTTGGGCCATTTCTAATATAGAGGTTTTATATCAAGTAATCCCTGGGGCTCTCTCTATTTTGCTTAGGTGGGCAACAACAAAATACAAGTGCTATGAATTTTGCCTGTGATCTGATGACCTTCCCTGTGGACTAGCCCTACTCGGCCATCTGAGAACTTGGTTTAAGTCTGGCCCGAGCTTATATAGAAACATGGCCATTGCAAGGAATTTTGTGTGCATAATTTCTAGTCATAACCCTTTTAAAAAATTAAACCCTTTGCAACAAGCTCCAGAGACTGTCTATTAGCTGAGCGGAATCAGAGAGAACCAGATCCACATTCTCCCCTCATACCATGCAATCAGCTTTCATTTTCTTTTCTTTCTTTCTTTTTTTTTTTTTTTTTTTTTTTGGTTTTTCGAGACAGGGTTTCCCTGTAGTTTCTAGAGCCTGTCCTGGAACTAGCTCTTGTAGACCAGGCTGGCCTCGAACTCAGAGATCCGCCTGCCTCTGCCTCCCGAGTGCTGGGATTAAAGGCGTGCGCCACCACCGCCCGGCTCAGCTTTCATTTTCTTGGCACTAAGATGGCCAAGTGACAATGTGCCATCACTCCGCAAGTACTTCAGCTGCCTTTCTCAGAGCTGTGGGCCAAACTCCTGACAGGAAGCGGCTCAAGGAAGCATTGGCTTCTTTTGCTCACCGTTCAGGTTTTGCAGTTCACTGGGGCCAGGAAGCCACAATGGTGGGACAGCTCCTGAATGCGACAGTCTGCAGATCAGGATCTGGGAAGAGAAGAATGCCAGCTTCTGCATCGATTTCTCCTTTTCCCTCTCTTTGTTTAGCCCATGACCCCAGTCCGTGAGAGGGTGCCACACACATTCAGTGTGGCCTTCCCCCATCAACTAATCCTCCCTGTGCTGCTCTCACGAGCTTGCCTAGAAGCTTGCATCTCTAGAGTTCTGTGTTCCTCAATCCAGTCAGGTGACAGCTTAAATTAACCTTTGCAGACACTAACGTAGAAGGAGCAGTCTCTAAGTATTAGGAGTGGCAATTTCCATCACTGAGTATGCCTGGAAGTTAATATCAAAAGCAATCAAGAAATCAATTTATCAAAAGAGAGTTTTAAAACTTCCCCTGGCTTTGGGGCCAAGTTCTCAAAAGCTGTAATCAAACTTCTAAGACCCAAACTTTAGCCTCCCTCTTGGCAGCTTTGTGCCTCAATTTCCCCAATTGACATTGACATGGCAGAAATGTAGAAAAACAAGGAAGGATGATTATACAAAACCCCCAAGCCTGTTTTCTCTTTCTTACAGTTAAATTTTTTCTTACAACTAAAAATAAATCACTGCAAACCTCTTCTGTAAATCCAGAAAGAAATGTGTGTCCTCTGAAGAAAAGGTGTGTTTCGGGCCTGAGGATGGGAATTTGTGTTGCGCCCCGGCACCCATGTAAACAGCTGGGCATAGTGGTTGGTGTGTACTTGTAATCTCTTTAAGCAGAGATAAGCATATCCCTGGGACTCACTCACAAGGCCCCCAAGCCTAATCAGTGAGACCCAGACCACTGAAATACCCCACCTCAAAAACTAAGGTAGTCAGCTCCTAAGAAACAGCGTTCAAGGTTGACCTCTGGCCTCCATACTCACAGACACATACACGCAAGCACACATGAACATACACACACACACATACAAATTGTGTGGAAGAGTGCCAATCCCATTTCTCACTGGCCCGTGACTTCCTCATTGCTCATGAGATATTCTGATCTCGGGTCACCTCATCACTAACCACAGCCCAGGGCAGTCATGGGTCTGCTCCTATCTCAGCTGCACAGCAGAGAGATCATGGAGGGACCAAGGAGGTTCTGTCCTCAAGAGATGCTTGGTCCTGCCACATCCCATAGCCAAAGATCTCTGACAGCTCATCCCAAACTGCCAGATACTGGCAGGAACAGCTTCAGACATCCAGGGAGAACCAATGTCACCAATGATTAATGTTCAAGGCTCAAACTAAGCAAGCTCCTGATTATATCGCAATGTCCCATGGTCCTTGTCACTTGAAAGAAGAAAGGACATAGAGCAGTAGCCCGAGTCCCCCTGGGGTTCTGGGACCCTATCAGAGCAGGCATTCATCCTCTCTTTGCCTTCACTGGCTTTGAACCCCACCTTTCCTTCCCTTTTCTGGACCTATTTTCCCAGAAGGAAAGCTGAGTTTGCCCTCTCTCCCCCCAAAAAACCCTACAGCCCCTGCTGGGCTCCCAGCATAACTAAGCCCAAGGTCAGAATGCCCATGCCAGTCACCATGAGAAACACCACCTTTGGGAAATTACAAAACGTGGTTACCATGGCAGGTTCCTGACCACATCCACGGCAGGCTGGAGGCCAAAGATGTAACTCATAGTGAAGGGAAGCCTTATGGGTCATAGGAGGCTCACTGCCCAGGACCTAATGAATCTATAGCTGAGTAGAACATCTCCATTCTGCAGGCTGCTTGAATATCTTCCACACATGTCACAAGAGACCCCAGGGCCACCACCTGCCCATCTCTCCATCCCCTCAGGCATCAGTATGTGTGGCCAATGGATTTCTAGAGCTAACCTCCTGCAACGTGTGCTGTGCTGCACCTAACACCATCCCCCAGCGAGATGGCACCTGGGGCTCCATTTCCCAGCAGAGAACCTTTTAGATCCTGGAATGCCTCCACCCTCGTTCCAGTTTGACAACCTTTCTCTTTTCAGATTCTGGTCATATCCGCTCCAGTTCCAGCGACAGACTGGCCCAAAGGAGGACACCACAGAGCCAGGAAGTGTGACTATCAGATCTGGATTAACAGTTCCACGGCTCTTGTTTACAGAGCACCGACCATATGCCAGGTACCAGTCAGTCTTTCTCTTCTATATCAAAAAGCTAAGACGTGGAGTGATTAGTTGCTTTCCCGTTGCTTAGCAAAAGGCCCGACAAAGTCAGTTTAAGGAACAAAGGGTTTATAGTGGCTCGTTGTTGGAGGACACAGTCAGGAAGCAGAGAGAGGCCAACGCTGGTCCTCAGCTTGATTTCCCCTCCTTTCTATTCAGTTAAGAATCCCAGCCCCGGGGATGTGGATGCCCACACTTAGGGTGTCCTCCCCTCCTTAATTAGTCTCCGGATAACCTCTCACGGGTGTTCCCAGGGGCTTGTCTCCTAAGTGATTCTAGATCCTGTCAAGTTGACAGTTAATATCAGCCATCAGACAAAGGTGATCTAAGATTTCACATAGAGGAGAACAAAAAGCCCAAGTCTGGGGAGAATTAAAGGCAAGTCCAGCTTGCCCGGCATGTGGTCTGTGAGGAGGCTGACGGGAAGCAACCTACAGAAGTCTTGACAGGTCCAGATCAAAGATCTTCTTTTATTTTTTATTGGTATGTGTGCCCATATGTGTGTTTTGATGTGGGGTGTGCTTGTGTGTGTATCGCTGCATATGTGTACGGATACTTGTGGAGGTCAGAGGACAACTTTGGTGTTGGTCTCAGTCCCCTTCCACTCTTCTTTGAGATGCCATTCTCACTGGCCTGGAACTTCGCCCCTTAGTCTAGGCTGGCTAGCCTCGGGCTTCCAAGGACCCTCCTGTTTCTGCCTCCACCGCACAGATTACAGATCTGGGCTGCCACACCCAGACTTTTGTAGAGATTCTGGAGATCTCAGCTCAGCTCCTCGTGCTTGCAAGGTAAGCCCTTTACTGACTGAGCTATCTCCCCAAGGCATTTTTTTAAAGGCAGATCACTGTGTAGCCCAGGCTAGCCTCAGACTTGTTATTCTCTAATCTCAGCCTCCCCAGGACTAAGATCACAAGTCTGGCACAATGCCTGGTTAAGATCAGTATTTCAATGTTTATTATAACAATGAGAAGAAGCCACATGATAAAAAAAAAAAAACTGTGCATGAAAGAGGCTGGCCCCAGGCAGTGGTGGCACTTGCTTTTAATCCCAGCATTTAGAAGGCAGAGACAGGCGGACCTCTGAGTTCAAGGCCAGCCTAGGCTAAAGAGGGAGTTCTAGGACAGCCAAAGTTACACAGAGAGATCTTGACAAAAGAAAGAAAGAGAAAGAAAGAAAGAAAGAAAGAAAGAAAGAAAGAAAGAAAGAAAGAAAGAGAAAGGAAAGGAAGAAAAGAAAGGAAGGAATGAAGAAAGAAGGAAAGGAAGAAAGAAACAAAAAGCGGAAGGAAGGAAGGAAGGAAGGAAGGAAGGAAGGAAGGAAAAGAAGAAGAAAGAAAGAAAGAAAGAAGAAAGAAAGAAAGAAAGAAAGGGAAAGAGGCAGTCGGAAGCCAGGCAGTTACTATGATTCAACTCCATACGCTTGAAAATCCAATCTCTGTATATCAGAGGGAGCATGTGGAGGTAGGATTCTTTCAAACAAATTTAACACACAAACTTAACAAACCTCACTGGGGTGGTCCCAAGTGAAGAGGATGGGTCAGACTCAGAAACAGCATCTACAGGGGAAAATAAACTCGAAACTGAGCCTGTGATGTTTGATTCTTTTGATTCTGTGAACTATTTTGTACATACTAAAAACGTATATATAATATGCATACATGGCAACAACAACAACAAAATAACACACTTGCTGTGTCACCAACTCTGATCTGGAGCTGCATCCATGATGGCCACTGGACTACATCTGCCTGGCTCTTCCTCTCAGGAGGAGCCACCATTCTGATTCTTCCCTATTTGGGAGGCAGAGTATTGAGGATGGAACACAGGATCTCATGCGTGTAACAGTAGTGATTCACCACTGAGCCACACCCCACCCCTCACTGGGGGATTCTAGGCAGGGGCTCTACCACTGGGCCACACCCCAGCCCCTTACTGGGGGATTCTAGGCAGGTGCTCTACCACTGAGCCACACCCCAGCTCCTCACTGGGGGATTCTAGGCAGGTGCTCTACCACTGAACCACACCCCAGCCCCTCACTGGGGGATTCTAGGCAGGGGCTCTACCACTGAGCCACACCCCAGCTCCTCACTGGGGGATTCTAGGCAGGTGCTCTACCACTAATTCACATCCACAACCCCTTTTTGATTTTTTTTTTATTTTGAAGCATGAACTCTCTAAGTTGCCCAGGCTCACCATGAACTAATTGTGTAGTCCAGGCAGGCCTTTTGCTTGTGGTTTTCCTGCCTCAGACTCCTGACTAGCTAGGATCACCAGGCCTGGCTTAAACAAAACGATTTCTGTGTAGGTTCAAACACGATACCAGGAACACTGTGCCACTTCCGTAGGTTTTGTGATTTCCCGTCTGTGGGACTCACTATGCTACTAGGGCACGGTCTTGTGGCTTTGTGTGTCAGTGACTGACTCTCACTGTGGGACTCTGAGCATCGCAGGGGAGGAACCATGGCGCTCACTGGATCTTACGAGCTATTTGTCTTTTCTGAGCTTCTCTTGATCTATGGTGGCTGGGCTACATGTGACACAGGATGTCCGTGGTATGCCAGTTCCCATGGCACCACAGGTGTATGACAACCTTGTCTCTGAAGCTGGAGGTCCCCATCATGTCTGCTTGAGGAGGAAGGTTTCACCCTAGTCAGTTCCCACATTGCTGACTGCCCCGCCGTGCACAGGGCACCTCAGGAAGCATCTCTGCATTGCTGACTGCCCCGCTGTGCACAGGGCACCTCAGGAAGCATCTCTGTATTGCTGGCTGCCCCTACCATGCACAGGGCACCTCAGGAAGCATCTCTGCATTGCTGGCTGCCTGCTGTGCACAGGGCACCTCAGGAAGTGTCCCTGCATTGCTGACTGCCCCGCCATGCATAAAGCACCTCAGGAAGCGTCTCTATGGCACTAAGTGCCCCATGAATGGTGTCACAGATGCCGTATCTCTGAAGGGCAGGAAGCCATGCTTCCTAGACTCCATCCTACTCAGCCCCCGAGATGTAAGATCTCAGATCTTGGCGTGCAGCTCTCTTCTAAGCAGGTCTTTGCACAGTCACACATCTGTAGTTCATGGGTTTGGGCTGTGCATCACAGAGGGCTGGCTTCGCATGGCTCAGGGCAACAAGGCTCCCACTTACAGATGAAGGGGCCCCGGGGAAAGGAAGAGAAAAATACAGAGACACGACTTCAGGTTGATTAAGTCAGTGTCCTGATTTCTCTTTTGTTGTTGCTGCTGTGGTTAAATTCCCTGGCAAAGGCGGCTTAGGATAGAGGGGTTTGTTTTAACTCGCAGTTACAAGATATGACCCCCCCCCCCATTGCAGGAGAATCAAAGCCGGAGCTTGAGGAAGCTGGGCACATCGCATCTTCAGTCAAAACACAGAAAATTTCTGCATGTTTAGTGTTCATTTTAATGTCTCTACGCACATATAGTCCAGGATCTCGTCCCAAGGGATGGCACTGCTCACAGTCAGCTGAGTCTTCAATCCGTCCAATTCCCTCATAGGCATGCCCACAGGTCAACCTGTTCTAGACAATCCCTCACTGGGACTCTCTTCCCAAGTGGTTCTAAAGTTGTATCCACAGCTAAAGCCAACCGTCATAGTAATGACCATGGAGAAACTGAGAACAGGGAAGGGCAGACAGAGGTTGGTCATTGGATACTGAGCATCCATTAGACAGGTACAAGATGTTCTAGCATGCTATTGCACAGTCGAATGTCTATAGAGAACTGTTCTGTGTGTCTCAGAAGGCCAAAAGAGTGCCTTGGGAGATGTCTCAGTGGCTAAAGCATTTGGTGCACAAACATGAGGACCCAAGGTCAGATCCCTAGCACCCATGTAAGTGTTAGATGGGTGTAATGGCCCATTTGCAATTCTAGAACTCAGGAAGGTGAGACAAGGGATCCTAGGCCAATCTGGGCAAGCCCTGGATTCAGAAATTATATATGGTGGAGAACAATCGAGAAAGACACCTGACATCAACTGGCTTACACATGCACATATGTATGTAAATATATGCAAACACACATATACTCACACCACAGACATGCACACATACACACACACACAAAATACAGCTTGTAAGTCTGTGATGTGATGTTGCTGTCTACGCAACAACAATATATTGCATGGGAACTGGAACATCAATTTCTGTCCACTTCAATCCAGTTTTGGCTCATTTCGGAAAATGGATATTTTTACTCAAGATTCCCATTGTACAGAACAAACTCCAATAAAGTCAGTAAACTGGTTTAATAGGGAGGCCAGTGGAGGCCTCTAGCAAGGACCAGACACTGTGCACAATGACCAGAAACAATGGGTGTCTGAGGTTCAGAGGGAAAGGACCATAGATCAGGAGAGGTGACCCCAGGCCCCTCCCCCATCTCATGGGAGCTGGAGTCTCCCTAGGTCTCATTATGCTGGACCTTCCTCTGCTCACTTGCCCCTTCTCTACTGCCAGAGCTGGTCCAGCTAGAGGTTGCATAATTACCTCAGGGCCATCTTCTGGTCCAGTTCCCTACACACACACACACACACACACAGCCTCTCCTTGACCACAAATACAAAACTCAGGCCCTGGAAATTGATGGGGCCATCTTCCTTAAGTCAGTGGGTGACCAGGAGGACTTGTTAGGTATTAACAAGGTGCCGAGGCAGTAGCTTTCAGAGGAGACGTGGTTGAGAATAGATACTTAGGACACAAACCACCCTGGACTTTCGTCTCTGCTAACTTTTCACAAATACGGAGACATGAAGTACACTTCCCTGACTGACCAAGGGGCTGGAAAAGAACTCTCCAAGTAAGTTGCATCAGTGCATTGGAAGTTAGGTGTATCAGTGACACCACAGCATCCCAGAAAATGTGGGATGCAACCAAAGCAGAGATCTGAGGAAGAAACACAGCCCTGCATGCCTGCACTCAGAGGGAAGAAAATCCCACATTAATAAGCAGAAGAAAGAAAGAAATGTGAGGTGACAGGGAGTAGAGAGCACCCCTCCAGCATGGAGTGGGGACTCAGGGTGCTTGGGTTCTGTTGTTGTTTGGTTGGTTGGGGTGTGTGTGTGTGTGTGTGTGTGTGTGTGTGTGTGTATGCACAAATATTTTCAGGTGCATGAATAGGACAACTTCAGTTATCATCCTCAGGGATGTTATCCTCCTCCTTTGAAACAAGGTCTCTCATTGAACCTGGAGCTCACCACTTCAGCCCTAGGGCTCTCTCTGGCTCCACCTCCTCAGCATTGGGATTACAGCCCACAGCTCTGATTTTTAGTGGGTTCTGAGGATCGAACTCAGGTCCTTATGCTCATACAACAAACACTGTACCAACACTGAACCATCACTGAACCATCCTACCAGGACTTGGAATGGCTCTCTCAACAAACCTTCAGCTACACTGAGAAAAGAAAGGGGGGGGAAGAGATGATTCCGATTACTAGAAGGGGTGTTGAAGCTGACTTTACAGAGATAAGAACAGTTGGGAAAGACGCCATAAGCAACTGTAACCAATAAGCAGGACAACTTGAGGGAGACAAATCCCTAGAATGACACAGATGACTGAAACTAGCTCAAGAAAGACAGAGTGTATGAACTGACCTGTGGCAAATGAAAGGAGAGATCCCATTAAAATATCGACAGGTCAGGGGAAATGACTCCATCAAGAAAATGCTTGGCACGCTCGTTTGAGGATCTGAGTTTGATGCACAGAAGCCATGTTAGAAAAAAATAAAATAAAAATCTGTTTCAGTGACACACACCTGTAATCTCTGAGCTGGAGACAGGCAGGGGGACCTCTGGTGCTTGCTGGCTAGCCATCCTAGCTCACATGGAAGGTTCCCAGCCAGAGAGAGATCCTGTCTCAAAATAAGGTGGATGGTACCTGAGGGGTAACACCTAAGGCTGACCTCTGGCTTACACACATGCACACACACACACACACATGTACAAACACAAACACAGAGAGGCCTAAGCTCTGGCTTCCACACATGCACACACACATGTACAAACACAAACACAGAGAAGCCTAAGCTCTGGCTTCCACACATGCACACACACATGTACAAACACAAACACAGAGAGGCCTAAGCTCTCATGTCTTTAATTGTAAGTTTGATTGAGCAAGTGTAATTTTAATACTTATTCTCCAAAATTCTTCCAAACAGTTGAATGAGAAAGAATACTTCCCAAGACATTCCCATCAGTCTAGAATGACCCTGAGCTCAGAACCAGGTATCACGGTGAAAGAAAACCACAGAAGAATAATTCTTATGAGTACAGATGCAGAAATCCTTTTTATTTTAAACCTAGGAAATTGAATCAAATAGTGTGTTGGAGAGAGAGAGAGAGAGAGAGAGAGAGAGAGAGAGAGAGAGAGAGAGAAACTAAATGGGATTCATCCTTGGGGTACAAGGTTTAATTAACAGCTGAAAATCAGTTCACCGAATACACCACGTTGACAGAATCTTAAAAGCCACATGATCATCTCAATAGATACAGAAAAGTCTGATTTAACAAAATCAGAATCGATGAGCTATTAATGACAATGATAGTCAACAAGCCAAGAATGTGAGGTAAATTCCCTGGTCTAATAAATGACATCTATTAGAGAGTGGAGAGGAGGGAGGGAGGGAAGGAGGGAGAGAGGAAAGGAAAGAGAGAAGGAGGAAAGGAGGGAGGGAGGAAAGGAGAGAGGGAGGGAGGGAAGGAGGGAGAGAGAGAGAGAGAGAGAGAGAGAGAGAGAGAGAACCTTGTTCAATGGTAAAAATGGGGTGCTTTGCCCCTAAGATCAGGACCAAGACAAGAGTGTCCATTCTTCCACTTCTGTGTGCTTAGGTGCTAAGCAGAGCACTTGGGTATGAAGGAGAAATAAAAGGCAAAAGAGCTGCAAGATGGTGGGGGCAGAGGCAGGGTGCTTGTCTAGAACCTCCTAGTAAAGACTGGAGACATGAATCAGCAGTTAAGTACCTAACCAGAATCCTCCAGTGAGGGGCTGGGGGCGTGACTCTGTAGTAGAGTTCTTACCTAGAAAACTCAAGGCCCTGGGTTCATTCCTCAGCACCACAAAACCATATTCATTAGCACATACGCATACACACACATACACACACACACGAATTATACAGATTGGAAAGTATCTGATCTTACATAATCTTACACACAGATAAAGCCCCTACTAAGGAACTACTCAAACTAGTAAATGATTTCAAATGGTATGAACTTTCTAAAGGTCAGTGCCACTCTGAGGACTGCATCTTTGCATACAGATTTTTGAGCGGTATTCAACACCCACACTGTAACATTCCCTGGAAACTATAAAGCATCGCTGGATAAAATTAAAGATTTAAAGGCAACATGTGAAAATCAATTGTGTATTTGTACACCATCAATGAACATTCCTCAAGTGAAGTTAAGAAAGTAAAACCCATTTGTAACCATTGAAAGAATAAAAGCATGTAGGAGTAAATTTAACAAAAGGAATGCAAGATTTACTTGCTGTATTAGTGAGGTTTCTGACATTGTAATGAAATTCCCTGATACATGATACTTTGGAGGTAAAAGTGAGTCACACTCCTAAAGAGTCAAGTCCAAGATCAGGAGGAACACTGGTTTCAGCCTCTGGTGAGGACAACACATTATGATGAAGGAGAATGCCAAGTCAGAAAGACCACAGAGAGAAAGACAGGGGGAGGGAGGGAAGGAGAAAGAGAACGAGGAAGGGAGGGAGGGAGGGAGGGAGGGAGGGAGGGAGGGAAAGAAATTGAGAGAGAGAGAGAGAGAGAGAGAGAGAGAGAGAGAGAGAGAAGAGAGAGAGAGAGAGAGAGAGAGAGAGAGAGAGAGAGAGAGAGAGAGAGAGAGAAGAGATAGTGGGTCTTTAGTGGCTTGAATGTGAAATGTCCCCATAGGGCTCATGGGTTTAGACATATGGCCCCAGCTGGTGGCGCTGTCTGGAAGGCTGTACATTTAGGAAGTTCAGCCTTGACGGAGAAAGTGGTAACTGGAGATGAGTCTCGAGACTTTATAGTCTGGCCTCACTTCCTGTTCATTGTTTCCCTCCTGACTGTCAATGTAACATGACCAGCTGCCTTCTGCTCCTCCCGCCATGCCTCCCCACCATGATGAAATGATCCCCGCCAAGTGCGAGCCAGAACAAATTCTTTCCCCCTCAAGTTGATTTGTCAGAATATTTATCACAAGAGCAGGACCAGGTCCTTACCTCACATCGCAAACAAAACTTCATGAGATGGATCACAAGCCTTGACATAAAAGCTAAAATGTAAAACTGCAACGAAAATTAGTCTTCATTGATTTGCTGTTAGACAAAGGCTGTTTTGTACACAAGCTGAGGTATAAATGAAAATGTTCAACAAGTCGGACTACATCTGAGTGTAAAGGTTATGAGCCAGAGATGCGGCTCAGCAGGTAAAGGCACTGCCAGCATGCCTGTCGACCTGAGTTCAATCTCAGGGACCACATGGTAGAAATAGAACCAACTCCCCCATGCTGTCCTCTGACCTCTCTGTGCATGCCCTGGTACACACTCACCCACCGTACATACATACATACATACACGCATGCACACACACACACACACACACACACACACAAAATCTATAATTTTACAAAGAATTGAAAGCGTGTCCACCAATAAGTCTTATAGACAGTGAGACTATAATTGACAGAACAGGAGAAACACAGTCTTATATACAGGGTTCTTGAGGAACCCCTGCAAGTCAGTGATAAACAGAAAGAGACCCAATCTTAGAGTGGAATGAGGGTCTGAATAGATATTCCTCTACACAAATGGCCAACACATGTGTGAAAAGGCATTCCGCACCATTAGTCATTAGAAAATGCAAATCAAAACCACAATGAGATGCCGTTTCCAAACCCTGGGGGATCAGCTATCATAGAGAAGGCAGAGAGAGAGAGAGAGATGGTGTTATCGAGAATGCGGAGAGGTCAGAATCCTCAGGGGTCACTAGCACCAATGAGAAATGGCACCCTTTGTTTGGGAATGCACTGTTGCAGGTCCTCAAAATGAAGCACACACATTCCTTCCTCCGTGGAGAAGGGTGCTTGCTGTGAAAACATGGGAACCTGAGTATCGGAAACCAGGTGTGAGACAGCAAGGTCACTGGGCCTTGCTGACCACCAGTCAACCTCCAGGGTCAGTAGGAGACCCTGTCCCAAAACAATAGAGCACTAAGTGATAATGGGATACCCAACATCCTTTTCTGGCCTCCACAAGTGTGTGTGTGTGTGAGAGAGAGAGTGTGTGTGTGCACGCACACACATGCATATGTCACACACACATTCACATAAACAAAGTATTTTTTAAAACATGGAATTTCCATACAGCTTAGAGTTTCCAGTTCTATGTATCTACTCAAACGAATAAAAAGCATATAAGCACACAAAATCCTGTCCATGCATGTCCCGAGCAGCGCTGTTCATCAGATTACTCAAGAAGGTAGAAAGAACTCAAACATCCATCAAAACATGAAGAGCCAAACTGTCAACCCAACACCAGGAACAGCCATTTGACGGTGTGTGTGCTCACCTGTGTGGGGCGCACTTGTGTGGATAGGATGACTCTTGTATCATCTTCACCTTCTGTCCACTTGAATTTTTTTGAGGCAGGGTCTCTCACTGGTCTGGAACTCACTAAGTAGTCAAGATTGGCTGTCCAGTGAGCCTGAGGATTCATTGTCTTTGCCTCCTCAGAGCTGGGATCTCAAGCGTGCACCACTATGCCCAGTTTTTTAATCACGTTCTGGAGACCAAAGTCAGAGCCTCCTTTGACTCCCCCAGGCTTGATTGACAGTTTAGGGAAGAAATGCCTATATGATAGCCGAAGCAAAAGAACTACATCACAGAAGGTTGGAAGTCCTATGATCCTGTTGCATAGAAAAGGCAAATTTGTATGTGTTGACGGCTTTAATTATTGACCCAGAGAATAGAGACTCAATGAGGGATTATCTCAGTCACCTTGACCTTATGGACACGTCTAGAGGCAAGGTGTGTGGATCACGTTAACTTCTGTGGGAAGAGCCATCCCCTGGACTTGGGTTTGGAGCTTCCATAGAGGAGAGAAAGTGAGCTGAGCCCTCACGTGCATGCATTCATTTCTCTCCCCTCTCGACTATGGACGTGATATGACCAGCTTCTTCAACTCCCTGCTTTGTCTTCCCCGCAGTGATGGACTGTGAGCTGGAACCCTGAGCTAACATAAACCCTTTCTCCCCTAAGTTGTGGTCTTGTCAGGGTATTTATCACAGCCAGAGAAACAAATCTGGGAAGCCATGGAAACAGAAAGTACATTAGTTGCTGCCAGGACCTGGAGATGTAGGTGTTGGAGGGAGATGAATGGCTGGGGTTTCCTTTTGAAATAATGAAAATGTTTTCAATGGATTGTGGTGACGGTCGCATGGTTTGTGAACCATTGAACTGTACGCATTAAAACGATGAATCACATGGCACATGAATTATAGCTCAATCGAGAAAGCTGTTTTGAAAGGGAGGGAGCCAGGGAGGAAGGAAGAGAGGGAGGGAGGGCAGATTGATACTTGCTTTAAAAAGATAGAACTTTGAAAATAGTATGAGAAAGAAACTCTGCACAAAAGATTGCAAATTTTGAATCTGTGCCTAGGCAAAACCACAGACAGAAAGCAGGTTTGTGGTTGCAGATGAGGACAGTTTAGAAATCAAAAGTGACTGCTAATTGGGGCTGGGGAGATAACTCAGTGGAGAGTGATTGTTGCAGAAACATAAGGACCCGAATTCAGAACCTGACACCACGTGAAAAGCTAGGCAGGATGCTCACACCTCTAACTCCAGTGCACGGGGCAGAGACGAGAGGATCACTAGGGTTTGATGGATGCCAGCCCTGTTCCAGGCCCAGTGAGAGAGAGACTTCATCTCAAAGGAGTAAAGAAGAGATCATCAGGACACCTGATGTTCTGCAACTTTCATTTGTGTACCCAAGTGCACATACCCACATACATGCATACATGCATGCATAAACCCACAGAACTGAATAATCATCCAAAGAAATATTTTCTTCAAAAGAGTAACCACTGATAAGTATAAGGGTTCTTTTAGAAAAGACGAAAATATCCTAAAAACATTAGGCTGTTGTGATAAATGAACAAAGTCACAGTGTGTTTAAAAAGCATTTAGGCTGGAGACAGAGCGCAGTGACTAAAGGCACTTACTGCTCTTGCAGAGGACCCAGATTCAGTTCTGATACCAAAATCAGCAGCTCACAACCACCTATAATTCCAGTTCCAGGGACTCTGACACCCTCTTCTGGCCTCTGTGAGCACCTACACATACGAAGTTGACATAAACTCTCATGGACATGTATAAATAATAAATAAATATTTAAGTCTTTAAACTAAAATGAGCAATTTTACAGTGTTTGAGTTATATCTCAAAAGAGCTACATTTTAAAAAACTGAACTAATTAGATCTATATATACCCACCTAAAAATGTCTGGAAAAAATGTAGAAGAAAAAAGTAATATCAAAAGAGATACAGACAGCATGGCATTGTTTGTGTGGAATTTGAAAACAAGTGGTATTATATAAATATTGTTTGAAGAAAGATATATTCTTAGTAAGATAAAAACCTGCATGGGAAGAGCACACCCCAATGGCAGGACCTTCCCTCTCTCCTTCTAAACCATCCTTTAAAAATGTTACAGCTCATCTTTCTATTGTTTTGTGTTTAGTGTGTAAGAAAATTTATACTTGTATTTATGTCCCCATCCCCTTCTCCCTCAGATAAAAGGCAATATGTCCTACTCACTTTTCTCTGCTATACTTTTTTTTCTAAGTCTGGCCATATATTCTAGCCATCACTCCCAAGCATTTTATAGCATTGTTCCATAGAGGCTTTTTTGTTAACCTTGTTGGGGCTTATTCCTCACAGGAGGAGGGCCAGCTATGGATGACTACATGGAGACACTGAAGGATGAAGAGGACGCCCTGTGGGAGAATGTGGAATGCAACCGGCACATGCTGAGCCGCTACATCAACCCTGCTAAGCTCACTCCCTACCTGCGCCAGTGCAAAGTCATCGATGAGCAAGATGAAGATGAGGTGCTCAACGCACCCATGCTCCCATCCAAGATCAACCGGGCAGGTAGGAAAATGAGTGTGCCACACGTGGCCAGTCGATGGATTGCTTCCAGTTTAGCTGGATCAAGATGGGGGATTTCATTCTGGGGTCCAGAGATGTTGTGTTACTTGACTTTTCCTAGTGAGGCTTGCATGTCTACTCAACCCAACTAGACACCAGTGACAGACCAAGAACACAACTCCACCCAAGTCTGTCTCAGGGAACCAAGGAGTTACTTGATCAAGGTTGCTTTTAAGAGTGTGGGTAAGAAGTTATGTTGACTGAGTTTTCTGTCCTGCCCGGTTCCTGCAATCGTTAAGTCCCAAAGAAATCACACAGAGGTCTACATTAGTTATAGAACTGATTGGCCCATTAGCTCAGGCTTCTTATTAACTCTTCTAACTTATATTAGCCCATTATTCTTGTCTATGTTAGCCACATGGCTCAGTACCTTTTTCAGTGAGGCAGTCACACCTTGCTTCTTCTGTGGCGAGGCCAGGACTGCAGAATCTGCTTCCTTCTTCCCAGAATTCTCCTGTTCTCTTTGACCCGCCTTTACTTCCTATCTGGTTGTCCTGCCTATACTTCCTGCCTGGCTACTGGCCAATCAGCGTTTATTTAAAATATAATTGACAATTGTCCCACACCCGAGTTACATGAGCATGGATGGTGTTCTTTACAGGAATGTAAGTGAAGGGTTCATTAGAGGAGCATGAAGGGGGGGGGAGTCTCTTGCAAGAATATGGGTGAGAGGTTGCTTATGTGAGAAAAGAGGTCCTTACAGTGTGAGGGTCTCCTCATAAGAAACTGATTGAGGGGCTCCCCACAGGAGCATAGGTGACTTGGCAGCTTCCATAGCTGTGTCCCTGGAGCTTCCTGTACAACTCACAGGCAGCTCCACTGAAGAGTCTCCTCTCCCCAGTGTTGTCCCTGCCTAGGAAACCTCTGGGATGGGACCTTGAAAATCACCCACGTTTCACGATGCCCAAGTCTTGGCACTTCCTTGCCAGAGCATGCCTGGTCCTCCCTGCAGGTTGGAGTATGCTACCTAGAAGAAACATGACTAGACCACTCCCTGCCCCGTCTAAGCATGATGAGTGCAGCACTCAGAATCAATGAACCTGAAGGGGAGGGTGCATGTTCTGCTTTTACAAACCTACACTGACATGTAGCATTGCCTTATGCATGTCGGCAGGCAACAGATCACACTACTGATTAGTCACACCTGGGACTCTGCCAACAGTAAAAACCACAGCGAGGTCTGTGCCACATCACAGCTCCGCAGGTGCCCCCGTGTGCTGGCTTCACTCACCCCTGCCCAGACCTCGCGGCAGTTATCAGACCTGTCGAGAGAACTTGCCGTTTAATACATTAATAAAGAAAGTCATTTAGTACCAAATCACAAATTTGTTTAATATGTGAGCTCTGTATTTTACTATAATTGGGTTCCTCTGTGAGCTGGTGCACGTAATGTTTGTTTTAAAATGCTATTTTGCTGGGAGATGAAGCTGTGTGGTTGAGCACAGGCCTAGAATCCCCCAGTGAGGAGCTGAGGGTGTGCTCTAATCAATGGTAGGGCGTGTGCCTAGTATGCACAAGGCCCTGGTTTCCATCTCCAGCACCACAAAAATATATATAATATACTCTTCTGAGAAGAAATCCACAGGCTTTTTAATGGTTCCCAAGACTTGCTCAACTTTATTGTACTTTTTCTTGTACCCATGCTTGTGTGCTCATCTCTGGGCTGGGCACTGGGTCACACACACAATGTTTTCCTTTCTGTGGATCACAGTCAGAAGGGTTTGGAAATCCCCATCCCACAGCAGGGCTGAGGACAAGCGGCCGGCATGCTTCCCCTGTCTCTTGTATCCATGGAAGCCAGCCTTAATTAAGCACAGCACGCCTTCCCACTGAGCTTGGATGCCACTTTGGAATCCTTTTCAACACAGTGCTCCAGGCAGCTTACACCAACACACAGTCAAGACCGACACACAGTGAAACCGATCCTTTCTGTCCGAGGGAAACAGTGGAGGGTTAGGAACCTCGAGGGACTTGATAGCTGAAAATATTTAAAGAAAGACCACGAAGTATAAACAGTAAGAGAAATAAGTAGGGTTTTGATGTAACAAAAACCTGAAGCAGGATAGTTTATAAAGGAAAAAAGTGTGTTTAACACAGTTTCAGCTCAGCTCTGGTGAAAGACCTCTTATTTATGTCATATGATAGCGGGGACACGTGGGTGAGAAAAAGATGCCATCACCAGGACAGAGAGACTTTCCAGGAGCACAGCCTTGAGTGACTCTAGGATCCCCCTCTGGGTCCCACCTTTTAAAGGGCCCTCACCAAGTATCTTCTCTAGAACTCAGGACCAAGCTCCTGACACATGAACCTTTGGGAGAACAAAAAAAGAATCCAAACCACAGCAAGTAGGAACGGTGCTAGAAACTGCTAGAAGTTTCTACATAAAAATGTACTGCTACATAAAAATGTCTCCAGGGTGTGTAAGACCCCCCCCCAAAGAACAGACCCCTCCCCCTTTCCTATGACTTTCCCAGCTTCTCCCATGTATTAGTTACCTTCCTTGTTGCTGTAACAAAGTATCTGACAAGAGGCAACTTAAGGAGGAAAAGGGTCATTTGGTCTCAGAGTTAGAGGTTACTCAGACTAGCGTGGCTGGTCACATTGCATCTACACACAGGAAGCTGGGCATAAACAGGAAATGGGGGGGCTATAAAATCTCAAAACCCTCCTCCAGTGACTGACTTTCTCCATCAAGACTCCACCTCTAAAGGTTCCACAACGTTCCCAAACAGCCACTAGCTGGGAACCAAATGTTCAAACATGCAAGTCTTTGGAAGGCATTTCATGTTCAAACCATAGCATGCAAATCTTTGTCTTTCTGTTCTAAATCCGGGGGAGCAGGTGACTGGTATGTCATAAACTCCCAATCTTCACAATCACAGGAGAACTGGTGCCTGAATGTTCAGCTTTACTGTTCTACTTTGTGGGTTCGGTTTTGTCTTTTTGTGGTACTTGGGGATCAAACCCAAGGTCTTACACATGCAAGGCAATTGCTCAACCACTGAGCTATATCTCCAAACCCTTTGTGGTTCATAGCTTTAGTAGATTGGGAATATCTTTGAAACTGCTCATTTATGGTTCTCTCTGGCAATAAAGCCATCTATCCAAATTTTATTAACTTATTGACACTCTGAACACTCGTGGACTCTCCCAAGGGCCTGGCTCTTTGGTTTGCATTGTCCAGAGTCCACACTATAACTTGGTAATGAGAATGTGATAAGACTTTAGGTAGTGGGTCATGCTTTATTCCTAGTGTCAGGGAGGTGGAGAGAGGCTGGGACTCACTAGTCAGCCAGTCTAGCCTGCTTGGCACACTGTAGGTCAGCCAAAGGCACTGAATCCAAAGAGGGTGTCTGCGAGAGAGTCATTGCTCCCCTCCCCCAATATCAGGTAACACCATTTAAATTCCTCGCTATAGGACATTTATATGACACACACACACACACACACACACACACACACACACACACACCAAGGCTCGGGGATCATTGAGAAAGAGGGAGCAAAAAGAATGTAAGAGCCAAAGGTAGTGGATGTCTGAAAGAAAAAAAAATGACGGTATTTGTCAGACATGACAGGACCATTGCACACATGAGTTCAGAGTAGCTATGACTGCATTTACAAGACCCTCACAGGATAAAGCCAGCCAAAATACCAGTCTAAGTAAGAGAGGGTCTCGTGACGTCTCACCCCGAGCTAGGGAGCTGTTGTCAGTTGGTGTTTTCTGGGCGAGAAAAAGTCAGTTTTCTTCAAGGAGATAGAGATGGATACAGGAGAATCTCTGCAAACTACAGACCAGCAAGCCTGGAATTCTCAGTGGCAAACAAGAGACTGTCTTAAGTAAGGTAGAAGGCAAGAGCTAGCACTTGAGAGTTCTTCAGTCACACTTATACACATGCGAGCGCGCACACACACACAGAGAGAGAGAGAGAGAGAGAGAGAGAGAGAGAGAGAGAGAGAGAGAGAGAGAGAGAGAGTAAGACTGTCTTCTTAGAGCTGGGAAGGATTGAAAGTTTAGCATGAGGCACGGAGACTGGCATCCAATTAAATACCTTCTCACAGTTTGAACTGACCTTCCCCCCAAGGTCGGTTGTTGGACATTCTTCACACCAAGGGACAAAGGGGCTACGTGGTCTTCCTGGAGAGTCTAGAGTTTTACTACCCAGAACTTTACAAGCTGGTGACTGGAAAGGAGCCCACCCGGAGATTCTCCACCATTGTGGGTAAGTGGCTTTTCTCACCAGGGGCTTGGGGATTCTAGTAGGAGGGTGTATGTGTGCGGGTGTGGGTATGGGTGTGTGGGTATGTGTCCCTCTGAGGGACAGTGACAAGCTGGGCTCTTGGGCTGCCCATCACTTACTTTAACTGATGACACAAGATAAGAGCTAAGAGAACTGGGTGCTCATCAACCACCCCTCAAACGGTGCTGGAGTCACGGCACCAGTTCATGCTTCCCTCGGAATTGTCCTTCCTATGAAACCTTGAATCCGTTTATTTGCTGCCTTGTGTCCAGACCCCAAAATCCCATCAGCATCCTTTACCCATCCAAGACCTGCTGTGGTGATCCCCCAGTTCTCCTGCCATCACCTTCACCAGCTCAGACCCAAGACATAGGCTTTAATGTGACCACAAGTTCCCTCCACACTGCACGCTCCAGTTCATCCAGCATATTCTCTGCCCCTCCTCTCCCTCTCTCTTCCTTCTTCCCTCCTTCTCTTTCCAAAATTGATCCTCTGCCCCTTCAAAACTCAACCCCTGCCTCCCCTCATGATACTCTCATGATCCGTGTCCCTATAGTGTGTGGAATCCTCATGCTTATATGGTCGTCATCATTTGATTTTTTTAACATTTTTTTTCTTAAGACACCTTGAACCCCCACTGCCTAGCAGGAAGCAAGAGCTTAGTAACCACTGCTATCCAAACCTGGTAGCACAGGCTTATAAACCCAGATACTTAGGAGGCTGAGATAGGCAAATTCAAGTTAAAGGCCAGCCTGGACAACTCAGCAACACCGGAGTTATAATTCAGTGGTCTTGTTCTGTTCACAGCATTACAATAAATAAACAAATAAATGTTGCTGGGTATATCAGTGGCTTTTCTTGTTCTTGCAGCAAAATACTAAAGCAATTTAAAGAAGGAAGGTTTCTTTTTTGAGGCTACAAGTCTGTCGTGGTGGGGAAGGCATGGTGGCAGGAGCGTGAGGCAGCCAATCATATGGCATCCACAGTCAGGAAGCAGAGAGAGATGGACGCTGGTGCTCAGCTCACTTTCTCCTTTTTATTCAGTCCAGGACCCCAGTATAGAGGAGAGTGTGGCCCCCAGTTAGGGCAGGTCTTCACACCTTAGTTAACCTCATCTAGATTATTCCTCACAGGCATGCCTAGAGGTTTACCTTCTAGGTGATTCTAGATCCATTCCATTTTGCAATGTAGACCATCACAATGAGTGTATGTGTGAATAAATGCTCCCGTTCTTGGCCCATGCTCAAACCTGACTGGATATCCCTCTCCACAGTGGAGGAGGGTCATGAGGGCCTCACGCACTTCCTGATGAACGAGGTCATCAAACTGCAGCAGCAGGTGAAAGCCAAGGACCTTCAGCGCTGCGAGCTGCTGGCCAAGTCCCGGCAGCTGGAGGACGAGAAGAAGCAGCTAACCCTGACGCGTGTGGAGCTGCTGACCTTCCAGGAGCGGTACTACAAGATGAAGGAGGAGAGGGACAGCTACAACGACGAGCTGGTCAAGGTCAAGGATGACAACTACAACATAGCCATGCGCTATGCCCAGCTCAGCGAGGAGAAAAACATGGCAGTGATGAGAAGCCGCGACCTCCAGCTCGAGGTGGGACACCTGGGCTCCGGCTGACCTGAGGGAAAGGGAAAGAAATGTCCCAGACACTCAAGGTCCCTAGAGGGGTAAATGCAGAAATGCCACACTGCCCTGCCTCAGCTTTGTGTCCCAGACAAGCGAGGGGATATGGGCGGGGCGGGGCAGGTACGGGCTCTCGGGCTCTAGAGCCACAGCGCACCAATGTATTTCAAGCCAATAGCCCTTAGCGGCTTAGTCATCCATACCTAGATACACTCTGCCCATGTGCAGACACATGCATGGTGGTCAGAGGATGATGGGCCTATATACACCCTGAATAGCTTCAGACTCGTGCATAAAGGCTCATGGGAAGGTAGGAAACCTAGATCCACGTGTGCAGACTTGTGCACAGAAAACCAGCGCCAGGAAAGAGGGAGAGACTTTGGAGACTCGGGGCTGAAGGTGTGTGAGGGGACCCAGGGTGCATATTGTAATGCTCACAAAACTTAGAGAAGATGAGTAGCACCTGAGGGCCTATATTCACAGAGCTCAGCGTGCTTGCTGGCACACGAGATAATCAGTATGTTTATCAGGGGGAGGGGGCAGCCAAATGGTTGATCTGTTTAATGAATTTGCCTCCTAAGTGGAGAAGAGGAAAGAGATTTGCTTCATTTCAATTTTTTGTTTGTCTGTTTGTTTTTTTTGCTTTCCTGAGACAGGGTTTCGCTATGTAGCCCAGTATGGCCTTGAACCCACCACAATCCTCCTGCCCCAGCCTTATAAATTCTGGGATTACAGGCCTGTGCCACTGTGTCCTCATCTTCCTTTTGCTTCATTGAGCCCTACCATATTCCTAGATGTGCCCCAGATGTATGAACCTTAAAAATAAAATGCCTCCATGGAACTCCAGAATTATCCACCTGATTGTTCTGGAGGTATCAAGAATAGAGGATAAAGCCATGAGCGGAAGTTTACACCTGTAATCCCAGTGCTCGGGAAGCTGAGGCATGAGGATCAAAAGTCTCCCTGCCATCTCAGCCCATGCTATATAGCAAGAGAGTAAAACCCTGCCTATACGTAAAAAGGAGGATGAAGAATGAGGGGACAGTGAGGAAAGCTGCTTATCGCTCCCCTAAAGGTGCAGGAAGCACCATGGGACACGGGCAGGAAGAGCAGAAGAGCCCAGGAGGGTGGAGTGTTGCAGAACACTGTCTGACATTACCTGGCCATTGCACTCTTGAACTCCCAGTAGCTGTGATTAAATGCACAAGATTGAGCCCATCAACACCTTGCCAGGGAAGGGAGAAGGGTCCATGATCCCCGAGTCCGCTCTAAGGAGCTATAAACAGTCCATGGCTACTGAAGAAGGGGGAGCTATTTCCTTCAGTAGTGTAACCAGTGGTAAGGTGTCTGTATTCCTGTCAATAGCCCCTATAAAGCAACCCTAATGAAAATCACTGGGTCCCCTAAAGGGGAGGGGGGGAAACTAGTTGGGAAGAGAAAGGGGATCAGGCAGAGTGAGAGGGGACAAAAGAGATTAATAGGGTGAACCTGATAAAAACAAATAAGTAAATAATAAAGGGTATACATGCATGAAAATGTCAGAATGAAACACATTGTCATGCATAATTAATACATGTAATAAATATTTTTTGCAAAAATAAGGGAGTAAGAAAGCAAGGCATGCAAGTCAGGGACAGAAATGGAGTGGGGACCAAGTAGAGGGTCCTCTTGGCTCTTACTGTCTTCTTAAATGGCTGCAGAAGCAGTGAGCCTGGAGTCCAATGAGCAAGTGGCACAAAAGGGGGAGGAGATATGGTGTGGGTTCAGATCACAGGGGCATGGTAAGAACTCTGGGATTTATCCTCCCAGTGACGGGAAGCCACTGACGGATTGCGACCTGGGACGTGACAGCTGATTTACCTCTCAGGAGGCTTGCTCTGGCTGCTTGGTGGAAAGCAGATTCTTGGGATATTTATTAAGCCCCTGCCATGAGTAAGACACTATGCTAAGCACTGCAGGGGGACGTGGGGATAAATAACCTGAGTTCTGCTTGGGTCACGTTCAATTTAATGAAATAGACTGGTCAATAAACAAGCTGTGGAGATTCAGGTGGATTGAGTCTTCATTTCAGTTAAGAGCATGAAGCCGGGCATGGAGGGTGCATGCTTATACTCTCAACACTAGGAAGGATGAGGCAAGAGAATCATAAGTTCAAGGCTAGCTATATAACAAGTTGGAGTCCAACCTGGTCTTGCACAAGACCGTGCCTAGGAAAATAAGGGAGGGCTGTAGAGATGGCTTAGTAGTTAAGAGCGTATGATGCTCTTCCAGAGGACCTAGGTTCAGTTCCCAGCACCCACGTGGCAGCTTGCAGCCATCTGTAACTCCTCCAAGGATGTCTGACACCCTCATCTGGCCTTCCTGAGCACCAGGCACATATGCGGTGCAGACACACATGCAAACAAAACACTCATACCCATAAAATAAGTAAATCTTTTTAGGACATTCTATCTTCCAGAGTTCAGGTTTTCACTTCTGATTTTATGGCCTTATTGGCTATGGCTTTAGGGATTAGGGGTTGATTGTTGATTTGTTTGTTCCTTGGTTTATTTCTCATTTGTATAAGATGATAAGGGAAATGGTATCTGTGCTCTAGGATTGCTGAGATAACACCATCAGTCTTTAGCAGAGTAAGTCTCACATATGTGTGGGACTGAAGTCTGGACCCAGCCTAAGAACACTTCCTTGGGCTGAACGTCAATGATGCCGAATGGGCTTTGTTTTACAAGGATCAAGAAGAGGAAGCCTCTAGACTGATTATGTGGGATTTGGGGAAAAAAAAAAACAGCCTGTAGCAGAGACTTAGAAGTTTCTTTATTAGAACTTTATTTTGAATTATGCTCCAAAAGATGGATGGACAGACAGGTGGACGGATGGACGGATGGATGGATGGACAGATAGATGGACAAATGGACAGATGGACAGATGGATGCAAGGATGGATGGACAGATGCATGGATACTGAGGAAAGTTGCATGTGTTAGGGAATTTATATGCAAGTATGGATCTGTGAGTGTGACGACCACAGGACAACTTCAGCCGCCTTTTCTCAGGCACCACTCACCTCGTATTGTGTGGCAGGGGCTCTCAGTGTCCTGCATCTCACCTAGTAGGCTAGGCTGGCCAGCCAGTGAGCCCAGGGATCTGCCTGTTTCTACCTTCCCAACACTTGGATTACAGGCACATACCACCATGCCTATTTTTTGATGTGGGCACTAGGGATCCAGACTCAGGTCCTGATGCTCAGACGGCAAGAACTAAGATGACGAGCCATTTCCTCACCTTCTTCCCAGCATCTCTTGCCAGCCATCCTCACCTGACATGGGTATTTTCAGATTGACCAACTCAAGCATAGATTGAACAAGATGGAGGAGGAATGTAAGCTGGAGAGAAATCAGTCCCTGAAGCTCAAGAATGACATTGAGAACCGGCCCAAGAAGGAGCAGGTCCTGGAACTGGAGCGGGAGAACGAGATGCTGAAGACCAAGATCCAGGAGCTGCAGTCCATCATCCAGGTGAGAAGCAGCATCCTTACGTAGGGGAGGGGGAGGCGGGCAGGGTGGGCGGGGCAGGGTGTGTACACCCGCTAGAGGATGAATACCAAGTCCCAGCTCACTAGGGTCACCGCCAATGCTTGTCAGCCTTGAAACTGCACGTTCTTCCAAGAAGGTAAAGTGGGAGTGACTAGAAACCCTCTTGGCAGAGGCTTGACATTATATAAAAGGTCTTTTTTGGTTGCTTGCTTGCTTGCTTTTGGGGTTTGAGGTTTCGGGGTTTTGTAGAAAACAGGTAGATTTTTCTTTGTTTATTTTGCGGTTTTTTATTGTTGTTTTTGTTTTTGTTTTGTCTGGTCTAGTGGTGCAGATCTATCATCCCAGCTACTTGGGAGGCTGAGGCTAGAGTATTGCAAGATTAAGGCCTCCCTAGGACAATAGAGTGAGCTCAAGAACAGACAGGGCAATTTAATGAGATGTCTAAAATTTAAAAAGTTTAAAGGGAGATGACGATATAGTTCAATGGTAGAGCCCCTGCCTAGAATCCCCCAGTGAGGGGCTGGGGTGTGGCTCAGTTGTAGAGACCAGCCTAGGATCCCCCAGTGAGGGGCTGTGGTGTGACTCAGTGGTAGAGCCTCTGACTCAGATGTCCAGTGCTCTGGGTTCACTCCCCAGTACTGTTGGCAGTGCCTAGAATATTCTAGGCAAAGTCTATCACTGAACTCCAATATCAGCCCATGTTCTGGGTGATAATACTTACAGGAAAAAATGATAAATGAGAATATCATCCACATGGAAACCAATGTCACAGTTCTGGAACAAGAGAACTTTCAGGAAACCTTAGAGGTTCCTGGACACTCTACTGGATGTCATTTCCTGTGCTTCAACCTCAAGGGCCTCCCACATTTGTCACCTCAGAAATGTGTGGGTACAGAAGGAGATATCACTGGGGGGTCAGTATTCAAAAATATGTCTGCAAGGGAAGAAAACTCATCTCCATCCCTCTAGAAGAATCCCCTACAACTGCCTGGGACTCAGGGCTCTTGGAGCAGAGACCGAGTTCCAGATTAGCAGGATTCAGTTAGTTGATATTTCAGGGGTATAGGGATAGCTGAATGCAGAGGTGTCCCCCTTTCTTGTCCTCTCTGAAGTGTCTCAAGGAGCTATAGATGCTTCTCTGGGATCCAGCAAGAACTGGGAGTAAGAACTGGGAGGGAACAATGGGCTCCTTTACAGGTAATAAACTTTTAAAAAAATGATAATAAGCTGCTGAAAGACCCAGGAAAATCCCCTAGGGCATCTGCTTTCCCGCCACAAAATCTGCTGTCTTGGGCCTGCCTGAGGTTAGTCCTTTTGTCCTCCTTCTGTCCATCCCCAATGCTACCCAGGCTGGCAAGCGCAGTCTGCCTGACTCAGACAAGGCCATCTTGGACATCCTGGAGCATGACCGGAAGGAGGCGCTAGAGGACCGGCAGGAATTGGTCAACAAAATTTACAACCTGCAGGAGGAAGTTCGCCAGGCAGAGGAGCTGCGGGACAAGGTGGGAGCACCATAGACTCGGGATTGCAACCAGGTCCTTCCCCAGCAGGGTGCATAGATGCCTGCTAACAGGAATCTCTGATAGCAAACCCTGGTCTGAATTGCTATCCCAGCCTTCCTGCATCCCCGCATCCCCGCATCCCTGCATCCCAGCATCCAGCCCCATTGTGGTTTGTAAATGATGAGTGTTAGTGTCCCTGTACAACAATCCAAGCAGCCACCAAGGATGTGTCTCCATGGTCCATCCCTCAACAATACACTGGTGATTGGCCAGCCCCCTCCTATAGTCACTTTTGATGAGATAACTGGCAATCAAGACCAAATTAGCACACCAACTCTGGGAGAGGATAAGCCAACTGTAGGCACTAAGCAATCAGTCGTTGACTGGGAAAATGACTCAGACTGTAAATAAGGATTTAGATTCCTGGAATCCTTTTTTTTTTTAAGCCAGACATGGTGGCACACACCTGTCATCCTAGGTGGAGATCAGAGGATACCTGGGGCTGGCTGACTAGCCATCCTTGCCCGATCAGTAAGCTCCAGGTTCAGTGAGAGACCCTGTCTCAAGAGCAATAAGCCATTTGCACCCCCATTCACACATGGATTTGCGTGCATGTGCATGTGCATGTATACACATACATATGACAAACACCACACACACACACTACACACACATACACACCACACACACACAACATACACATACCACTTTCACAAAACACACACATACCACACACACACCACACGTACACACCACATACACACACATACACCATATGCGCGTGCACACACACACACATGCACACACAGAGAGAGCTTCTCTCCTTAACCTATTGATGGTTTCGTCTACATTGCTCTCTCCCGTTCTGGGCAGTACCTGGAGGAGAAGGAAGACCTGGAGCTCAAGTGCTCAACCCTGGGGAAGGACTGCGAAATGTACAAGCACCGCATGAACACAGTCATGCTGCAGCTGGAGGAGGTGGAGCGAGAGCGTGACCAGGTACAACGCCACCCTGCATATGGTGGACCGTGAGGCTGCCCAGCAGTGCCCATGGCACATGGAGTCTATTTGACTATGGTTTGAGGTCATGTGGTTCGAGTCCCCTACCACACAGTGCTTCCTCATGAGTCTATCTTTTCTGTCTCTAGCTCAGAGATAAATTCTATCGCAGGACAAGGGGGTCATAATACATAGGCCATAGAGAATCATGGGAGCCTGAGCTGCACCCCAGGGGTTCCCATAGAACATGGTGCTTACCTGGTCTCTTTGGTAAAATGAGGAAGTTAAATTCCAGTCAAGTACTCATAAAGTGTATGCCCAAGGAAAGGTATTACATATGCCCTCATATGTAAGATGTGAATAGTTACCAAAGCAGCGCCCCACCCACTCTGGAATGGTGCACAACTTGGGGGAGGGAAGATAGGACACAGCTCTTCACAACTGTACCTACTACATGATAAGAACAGGCTGTACAGTTGTAGGATTGCAGAATACGAAGGAGAGAGCTTAGCATGCCCAAGCTTCGGGGATAAGTTGAGTGTGCTAGTGCAGGATAGCCCTCTCAGCATTTAGGAGACAGAAGCAGTAGGATCATAAGCTCAAGGCCTGCTGAGACTACAAAGTGAGCTCAACACCAGTTGGGCAACATAGTGAGACCTTATCTCAAAATACAAAGTAGTAAGACAGCTGGAGTTGGATGGATAGGGTAGAGTGTGTACCTAGAATCCCCCAGTGAGGGGCTGGGGTGTGGCTCAGTGGTAGAGCACCTGCCTAGAATCCCCCAGTGAGGGGCTGGGGTGTGACTCAGTGGTAGAGCACCTGCCTAGAATCCCCCAGTGAGGGCTGGGGTGTGGCTCAGTGGTAGAGCACATGCCTAGAATCCCCCAGTGAGGGCTGGGGTGTGGCTCAGTGGTAGAGCACCTGCCTAGAATCCCCCAGTGAGGGCTGGGGTGTGGCTCAGTGGTAGAGCACATACTTAGTATGCACACGACCCTAGGTTCAATCTATAATATCTCTCGGGGAAATGAAGAGAAATGCACAGGGTCCCTTTGCTTGACGTCTGAACGGCAGATAATGCACATCTCTGACCACCCTCTAGTTCGCTTGTGGTGAGCACATGGCTCTTCCTGGCAGGCCTTCCACTCCCGAGATGAGGCACAGACCCAGTACTCACAGTGCTTGATTGAGAAGGACAAGTACCGGAAGCAGATCCGTGAGCTGGAAGAGAAGAACGATGAGATGCGAATTGAGATGGTGCGGAGGGAGGCCTGCATCGTCAACCTAGAGAGCAAGCTCCGGCGCCTGTCCAAGGACAGCGGCACTCTCGACCAGGTAGGCTTAGCCAGCCACGTCCCCATACCCACAACCGGTGTCCTTCAGATCCCCGTCGATGGCTGACCAGGGCAACCCCATCTCACTCAATCATCATTGTGTCTTGTGTCCCCCGCCCTCTGACCCATTTGTGTGTATGTGTGAGTGCATGCGTGTGTATATGTGTTGCACACATGAACATGCGTGCACTAAGTCATGTGGGAGCCACTCATTTCAAAGTTAAGAGTCTGTGAAATGACTCAGTAGGTAAGGGTGGTTGTCACCATGCCTGGTGACTTCAGTTCCATCCCTGAGACCCATGCAGTCCCAGGAAGGACAAAACTAGCACCCTCGATGTTTCGGTGACATTTGGGTTGGCCACCTCCTGGCTGAGTGACTCAGATCACTTTTCCAAGTTGCCATGGCTGTCTGTGGACCACAGCCGGCAGTGGCCTTCCCTTGGCACTGTCTGATAATGCGGAAGGTCATCATGATTAAGATACTCTGTGCTTATTAAAGTCACTGGTACCCATGGGTGAAAACTCATTAACAGTCAGTGAGGTGGGTGCAGAACTGCATCTCCCAGGAGCCCCCGTGACACCTGGAAATGACACACTGCTGCCATCCCTTCGGATGATGTGATTGCGGTAGCTGAAGGTCTCCCAGACTCTGTCCTGGGCAGAGGCTGCACAATCCCATAAATTACCACATTACCACATCTCAAGCTGGGAAGATGGCTCTGTGGGCAAAGTGCTTCCCAGACAGGCATGAGGAGCCGAGTTCGAGCCTTAGAATATGCATTTAAGAAAAAAAAAGCCAAGCATGGTGGCACATACCTGCAATCCCAGCACTGGGGAGGTGAGACACACATCCCTGGACCGCACTGGCCAGCCACTCTGTACTGTTGGATGAGTTCCAGGTCTGGTGAGAAACTCTGTCTCAAAAACAAAAGGTGATGGCATCAGTCATGACTCTAAAGGTTGTCCTCTGGCCTCCATATACATATGCACACCTCACACACATGTAGAAACGTTATACACACAGCATAGGAACTGCCCTGACAGCCAGTGCTATGCAATTAGATTCTCACTTTCAAAGAAAGGGAATACAGAATCAAGAGCTGAGCACAGGCAAAACCATAGCGTCTGAACAGGGTTGCATATTTCAAGCTCAAAGGCATCATGAAACCCCCAGAGGAGGCCTTTCCTTTGGGGTTCCAGAAAGACTCCTTGCTTGAGGAGCTCTAGAGGCCACAGGCCCCACCTGGAAGCCCCCAGCCTGACTTCTCCTGACTACATGTGCCACCCCTCGGCCATGTGCCACCCCTCAGCTTTCAGTCTTGCTAACGTAGCTCTTTCCCAGTGAGACCTTTCCTGGCCCCTGTAGTGGAATTCAGGAGCCCCTGGGCTGTGATTTCATCCTGTGGACATGACAGCTTGTAATTTGCATGCTCCCTGCCCAGGCCTCTCTATAGTCAGCCCAGCACCAGACACAAGCCACTTTAATGAGTAACCTCTAGATGTCTCCATGAAACTGGAGCTCTCCCACCCATAGTGAGCAAGGAGAAGCACAGGTGGCTCCTGTCCCTAGAGATTTCATGAGCCAAGACAGAGGGGCAGATGCAGCCAGCAAGGTGCCTAGCAAGTGATGGTCCCAACTGTCTGTTGGACTGGGAAACAGGAGAGAAAGCAGGAAGGGACAGACCCATGTAAAGGTGTGCTGACAAGCCATGGCATCCAGGTGGACATTTGGGGAGTCAGAAAAGAACAGTCCAGGCTGAGTGTCAAGCTTGGGTACCCAAGGGAAAAATAGCCTGTTGGCCAATCTGCCTTGTGCCTATTGCCAGCTCTCCCTTACGCTCTTCCCTCTGCCACAGAGTCTACCTAGACACCTCCCTGCCACCATCATCTCTCAGAACCTTGGAGACACCAGCCTCAGGACCAATGGCCAAGAAGCTGATGATTCCTCAACCTCAGAAGAATCTCCCGAAGACAGCAAATATTTTCTGCCCTACCACCCACCCCGGCGCCGGATGAACCTAAAGGGCATCCAGGTACCCAGGAGCAAGGGTGGGAAGCAAATGGTGACATCGGAGCCCTATGCAGGTAGAGATGGCACCTGACTCTGCTTGGTTATATCCTGACCTGTTATAACCCTGGACAGAAATCATTCCTGCTTTTGATGTTCATTTGTTTTGAAAGCAAGTGTGTAAGAAAATGTCTTCAGATTCCTTTCCCAGGCCCCATGTTGGCAGCTGATGCCACAGCAGAAACACTGTCTACCACTTTAATGGGTGCCCATGGAGATCCATGGCATGTGGCTGATTTTGAGAGAGTTCATGAGTCAGTGGTCAGGTGAATGGGAGAATGGATGGGTGGTTACATTGATGGATGAATGCATGCATGCATGGAATGTTGTATAGGTAGGAGGATAAAGGGCTAGATGGATGGGAGAATGAATGAATGATGGATGAATGGAAAATTACATGGGTGGATAATGGATGGATTAATGGTGGTTGGTTACACGGATGGATAGGATGGTGAATGATGGCTGCCTGGGCAGATGGATGGATGGTTACAAGAATGGATGGTGGACTGATGGATGGGTGAGTGGGTGGATGAAATGATCACATGGATAAATGGAATGATGGCTGTATTCGTGGTTGGGAGGATGAGTGGATGAGTTGGATAGTTACATGGATAAATGGTAGATTGGGGGGTGAATGGATAATGAGTGGATATGTGAATGAATAGATCATTACACAGATGGACAATGGAGGATAAATAGATGGGGATAGAGGTGTGCGTGTATGGATATGTGGATGGATGGATGGATATATTGTTATGTGGATGAATGATGGATGAATAGATGATGGATGGATGGGTGGGTAGATGGATGGATGGATGGATGGATGTGGATGGATGGATGGATGGATGGGTGGGTGGGTGGTTTTATGGGTGGTTTCATAGATTGATGATGCATTGATAGATAGATGAATGGTAGGATAATGGGTAGATAGTTACATGGATAATGGATGAATGGGTGGATAAACGGATGGATGGTGAATGGCTGTATAAATGAATAGGTAGTTACATGGATAGATAAAGGATAGGTGGATGGATGGACGGATAGATGGATGGGTGGGTGGGTGGATGGATGGATTAATGATAAGTAGATATGTCAATGAATAAATATTTCCCTGCATGGATGGATGATGCATTGATAAGTGAGTGAATAGTAAATGAATAGGTAGAAGGATAGTTGCATGGATAGGACCACCTCATCAGAAACTAATTATCCCTGCCTCTCTATGCTCATGGGAGAAGGTCGCACATGTGACCAAAGGTGGCAGGCAGCTTCCCCGGAGCCCAGCCTCTCATGGAGGTCCCCTGCATGTGTGTCATCTTGGTATACAATGCTCCTGAGCCTCAGTATTTTAGACCCCTGTTCAGGGGCTCCCTCGGAGGAGGTTCATCTGGACCAGTTGACTAATACAGGCCCCAAGTGGGGCAGGCCACATCTTCTCCCAGCTGCAGGGGATTGGCATCACATGTATGGGCCAAGCAGCTGCGGATCAGGTGGCTTGTTTTATTTTTCTCTTAGCTGCAGTGACGTGTGTCTAGGGCCTTGTTTGATTTGTGCCTTCTGTCTTAGGTCTTCTCCTTTCCTCTCTTTCAGCTGCAGAGAGCCAAATCCCCCATCAGCATGAAGCAAGCATCTGAGTTTCAAGGTTAGTGGGCTGCCCAGATCCTTTTTGCCCTTGCTCATCTGTCACTCTGCCTCTCTCATTCCATCTGCTTCTCCCTCTGCAATGACAGACCCTGCATGTTCAACCTGGGCTAGGCCTCAGGGGTATCAGGGTGGCAAGCATCAATCAGTCTCTAACTAATTTAAAGTGTGCAGTGATCTGTCCACTGGTGCATTGCCTCTGTGGCCCTCTTGGCCAAATGGAGCATCTTTAATTAATTTATTTTTTGCATGAGTGTTTGTGTGATGTCCATGTGTGTATGCTTGTCCCTGTGTATGTGAATGCACATGTGGGTTTGCATGTGTGTGCAGAGAGAACCAAGGCTGACTTTGGAGTCTTCTTCATTTGCTCTTTAACCTTATTCAGTGAGGTGGGGTCTCTCAGTTGAATCTAGAGCTCGTGGATAAGGGTAGTCTAGCTAGCTAGTCAGGTTGCTTGTCTCTGCTTTCTGAGTGCTGGAATTATACGCTGGCTACCACACTTTCTGAGTATGTATACGGATGCTGGAGATCCAAACTCAGGTCCCCATACTTACACAGCACCGGTATACAGAGTCACCTCCCTAAGTCTTGAACTGAGCTCATCAGCATAGGGACTTTTGACCTTCCTCATCCGAGATTCTGGCTGGCAGTGCCCAGCAGTGTGAGGCTGCCAGTTCAGTCATAAACGCCTGGCTCTCCAATGCATAATGTCTTCAGGACTCCTCTTTCAGCCTCACACCAGCTCTTCAAGGGAAGGTTTGCAAGAAAGATGATGCTCCTGCTGTGTGGCAGGAGCTGGAAGGTTTCAGATTGTGCCCTACAGCCCATATGCCCCGAGCAGGGTCACAGGGAGCTGGAAGGTTTCAGATTGTGCCCTACAGCCCATATGCCCCGAGCAGGATCACAGGGAACTGAAAGGTTTCAGGATGTTCCCTACAGCCCATATACCCAGAACAGGGTCACAGGGAGGACGTAGAAAGTGCCAAGTGTCACCCCAGGAAGGAGTTGAAAGAAGTTTGGGACAACAATTTAAATGGAGCCTGGAAATGGGAGAATTTAAGTTCATGGATATGGGCTGTGCAAAGGGAGGAACAGAGAGAGTAGGGTGAACCTGGAAAGTGTGGGGTGCAAGAAAGAGTGCTAAGAGTGAGACCTCAGACAAAGAGAGCCACCTCACAGTCCGGAGTTTCATCCTGAACACCTCAGCTTCGTTCTACATTAGTGACTTAGGAGAGGGAAGGAGAGAAAAGTCCCGACCTAAATTCTCCTTGTAGCTACACTAGGTGTCTCAGTCTTTATCCAATTGTGATGTGCACAGGTCCCGAGGTCTGTGGATTACAGATAAAATACCCCCCCCCCTTAAAAAGAAGTAGAAATTTCTAAAGGATTAGTGGGCGTGCTTCATCCTTGCTCATCAGGCCTGACAGGCCACCTAATGTGAGGAGCACATGGACAGAATGGGCACCTGTGTCTACATGGCTGTGCACACATACAGGTCTAGGCACCTCAGGGTGCAGGTGGAGGAATTTATGCCCCACAGAAGTTGAGGAAGATGGTCACACAAATGCCAAGCAGCTCCTGGAGAACAAGGGACAACAAAGAGGGCTTTGCTCTGGTGACAAGCTTCCCCCTCTTGCTATGCTCTGCCGTCAGCTCACCTTGTTGAGCAGGGAACGGTGAGACCCGTTTTGATGATAAGGAAACAGGACAAGAGTTTTCCTGTCTCCCCAACGCTTCTTCATGGAGGATGAACCCTCTGTGAGACCTCGGAGACAGGTGACATGGTTTAGTCTTGACTGGAGCCACCCTTGGCCAGCCTGACTCCGGGCAGGATATATTATTCTGGTTTTTAAAAAGCAAAATGCCACCAGCAATAGAGTAAGGGTTTCACTGTTGTTGCTTCAGGGGACACCATGGAGGGCAGAGCAAGCTCCTGATTTGCTCTGTCCCCTCCACACATGTGGGGGGTACCACCACCCCCCAGAACCCCAGCTACAGGCTTTAACTTTGCTCCCCCTCCCTTTTCGTCCATCCCTGCTTCCTGTGGGCTCTGATGAGGACAGTCAAGGGACATGAAGAGGACTTCGCAGACGGCAGCCCCAGTTCCTCCCGCTCGCTGCCTGTCACCAGCTCTTTCTCCAAGATGGTGAGCTGGCCCTGGTTCTTACTCCTCTTGCACACCATCTGAGTCCCTGGGCTGAGCCTGGGGCCTCGCTGATGTTTATTTAAAGAAGTTTCTCTTTTCCCAGCTCAGCAATGTATTCACACCTTCTTTCCCTTAACACTTGATGGGAGGAGGAGACAGGCCTCCTAAGGGGCCGTGGCAAAAGATGCCCAAAATTCTGCAGCTTTACAGCCCCAGGCAATCTAGGCCACTATCCTGGGAGGCTGCAGGAAGAGTAGGGGGCTGCTGGAGCAGCAACAGAGGGAACACCCCCACTTCTGGACAGAGCTAGGCAGGATCCCAGCCTTCAATTACATCCAGCTATCTATTTGTCCCCGCAGAAGTCACCAGATTAGAAATTCTAAGCCCGAGGGGTGCCCTGGGAAAAAATGTCAGCTCAGCTTCTCAAATCAGACCCTGAGGGAGGTAGAAATTTGGTAATGGATTTACAACAGTCTGGTATCAGCTCCGGTGCCAAAACCCCAGGTATTTGCCCCCCACCAAACACCCCTCTTCACACCCACTCTGGCCAAAGCACAGCCAGCCAGATCGGTGCAGGTGGGGGCCGCAGAACCCAGCCCGTACAGGGTCACGAGGCCTCCCAGCTCAGTCAGTCCCCGTCTGCTTCTCGCAGCCAACAGCTGTGGAAGCAGCTGTGTTCCAAGCTCCGCTGACTGCCCCAGGGCTGAGCTCAGCCTCCTCCAGCCAAGGTCATGCTGGGGACCAGCTTGCTCAGCCTGCGCGGCCCAAGCCGGAGTGGGAACATCCCCAAGTTAAATTTAGTTCCCGCGTATATAATATTTATGCCCATGGAGGCATTGCGGATAAATATCCTGTAACACAGCTGTACCGTGTTCACAGCAGCCCCACCGGAGCCGCAACAGTATCATGTCAATCACCGCAGAGCCCCCGGGAAATGACTCCATAGTCAGACGCTGCAAGGAAGACACGCCGCACCGCAGGTGAGTGGCAGGTGGCAGCCTTGGCTGGCTGCTCTGGGCCCCAAGGTGGTATGGACTCCTTAGGCCTCTCAACAACACAGAAGGAAAGGGGAGAAAATGGGCCCACTGTCCACTACACCAACTACCTCTTTGGGGTAGTTGAGGCTTGGAGATGGGGAACCGCCCTCTTTTGCTAAAATATGGCTAAACCTACATCCTTTGTCCCCACACTGCCCTGGAATTGTGTTCCAAGTTCCTGAGACCTCAGACCTTAGTTTTGTTGTTTTGGTTTTTTTTTTTTTTTTCATGCAAAGAGTGGGAGCTACACAAGGACCTCCTCTACCTCCTGAAAAACATCGGTTTCTCAGACTTACACAGCAGCCAGGTGTCCCCGTTACACTCCACTCAAAGTCAGGTCCCAGGCTAGGGCGATAACGCAATAAAAAAGTTGCCTTGCCAGCACAAAGGCCTGAATCCGGGTCCCCCACAACCCACATTCACCAAGCAGGCGTGAGGCCAGCGAAATGGCTCAGCGGGTTAAGGGCGCTTGCTGCCAAGCCTGATAATCTGGAGTTCCGTCCCTGTAAGCTCCATGTGGGCACACATGTGCACACTCGCATGTACACACTCGCAATAAATTAATGTCATTTTTAAAATTTTAAAGTGGGGACGGGAGAGATGGTTCCGTGACTAAGAGCATTTGCTGCTCATGCAGCGGACCTGGGTTCAGTTCCCAGAATCCACGTGGCAGTTTACAGTTGTCTGTAACTCCAGTTCCAAGGGATCTGACTGCCTCCAGGCACATGCAGCCATGGAGGCAAAACACTAATATACATCAAATAAAGATAAAAAATCCTAAAGTAAGCCGGGCGGTGGTGGCTCACGCCTTTAATCCCAGCACTCAGGAGGCAGAGGCAGGCGGCTCTCTGAGTTCAAGGCCAACCTGGTCTACAAGAGCTAGATCCAGGACAGGCTCTAGAAACTACAGGGAAACCCTGTCTCAAAAAACCAAAAAAAAAAAAATCTTAAAGTAAAATTAATGACAAACATGGTAGAAACCTGGGCTTGCTGGCCAGCCAACATCACCTAATCCAGTGCTCTCAACCTTCCTAATGCTGCAGCCCTTTAACACAGTTCCTTATTTGTGGTGACCCCCAACCATAACATTATTTTCATTGCTACTTCATGACTGTAATTTTGCTACTGTTGTGAATCATAAATATCTGATGTTTTTACATATCGTAGATGTCTGGCAGGCAGCTCCTGTGAAAGGGTCATTTGACCCCTCCAAGGGGTCGCACCCCACAGGCTGAGACCTGCTGGCCTAATGACAGACTCTGCTTTTAAAGACACCCAAAGATGTCCTCTGGCCTCCACATACACACAAATATAAATAACTTATGTGCACACACACACACACACACACACACACACACACACAGATGCTGGTGGCTCCTGGGAGAACTAACACCGTAGTCCTGCTGGGGCCTGGGTTTTGATATCTTAGTCATCACCTTCCCAAAAAAAGCTCTAAACTCCAGCTCACACTAATCTGTAACACCAGCTCACACTCATCTGTAACTCCAGCTCACACTCATCTGTAACACCAGTTCACACTCATCTGTAAGAATACCTGCTCACACTCATCTGTAACTCCAGCTCACACTCATCTGTAACTCCAGCTCACACTCATCTGTAACTTCAGCTCACACTCATCTATAACTCCAGCTCACACTCATCTGTAACACCAGCTCACACTCATCTGTAAGAATACCTGCTCACACTCATCTGTAAGAATACCTGCTCACACTCATCTGTAAGAATATGTGCTCACAGACAGGGAAGGAACCAGCATAAGACCAAGCTAGGCCCTCTGAATGTGGGTGACAGTTGTATGACTGGGGCAGAATGTGGGGTCACTGGCAGTGGCACCAGGATTTGTACTGGCTTTTTGCAACCCATTCTCTTTAAACGAATACTTTGCTCAGCCTAGATACAATGGAGAGGGCCTTGGTCCTTCCTCAGAGCAATGTGCCTTGCCCTCTCTGGAGAGTGGATGGGTGGGGGGAGGTAGAGGGGATGGGGAGTGGGGGGAAGGGAGTGGAAACTGAGATTGGTATGTAAAATTAAAAACTATAGTTTGTTTTCTTTTTTAAAAAATAATTTTTTTAAAAAAAGAAATACACACCCAAAAATAGTGTGCCCAGTCCCCCTAGTGGCCGCACCCTTCTGGACATCTTGGACCAGTTTTCAGGGTAGTTACTGAAGTCTCTTGTACACCTACAACCACCTTGGCCAGCCTAGTGTTCATTGCACCCACCCCTTCCTAGAGGGCTCTCTGCTGCCTCAGAGCCATCCCAGCAGGCCTAGGTGCCAAACATGTGGTGTAAATAACAAACAGAGGTTGCTTGAACCTCTGGGAAATTGGTACCCCAGCCTGGCCCCTCACAGTCAATCCCCCTGCTTCTGCCTCCTGACCACTGCGATTGCTGGCAAGTGCCACCACATCTGGCTTCACGTGGCCTCTGCTCACATGCTCGTCTTGTATCCTCCTCAGCCATTGTGAGACATGGTCTAGACAGGCCCCAGGACCTCCTTCCCTGATGATTTAGTCCCCCTTCATCCCACCCTCCTCATCCTCCCCTTCCCTCCTCTACTGACCTCTTGGAAGCAAGGCCTAATGGGAAACCAGAACATTCCAGAAGCTCCTTCTGCCTTGTCCACCTGCAGCACACGCTCACAGCAGCATCCTTGTCCCCGGCTTGTGTCTTGCAGCACGGTGGAAGAAGATAATGACAGCTGTGGGTTCGACGCCTTGGACCTTGATGGTGTGTATCTGCCAGGCCCAGAGGGGCCACGGTGACCTGGGAGGGCAGGGTCTGTCCAGAGAAGGACTCAGAAGAGGGCATGAGAGAAAATCTGATCATAGCTCCAGCCAGAGACCAAAGTGGTTCTGTGATTTACAGGCAGAACCAGCCATTCAACTGAAGAAAGGAAAACCACGGGCTTTAAAATAGTAATAATTCTAAGTCCCAGAATGTGTGATTTCCTACAATTTCTCAGTGAGGAGCCAGAGTGTGGCTCAGTGGTAGAGCACCTGCCTAGAATCCCCCAGTGAGGGGCTGGGGCGTGGCTCAGTGGTAGAGCACCTGCCTAGAATCCCCCAGTGAGGGGCTGAGGTGTGGCTCAGTGGTAGAGCCCCTGCCTAGAATCCCCCAGTGAGGGGCTGGGGTGTGGCTCAGTGGTAGAGCACCTGACTAGAATCCCCCACTGAGGGGCTGGGGTGTGGCTCAGTGGTAGAACACCTGCCTAGAATCTCCCAGTGAGGGGGCTGGGGCGTGGCTCAGTGGTAGAGCACCTGCCCAGAATCCCACAGTGAGGGGCTAGGATATGGCTCAGTTGGTCTAGTGTTTTTCTAGCATGCACAAAGTTCTGGGTCCCCCCCCCCAGCACCATATAAACCGGGTTTGATGGCACACTCCTGTGATCCTAACACTTGGTAGTAGATGCAAGTATATTTTGAGTTCAGAATCATCCTCAGCTACTTAGAATTGGAGGCCAGCCTGAGCTACATGAAACTGGAGGTGGAGACCAGGACTGAGCTTAGGGGATGATCCTCAACTAGGCCATGCTGGGGACACTGACATTCTCTCAGCAGTACCTAGGCTGTATGGAGAGTCAGAAGCAAGGACTGAACCCCAGGGATACAGAGCACACATGTAGCTAAATGGCCTGTGCCTCCCAGCCAGGGATTCCAGCTCAGTCCCAGGCCCAGCATCCCTGCCTGCAGAGACCATGGTGTTAGTACCATGAACCCAAGGCATCTGCCTGGCTGGATCACTGAGAGGGTAGAGAGCCTGGAGATAGTTCCCCTGTGTCTCGTGTGTCCCCAGAGTCCTGCCCTGCTCTTAGGTTAGACTCCTATGCCTCAGAATCCTGCAGATGTACCCTGCCAGCACCTACACACACATTCCACTTCCTCCCCATTCCCCATCTGTGCCCCTGGCTAACAGAGGCCACCAGCAGACAAAATGGAAAGATTAGCGATCCTCCATAATTGGGGACCATCGCAAGCTATCAAGTGTTAAAGAGGGGTTAGCACCTAATGGAGGCTGGGTAATGAAAAGAATCGAGAGAGGTTTAGAACGGGGAAGCCGGGAAGTGAATCCTGGGCAGGCATCCAAAGCATGTTGCGGGTGTCGGGAAAAATTCCTTGTGCAGAATTGGCCTTTGTTATCAGGCCCAAACAGGACCAGTGTGTCCCTCACCCTGGTGGCTCTGTTCCAGCCAGCACCTCCCCTCGGAACTTACAGTCCAGTTGAGGTGGGAGAAAAGGATAGGGACCCCAAGCTCCTACAGACACAGAGTCTGAGAGTCAGTGGAGGGTGGTGAGGCTGGGGAGCGGGGGTGACTCCAAAGTGAGAACCCCAGAGCTCACTTCCGAGATAGATCTGGGAGCTGAAGAAGTGATTTAATGGCTGAGTTCTTGCTCCACAATCGTGAAGACTGGAGCCTAGACCCCAGCATCCTCACAGCAAGGGGGGTGTCCCTGAAAACATTTCTGGCCCTAACTCTGAGGGGTACAGAGACAAGAAGAGCACAGGGCCTGGCTATCCTCCTGCCAAGCTGAAAAGGCATGCACCCCAGCCTCAGGGAGAGACCCTGCAAAAAAAAGGCAGATAATAGTAGAGGAGGGCACCAGGTGTCCTCTTCTGGTCTCCTACCTCCCTGCGAATCTGGTGAGGCTCCGTAAGAAGAGAGGCAGAGGGTTGTCTATTTTGAACTTTACCATCCGTCCTGATGGCAGGATTCAGGCAGGGTGGAGTCAGAGCTGCAGGATTCTGGTTTCTGTAATCCCAGCACTTGAGAGATGGAGGCAGGGGGTGGCAAGTTGAGCACAGCCTGGGCTACATGCTACAACCCTGTGCTCTGCCTCTGGAGAGAGCTGACTCCCCCAGCTTCCAGTCTACAGAGCTACGCTACTGTTCAGTCTAGGAGACACTGCCCACTCAGTGCCAGGTGGTGGGTGGAAGGGTTGGCCCTAGGCACTCCCTCTAACGTGCCTAAGTCCTGACAGTCCCCACCTCCTCTGCAGATGACAATCATGAACGCTACTCCTTCGGACCCCCCTCCATCCACTCCTCCTCCTCCTCACACCAATCAGAGGGACTGGATGCCTACGACCTGGAACAGGTCAACCTCATGTTCCGGAAGTTCTCTTTAGAAAGGTATGGAAACAGGGCTAGGGGGACAGCTCAGTGAGTATAGGTCTTGCCCCACAAGCATGAGGACCTGAGTTCAAATCTCCAGAACCCACCCACATAAAAAAGCTGGGTGTGGTGGCACGTGCTTGTAGTCTGCGAGCTGCAGATCCAGTGAGTGACTACCAATGAGGAACAATGCCTGAGCTCAACCTCTGACCTCCGCGTGCATGTACACATACACCCATGCACTCACACACACACATACACACACGCACTTACACACATATACACACGCACTCATACACAAATATACACATGCACTCATGTACACACATACACTCACTCACACACATACATGCACTCACACACTCAAACATACACTCTCACACACACATACACACATATATACACATACACACACGCACTCACGCACACTCACACACACATACACTCTCTCTCTCTCTCTCTCTCTCTCTCACACACACACACACACACACACACACATAAGGAAACAGATAGGACAAAGGTACCAGGGATGGGAGTGGCCAAATGGGAGCTCAGGGATGGGACCGAAGGCCCTCATCCTTTTAGTTCTGTACAGAGGGGATAATCTGTGTACTCCAAGACTCAGGGTCTCAGTCACTCAGAATAGGGATGTGGCTCACTTGGGAGGGTGCTCACCCTGCATGCATGAATCCTGAACTCTATCCCCAGCACCACATACATCAGGCAAAGTGTCACACACCTGTAATCCCAGCACTCAGGAGGAGGAGGCATAAGAATGAGAAGTTCAAGGTTATTCTCAGCTACCTAGTGAGTTGGAAGCTAGCCTGTACTACATGAGACCTATCTCAAAGTGGGGTTGGGGCTCACAGAGAGAACCACTCCATCTATTCCTTGACTGTCCCAGATAAGAAACCTAAACACACAGAAGAAGAAGCATGTAGTCATCCTACTTCCTGAGGCTAGGAAGGTGATTGCAGTCATCAGTCCCTTAGAACCTCCCAAGCCTCCAGGACACACACAGCCATGCCACTAGCAGCCTGCTAACATGTCCTAGGTTCAGCCTTTTTGAGCCTGACTTTTTCTTTCCCAACTCAGGCCCTTCCGGCCATCGGTTACATCTGGGGGCCATGTGCGTGGCCCTGGCCCCTTGGTGCAGCACACGACCCTGAATGGTGATGGACTCATTACCCAGCTCACCCTGCTGGGCGGCAATGCACGTGGGAGCTTCATTCACTCTGTCAAGCCGGGCTCGCTGGCCGAGAGAGCTGGACTGCGTGAGGGCCACCAACTATTGCTGGTGAGAGATGGGGAGGGGAAGCTGTGGTGCGCCCCCAGGCCCTTCTCTTCCATGTGTACACACGTGCACATGCATGCACACCTAGTGACACATGCCTCCCCCACCCCGTTGCATGAGATGCCCCGTGTCTGGAGAAGGATACTCCCATGGGACGCTGTCGTAGACTTGCCACGTTGCCCATCTGAAGAGCCTAAGAAAATAAACAGCTTGTTTTTGCCCGGTAGCTGGAAGGCTGCATCCGGGGCGAGAGGCAGAGCGTTCCACTGGATGCTTGCACAAAGGAAGAGGCCCGTTGGACCATCCAGAGGTGCAGTGGCCCCATCACCCTGCACTACAAGGTCAACAATGAAGGTAAAACCTGGATTAGACCTGGTCTACACGAGAGTGTGTACCATGAGCCTCCCCCTTGCTTATCTACGCCCCATGAGGAATGAGTAACACCCCACCCCAAGAGGAAATCAGTTCTAATATCCTCTTGGGTAGGGATGTCAATGCTCTGTGTCATCCTGAACCAAGTCCGCAAACCTCCGAGGGAAACATAGAGAACTGGCTCGCTCCTCCCCTGCACGGGTGACATCTGTGAGACTCTGGGCCAAGCAGGGCTGCAGAAGCAAATCCAGGCCCCCGACAGACAGCCCTGCCTGTCCCAGTCCCCCCTTCACTTCCCACTCCCCATCCTCCCCATCTCCAGCCCCCTGCAGCCCTTCTGCTGGGTGATGACTTGGATTCTCATTCTCACCTCTGGGTTTTCCTGCGTGATTGCCTCTGCAGCTGGGTCTTATTTTTAACCACAGTAATCATGAATATTTGAGCGGAGCATAAATAGCCCAGCCCGCTTCTCCAAGCCGCCCTCCTGCCCCTTCCCAGCAGTACTCTGGTGCAGAGGATAGCACTGCGGAGCCCAGCCAGTCACCCCTGCTCCACCCTGAACAAAAAAAAAAAAAAAAAAAAAAAAAAAACAAATAAATAAATCTCTAGGGAACACCTTGACCCCTGGGACACAGGGCTGCAAAGTGAGTTGTGCCCCCTAGAGGTGGACAACGGCATTGCCCTCCAGGCTGGATTTCTGGGAGAGGCCCCTAGTCCCAGAGCAGAGCTCAGACTCAAGGATGCTAGGGGGTACAAAAGGGGTCTGAGCCAGAGTTGGGCTAAACTAGGGCACCCCTAAAAGACCCAATATAGAATCTCTGCTTCTCCATGCCAACCCAGCTGCCTGGAATGCCCTTTGGCTATGGATGACCTACTAGGAGCCTGCTTGTTACAACTCCCCCTTTTGGCAAACACCCCTCTGTCACTGGGGTTACTTTGGGGATAAATTATAGATGTATGCCATAGGCATTCACTAACAGCTTGCAGCATTTATCAGGTTCACGCTGTAACCTCCCAATGCCTCCAAAGTTATTTGCAAAATGTTACTCAAAAGACCAGTAATATTTGGCCTTACTGGCACGGGCAGTCTTATTAACCTAGAAATGCATTTGGCAGTAGCTACAAGAGCTTCCACACAGTTTCACAATGACCTGGCGAATCGACTTCTGTATCCGTATCCAAGAAAAGCGAGTACATGTGTTCACCAAAAATAACATATTTGACTGACTCACAGCAGCATGGAGTATTACAGAGCAATGAAAAGTAGCATGGGCCACAGTACTGTGTCTTGCAAGCATAATGTCGCACAGTTGCAACCAGATGCAAAGGAGCTTGTGGTACTTGCTTCCATTTCTGCAACATGAGGTACAGCTAGCTAGCTAGGGCACAAGCAACCAGGAAAAAGCTAGCCTGAGAGAGCGTACCAGCAGAGGGTTCAGAGTAGGAGCTATCCACATGTATGCATTTGAGAAAATTCATTGCACTGAAGGATGTGTCTAGCCTATTGTTTGTTAAGTACCAGTTGGCAAGCTCCTTGTAATGGTGGAGAAGGCATGGAGACCACAATACAGATGTTAGTAAGTTTAACATTGTGACTCAGCACAAGTTTTAGCTCCAAGCTCCCTGGAAACCCAAGTGAAAAAGGAGCCCCACAGACGGCACAGCTGCCCATCGACAAGGGAACCCCACAGACAGCATGGCCGCCCATTCACAAGGAGGAAGACAGGCACGCAGATGAGGTCATCTCCAGGGTGCTTAAGTGTTTGGATTGTGTCCCCCTCAGGATACCGGAAGCTGCTGAAAGAGATGGAGGACGGTGTAATCACATCAGGGGACTCGTTCTACATCCGCCTCAACCTGAACATCTCCAGCCAGCTGGATGCCTGCTCCATGTCTCTCAAGTGTGACGATGTGGTGCACGTCCTGGATACCATGTACCAGGACAGGCACGAGTGGTTATGTGCACGAGTTGACCCCTTCACAGACCAAGACCTGGACATGGGCACCATCCCCAGCTACAGCCGGTGAGCAGGGACAGGAGGGGTGGGCTGTGAGACCACCCCAGGCCCAGAAACCCCCTCAACCTGGGGAACTGGAAGATACTGGCCTCTCCTTCTGTGGAAGGCACCCTTACCCTTATAGTAAGGATGGCATGTGTCCTCACAAAGTCTCCTAGCACCATCATCCTGTCCAGTGACTACCAGGCATGCTGTGAAGCTCTCTACCTGGATCCACACCTCAGCCCCTCACTGGGGGATTCTAGGCAGGGGCTCTACCACTGAGCCACACCCCAGCCCCTCACTGGGGGATTCTAGGAAGGTTCTCTACCACTGAGCCATACCCCAGCCCCTCACTGGGGGATTCTAGGCAGGTAATCTACCACTGAGCCACACCCCAGCCCCTCAGTGGGGGATTCTAGGAAGGTGCTCTACCACTGAGCCACACCCCATCCCTCACTGGGGGATTCTAGGAAGGTGCTCTACCACTGAGCCACACCCCATCCCTCACTGGGGGATTCTAGGAAGGTGCTCTACCACTGAAGCTTCATTTCCCAGCCTACTTTACTTTTTTAAAAAATTTTCAATAGTCTGATTGAGTTATCCAGCCTAGAGTTGAACTTGCAGTCCTCCTGTTCGCAGCCCTTCCCTGCCTAGGACAACTAGGATGACAGTCCCATCTGGTCTTTTTTTTCTATCTGAGGTTCAGCACTGGGAGGAGGGAATGAACCCCAGAGCCCTGGGACATGTTGAACAAATGTTCTGTCTCTGAGCCATGTCCCAGTCCCTTCGCCGTTTCTTTTTAATCATCCTGAGTTGCACACAGTGACACCTGCTCTTCTGGGCCCTTGCTGCTGCTTGGCCAGTCACAGGCAAATGGGTCTTGGCCAGTCAGATGGTCAATGGAGAAATCCAGATGCAAGGACATGACCCTGCAGCTGGTCTGCAAGATGCTGTGTCCCAAGCCCAGAGAGTCCGGTGTTGCACAGCGACTCCTGGGACCCAGTTCCTCCCGTCTGCAGGGTCCCAGTTCTAACCCTGAGGTTGCTCCCATGTCGCCTCCCCAGGGCTCAACAGCTTCTCCTGGTGAAGCTGCAACGATTGGTGCACAGGGGCAGCCGGGAGGAGGCAGACAGCGCTCACCACACCCTGCGCAGCCTCCGGGTAGGTAAAGAGGGGTGGTTGGGACAGGGGTCTTTGCAACTTCTCTCTTCCTCCCTGCACGTAAGAAGCAGGAGCCAACCATGTCTCCGTGTCATCAGGAAGAGGCACTGCAAGGCATTTGGTTCTTTGGGAAGGAAGAACTCCTATGAGCCCTCCCCTACTGTAACTTAGGGGATTCAAACGCATCTCACCCCAGTCTATGCCAGTCTCAGATACAAGAGGTTGCTCTCTCCCAACCTCTGCTACTGCCCAGCTGTAGGTCTCTGATGTTGCACCTTGACACTCAGGCCGGAGGGGACTTGGGGACAGGTGTGCCTCTCTCTATAGCAGGCTCACACTCAGGAGCCCCTTGCTGAACCCCGGCTGACTGACAAACTCATTTCAGAACACCCTGCAGCCCGAAGAGACGCTTTCAACCAGCGACCCCCGGGTCAGCCCCCGCCTCTCCAGAGCGAGTTTCTTCTTTGGTCAGCTCCTTCAGGTAAGGCTGGTGAGCGGAAGCCCGCTGACTTGTCTAGTGCAGTTTGCCAGGGCCCCACCCTCTGCCTACCAAGAAGAGATACCAGTGTGGAAACAACACGGCTTTGTATTCCCGCGCCTCTTGTGGCTTCTCACAGTGCCTGGTTTCTTCCATCCCATTTTATCCTCACAGTGACAGGTCTGTAGACAGACTCCACACCTGCGGGAAGCCCGTCTCACTTTCATAAAAGATTTGCAGCAACTTCGGGCCAAAAGAGCTTCAACAACTCAGCTGCTAAAATATGATAGAAAAATCAGATGTGCTATATCAGGAAGGGGAAACGAACTCTCCAGATATTTAGGCCAGTTTACTTCCTCTGAAGGAGCGTTAAACTGACCTGAGCATCCCAGAGGCCAAGGAGATAAGGGAAACCCAGCAGGTTCCTTGAATCTTACCTGTCTGTGGAAACAGCTCAGCTCTTTGGGACTAGAAAAAAAATTTCCTCCTTGTACTTAGTTTCAAAAGGAAAAAAAATATTTTGGGGGTGGATAGTACAAGGACCATGGACAAGCCTGCTGTGTGATTCCACATAGGTAATGATTTGGGCTTCATAGCCATTCCTGTATCAGTAGGTGAGAGGGGCAAAGAATCTGAGTGGGCAGCCCGGAAGCTCGTTTCCTGTGTGGCACTGCGTTAAGTAGACTCCGATGCAGCAAGCGCAGCAGGAAATAGCTAGCACCCTGACCCCAAACCCCAGACGGACACAAGAATGTAGCAGAGACCGACAGATGGGAAGGGACCATGTAGAGCATGAGGCCTCCCTCCTGAAGGCAGGACCATCTACCAAGACGATGTTAGGCTCCTGGGTCAAGCTGAGTTTCATTCCAAGACTCAAGGCTAAGCGAGGGGTGTGTCTCCGCTGTTAAACAGCCTATCTACCGTGTGTGGAGCCCTCAGTTCCATCCCCATCACCACATGGTGGAGCATGCTTGTAATCCCAGCACTCGGGAAGTGGAGGCAGGAGGACCCGAAGTTCAAGGTCCTCTGGGGCTAAGTAGTGAGTCTGAGGCCAGCCTGGGCTACATAAGACCCTGTCTCAGAAAATATATAAAAATAAAAACCATGAGGCCAGTGCAGGCTAGCACTGGGCAGGCTGCTGCCTCTTCTGCTGAAGGAAGCAGGAGAAACTTAAAGATGCCGGGCGGGGGGGGTGGGGGGGGCCTTTGTGGGAGCCTGGCCTCTGTGCCAGAAAAGTTTCTATGAACTGTGTGAGGAAGCCATGGTTCTAGAACCCAGAGGATCATGGGAGCAGTGGGGGGAGCCGGAGAGTTCCAGCATGTATGGACCCCAGCGGCTGCCAGCCAGGGTCCTCACCAGCTAGATCAGTAGTGGCAAGAGGTGTCTTCGGCCACGGTAGCTGGAGTGTCCCAGGGTCTCTTTACAACAGAGGTATTCTGCCCTGGGCCCCCAGAGCAGAGTCGAGGTTGGAACAAAAGCCTGGTTGGTTTTGTCTGCCTGGTGCAGCCCAATCTGGCTCAAGACTTGAAGCCAAGAGAATTCTGCCCTGCCCTCCCATCCCACCCTCCTGCCCTGCCCTCCTTCTCTCTCCACAGTTTGTCAGCCGGTCAGAAAACAAGTACAAACGAATGAACAGCAACGAACGTGTGAGGATCATCTCTGGGAGCCCCCTGGGAAGCCTCTCCCGGTCCTCGCTGGATGCCACCAAACTCCTGACAGAGAAACATGAGGGTGCGTGAGGACCTCCTGGCCCCTCCCCCACGGCCCCGCAGCAGCACGTCTGGGCTGGCCTCTCCGCGTGCACTCCACCCTTCTGTGGAGCTACACCTGTCCCTGAGATGGGTTTAAGCAGCAGGGTGCACAGGCAAGGGAGGGAGCTGAAGAGATGGCCCTGTCAGTAAAGTAGTAACTCAGAATCATTACAGTTTGTGCTTATGATCCCAGCACAGGGGAGACAGAGGCAGGAGGCTACCTGGAGTTCACTGGCCAGCCATTCTGGCCATTGATGAGCTATCCTGATTGAGTGAGAGACCCTGTCTCAAAAAATAAGGTAGAGACTGATTGAGAAAGACGTCCAATGAGACACCTAATATCTACCTCCGGCCTGTGTACTCAAGTGCATACACACACACACACACACACACACACACACACACACAAAGGGGGGAGGGGAAAGGCATAGTAGCATGCATCGGTAATGACAGGATTTAGTCAGCTGAGGCAGGAGAATTGCCATGAGTTGAAGGCCAGCTTGGGCTACATCTCGACACCCTATCTTAAACAAAATAAAACAAAAGGATAAAAGGATGCTTGAGAAGACCCACCCAGCCCTACCGTCCCATCAGATTCGTCATCTTTCTGGCCCTCACAACTGCTCTGTGGTCACCCAGCTCTGACCTGCCTGATACCTGTCATCGTCCTTTTAAGCCCAAATGCCCACATTGATGGAAGTCATTAGCCAACACCTATTTACTTACTGATGTCTCTCCCACTAAATATCTTTCTCATTTACCTAGCTGGTAAAAAGCTACCCAGTGCTCGGTCCCCAGATGATGGTGGGCCAGCTCCTCCCTGCATCCCCCCATCCAGGCTGGGTTCTCTTGGAGATGGGGAGGCAGAACCTGAGTATAGAAGATCGGGAAGACCTCTTTATACCCACATTGGTCAAGCCAGGGACAAAGGAAAAGGGACAGAGCCCTAGTTCTGGGAAATGGGTCCCCAGATGCCGAGAGCTAGCTTTAGCAGATCCCCTTGCCTTGGGACTCAGGGGAACAGAGGACTGTGCCTTCCATGAAAGACCCCAAGGCTTTGCCCTGTGGCCCTGCCCTCTCTGCCACCCCTCACTCTCCTGCATTCACTCATCAGTTTGCCTGAACCATCACATTGTATGACTGTTCTTGGGGAGTCCCCATCTGTTCACACCAGGCAGAGAGGGCAACCCCAACCAAAGGAGCAAGTCTAGCCAAAGCCACTGTGATGAACGAGAGAGTTTTGAGGGGCTGGTCACAGAAGCCTGAGTGACTCTAGCCACTGCATCTTCAGAAAGGTCCCACAGCAAGGATGATGACTCGCAAAAGTAGCATCCATGGAGCCCCCTGCCCAGTTTGCAGACAGCTCCCCAACAACTGTATACTGCCTCTGTAACCTCAGAGGGGGGCTTGCGTATACACTCGTGCGGCCATCGAGGCCCTCGGGTAGTGTTCTTAAGTCACCATCTACTTTAGTGGTTTTGTTGCTGTTGTTGTTTTGATTACAATTTTTTTATTTTGGTTTTTTATTTATGTGCACACATTCTTTCCACTTGAGAGCAGTACCCACAGGAACCAGAAGAGGGCGATCAACCCTCTGCAACTGGAGTTACCCGAGTCACCAGAGGTGGGTGCTGGGATCTGAACTCTGGTCCTCTGCAAGAGCAGCAAATGCTCGTAACTGCTGAGCCATCTCTTCAGGACCCCATCTTGGTTTTGAGACAAGCTCTCTCATTGGGCCTAGCTACCCTGATGAGGGAGACTGACTGACTGGCAAGCCCCCAGGTATCCAGTCCACCTGTCTCTGTCGCCCCAGCACTGGGATTATAAGTGTGCACACCACACAGGATGCTTACATGGGTTCTAGAGATGAGTGCAGGTCCTCACACACTTTAACAGCAAGTACCGTGCCAACCAGCCAGCCCCAGGCCCTCAGCTCTGCAGGTTTCTGCTCTGAGAGTGAGCATTTCCATCAGAAAGGTTGTCACTGCACAACTGACTCTACTCCTGGTCACAAGCCACACCCCTATTCTAAAAAGATGTCCTTGGTCTACTGAAGTGGTCCAAGCCATCAGGGTTCCTGTGTGTCTTGTGTGTCTCCCCTTAATCTCCCTCAGAGACTTTCCTGAGTATCCAGAATAGCTCCAAGGTACCCATGTCTCTTCTTCCATTACCAGAGGGCTCCAGGCTCCATGGGGCCATGCGGGTGGCCAAGGCCTCCATACCCTAACTGTGCCATGGGACAGGGTGGACTCTGACAGCCCACTGCTTCTGTTCTCTACCAGAGCTGGACCCTGAGAATGAGCTCAGCCGGAACCTCACCCTGATCCCCTACAGCCTAGTGCGAGCCTTCCACTGTGAGCGCCGCCGGCCTGTGCTCTTCACGCCCACCATGCTGGCCAAGACACTGGTGCAGAAGCTGCTCAACTCGGGGGGCGCCATGGAGTTCACCATCTGCAAGTCAGGTGAGCCTGGCCAGATAGCAGGCAGAGGGACACAGGCCACTGGAGCCCATCACTAGAGTAACTCGGCCTCTACCCCTTCTTCTCCCCTCCCCCTCTTCCGTTGATCCTCCTCCTCTTCCTCCATCCATGCCAGGAAGCCCGCCTACCTCCTCCCCTCAGTGTTCTCACAAAAGGCAGCCCATCACTGTACCCACTAAGACACTTGGTAATGATATGTAACCTACATATTTCTCACCATCTAGATCATAGCTCCTCGAGGGCAGTGGTGTATTTTAACACATTTTTAATCCTAATGCTTGATCATGAACAAGATCCTATGGGTGGTGGATGGATGGATAGATAGATAGATAGATAGATAGATAGGTAGGTAGATAGATAGATAGATAGATAGATAGATAGATAGATAGATAGATAGATAGATAGATAGATGGGTGGATAGATGGGTGGATAGATGGGTAAGAAAGTAGATAGGTAAGTGGGTGGGTGGGTAGGAGGGTGGGTGGGTAGGTGGGCAGATAGATGGGTAGATAGATAGATGATAGATAGATAGATAGATAGATAGATAGATAGATAGATAGATAGATGATGGATGGATGGATGGATGGATGGATAGATGGGTAGAGAGATGGGTAAGTGGGAAGATAGATGAGTGGATAGATAGATAAGAGGGTAGATAGGTGAATGGATGGGTGGGTAGGAGGGCAGATAGATGAGTCGGTGGGTGAAGGGGTTGGTAAGTAGGTACGTAAATGGACGGATGGTGGATGGATGATAGATGGAAGTGAGGAGTAGGTAGATGGGATTTGGGTAAATGGGTGGGTGGCAGATGATGGATGGGCGGATGATAGGTTGATGGTTAGGGATAGGTAGTAGGTAGATGGATGGTAGACACTTGAATGAGTGAATGGATGAACAGGAGGATGGTGAAAGGTAGGACAGACAGATAGATGGATGAATGGATGGGTGACATACCATATACGGAAGGACGGGTGAGCAGAGGGATGGATGATGAATAACTGGATAATGGGTGGATGGGTTGATGATGATAGATGGACGGATAGAGGAGGAAGAGATGAATGAGTGAATAGGCAGGCGGGGCTGTCTCCATAGGTGAGTTTCACGATTGAACTGTACTTGATGATGACCCCCATCACCTGAGCTACTTTGTCCAGTAACACCCACAGCTGAAAAGCCAGAGTGTGATGTCCACTAAGCCCCTGCTGCATAGTCCAGCGTAAAGAGCATGCATGGCCTTGGTCCCTCAAGGAGCTTCCCCATTTAGTTAGAGAAGATGAGGTCCATTTAACTATAGTGGGAATGGACCAGGTGGATAACAAATTATGTGCCCCCAGAAAGAGACAGGTAGGGCCTGGAAGGGATGGCCTGCCACAAATAGCACTTGCCACCCTGGGCACCAACTCCTGTCTCTGCAGATATTGTCACGAGAGATGAGTTCCTCCGGAAGCAGAAGACGGAAACCATCATCTACTCCCGGGAAAAGAACCCCAACACCTTTGAATGCATTGTCCCTGCCAACATTGAGGCTGTGGCAGCCAAGGTGAGGGACACTGGGTACCAGCCAGGCTGAGACCCCACCCAACCATCTCTGTGAAGCGCTGGGACATGGGCAAGGGTGGGTGGCCACAGGTAGTGCCTTTCTTTCTCTCTACTCAGGCCCTAAATCTCTCTCTTCCTCCATTCTCTATCCTGTGTCTCTGATGTGGGCTTATGTTTTGAAACCCTCTGCTGTTTTGTTTCTGCCAGTGGCCTGGTGTTGGTTCACGTCAGCTAAGGGTGTGTGTGTGTGTGTGTGTGTGTGTGTGTGTGTGTGTGTGTGTGTGTGTGTGTGTGTGAAGAGAAGGAGGAAGGAGGGAGGAAGAGGAAGACAAAGGGGAGGGGGAGAGAAGCACGTGCCAGAGTGAGACACTAGAAGCACGTTCTAGTTTGCTTTCTGTTGCTACGATAAAGACCATGAAACAAAAGAAACTTGGGGAGGAAAGGGTTTGCTTCATCTTACAACTCTCAAATCACACTCCGTTGCTGAAGGAAGTTAGCTCAGGAACTGCAGGCAAGAACCTAGATGCAGGAAGTGAAGCAGAAGTCAAGAAGAAACATTACTTACGGGCTTGCACCTCATGGCTTGCTCAGCCTGCTTTCTTATACAAACCAGGAGCACCTGCCCAGGGGTGGCCCTGCCCACAGTGGGCTGAGCCCTTCCACACCAATCACTAATCAAGAAAATACCCACAGAGTTACTTTGCAGGCAATATGATGAAGGCAATTCCTCGACTAAGGGAATGCCGTCTGCTCAGGTTAGTGCATGTCAAGTTGACAAAAATAAATAAATAAACAGCACAGGGTGGGTGTCAGGTGTCATGGCCACTCAGCCATGGGAAAGAGAAACAATAGAAAAGTCACAGGCAGCCACCCAGAAACGTCACAGTGTGCATGCAAGTCAGATACCTCTGGAGCTAGACCAGATGACCCTGCGTGACCCTAAGGGGACAGAATGATACTGATCAGCTGTAAAGCATGGAGTTTTTCCTTGCTCTGAGACTTGAGAGCTATGATGGGGGAAGGGACAGAACCCTTGGGGGTAGCAGGAGCCAATAACCTGGCTTGCCATACTGCTGGGTGGTCATGTACACACCTTCCCTGTGTGGCCCTGACACACACAGATGAAGGCAGAGCCAATGTTTTTGGCCAACCTGAAAGAGGTGGTTTGGTTGTTTCTTCTTAAGTCTGCATCAGAAGACAGCATGTGTGTGTTCATGTGTGAAAAAGTGTATGTGTGTACATGTGTGTGTGTGTCGAGATCAGAGGACAGCCTTGTGTGTCATTCCTCAGGCACCAGCCACTGAGGGGATGGCTGAGTTGGTTCATTGCAGCTATGCAAGAATGATCCTCAGAACCCACTTGAAGATACAGGCAAGGTGGCACGTACTGTAATCCCAACACTAGGGAGGGAGAGACAGGAGGTGCACTGGCTAATTTTATATCAGTTTGACACAAGCTAGAGATATCTGAAAGGAGGGAACCTCAGTTGAGAAAATGCCTCCATTAGATCCAGCTGTAGGGCACTTTCTCAGTTATCAGTGGGGGAGGGCCCAGCCCATGGTAGCTGGTTCCATCCCTCGACTGGTGGGTGAGTCTGGTTTCTATAAGAAAGCAGGTTGAGCAAGCCAGTAAGCAGCAGCTCTCCATGGCCACTGCGCCAGCTCCTGCCTCCAGGATTCTGCCCTGCTTGATTTCTGTCCTGGCTTCCTTTGATGGTGAACAGTGCTATGGAAGCAGAAGCCGAATAAACCCTTTCCTCCTGAGGTGCTTTGGTCACCCTGACTAAGATAGGAGCATTCCTGAGGCTCGCTCATCAGCACCAGTTGGCTTAAACAAGTCCATGGACCCTAGGCTGAGAGAGAGACCTTGCCTCAAAAGAAACAAGGAGGCCTGCCACTAAGGATTGGCACTATGGTTGACTCCTCTTGCCTTGCATCCACACATAAACACACACAAAGCATCTGAGCCATATTACATAGGAAATTAGAAGCCATCCTGGGCTACCTGAGATCCTGTTTCAAAAACGAAAGGTTCTTTGGGGAGGTCTGGTGACAGGGCTGAGAAAGTGGGTGTGGTCGCAGACAAGACAGATTCTACTAGAAAAGTGGCGCCCCACCAGCCAGGGTTAGCGGGAGTTAGGGGAGGAAATAGTAAGGGAAGAAAGGGGGTGGGAGGCTTGGACTGTGTCTACCTGAGGCCTGGGTGCCAGGCCCACAGTGTGTGCAGAGAAGATGTCATAGAGCATGGTAATACTATATTCTTCCCCCTTCCTTTGCCCCCTCTCTCCCTCTTCTTTTGTCTCTCTCCCTCCTCTTCTCTGTCCTCCCTCCTCTTTCTCTTCCCCTTCTTCCTCTAGTCTTCCTCACTGTGTGTGTCAGACTGGCCTGAGAACTACCTAGAGAGTCTCCTACCCCCACTCCACCTCTTAAGGGACAGGATTACAATCATATACTGCCACGCTTGATTTTTTTTATTTAGATAGATAGATAGATAGATAGATAGATAGATCAATAAAAGAGATATATCATTCATATATATATATATATATATATATATATTCTGGCTTTTATTTGACTGGATTTTTGAGGTATTTTTTGTTTTAATTGTGTGTGTGTGTCTGTGTGTGTGCTTGTGTGTGTGTGTGTGTGCACATGACTGCCGTGCCCACAGACATCAGAAGAGAATATCACATCCATTAGAGCTAGAGTTCCAAGTGATTGTGAGTTGTCACATAGTTGCTGGGATCTGAACTCAGGTCCTCTGCACAAGCAGCAAGTACTGTTAACGGCTGAGCCATCTCTCCAGTCTTTGTGCACTTGTTTTTTGGATACCAAGCTGGTCTGGAACTGGCTACGTAGCCCAGGCTGCCCTCCAAGCACTATCCTCCTGCCTCTGCTTCCCGAGTGCTAGGATCACAGGTGTGTACCTCCACGCCTGGCTTTTTATATTGTTTCCTTTCCTTTCTTTCTCCCTCTCTTCCTTTCTTTCCTTCTCTTTCTAAATTCAGCCCTAAGTCTTCCTAGGTAGTCCAAGCTGACATCAAACTCTTGATGCACCTGCTCACCCTCCCAAGTGCTGGAACTACAGGCATGCACCCCCCAATGCCCAGCTTTCTGTGTTCTTTTTCTTGTTTAGTTTGGCGTGGTCTCTTAGACAGGTCTCACCATGTAGCCCAGGCTGACCTAAACTTCTCAGTCTCCCGCCTCAGCCTCCTCTGGGCTAGGCTAGCAGTTATGCTCTTTGAGACTAGGATATAAGGCTTGATGCTTTCTTTAAATGATGCCTTCAGCCTAGTGGGAAGCATCCTTTTCCACCAATAGCAAGCTCCTGGTTAAGCAGGTAGCTGCAAAGGCCCTCCCTTTCTGACCTTTTCTGTTCTTTTGCTCATTACCAGGAGCACCCTAGAAGACTGGGGGGGGTGAGTGTCCATTGCAAGCCCCCCATCCCGGTTGGGCAGGACCTAGACGGTCAGTGTCACTGTGCTCAGCAGGGTTGAACAGTGTCCAGAAGTGTGGGGCTCCAGCCTCGCCGAGGCCCACTTATGAAGTTCCCTAGTTCAGCCTCGCAGCCAGGTGTAGGCTGGCACCCAGGCTTGGCCTGGTTCCTACAAGGGTGGGTCATGTGGGTAGCACTGCTGACAGTGGCCGCTGTGCTTGCAGAATAAACACTGCCTGCTAGAGGCTGGGATCGGCTGCGTGCGTGACCTGATCAAATGCAAGGTGTACCCCATCGTGCTGCTCATCCGGGTGAGCGAGAAGAACATCAAACGGTTCAGGTAAGGATACCCCAGTCCCTATGGCTACCCCCCAACACTACGCTCTACCAACCCCTTCCCAAAATCCCCGATGCTGGGTTCTGTGACTCTGACCCTGCACAGTGGGGCAGATGTGTAAGACACATTGGAATGAATGTGGCAGTCGGGAGAGGGTCTGTCAACTTCCTGTCCCTGAGATGAAGTAACCGAGGAGGGAAGTGGACGGATGCGGTGGTGCAGGTCTATCATCCCAGCCATTCAGGAGGATGGAAAGTTTGAGGTCATCCTGGTCAAATAGTATTCAACCTTGAGAAAGGAGAATGTTCTGACACCTGCCACAATAGTGACATTCAATGTTGGGATGCTGTGAAATCAGCACAGATGACTGACACCGTGACATTCAATGTTGGGATGCTGTGAAATCAGCACAGATGACTGACATCATACGGCTCCACCTATAGGAAGTCCCTAAAGTATCAGATTCATAGGGACAGAAAGCAGAATGATGGGAGCCAGGTACTGAAGAGGATGGGTGGGGCGAAGTTTGTGTTTAATGGTCGCAGAGTTTCCATTTGAGACTATGACCTTATTCTGGAATGAAGCGCATTCTCACCACATAGCACAGGCTAGCCTTGAACTCACGTTAGCCCAAGCTGGTCTCAAACTCTTCAGTAGTGTTAAGAACACCCACTGCTAGAATTCCAGCACTCGGGAGGTATCCCGCACGTGTGGTTCAGCGCCCAGGAAAGCAACTGTACAATCCAGGCCTCCGTCTCACACTGTGGGCATCCTGCCCCATAGCCTCCCCAAGCCTTCCCTTGCCATCTCTCCCCTCCCCCACCCCACAGGAAGCTGCTACCACGGCCAGAGACAGAGGAGGAGTTCCTGCGCGTGTGCAGGCTCAAAGAGAAGGAACTGGAGGCGCTGCCCTGCCTCTACGCCACCGTGGAGGCTGAGATGTGGAGCAGCGTGGAGGAGCTGTTGCGCGTCCTCAAGGATAAGATCGTGGAGGAGCAGCGCAAGACCATCTGGGTGGACGAGGACCAGCTGTGACTTCCGAGTCTGAGCCGTGGGACACAGACACGGGCTCACAGCGAAGACGCCAGAAGCCACCTGGTGGAAGGTCAGGCCCTGCTGGTGGGAACAGAGATGAGCAAGCACAGAACACTGAGCCTGAGGCCCAAACCCAGCAGCCCCTCGGAGGCCAGAGGAGCAGTTGAATGTAAATGCACGGGACAGAGGCAGATGACCGACTACCTGCGAAGTGCAGGCCTCCAACAGCCAGAGAGGCTGCCAGCCCTGGGGGAAGCACAAAGCCCACATCCTAGGTGGGCTGGGTCCTGGGAGACAGGACTCCTCCCGTTCCCATCTTTCTCTTGCATTAAATTTCCTCCAGTTCTTCATTGTTGATCAAATCCTTTGCAGGGGTTCTAATCCCGCACGGCCTCACTGGCAGAGGTTCCTTCCAGCAAAGCCAGTGGAGGCAGGAATGTGAGGTTTCACACACTTATGCTCTGACCGTAGTCACCAGTATAGTTTCTCAGCTAGGGGTGGGACCTGGGGGGGCGGGGGCACTCCCACCCCTGCAGGCCCTGCTAGACCCTTCATTGGTTTGATCCCACATAGACAGCCAGAGCCCCGCGATTGTGAGTGCAATGCCCTGCAGGGTCCAGAGGACAGCATTTCACAGCTCCTCTCCCCATGCAATGGCTCCGCACCACTGCCCAGTGCACACAAGAGCTTCTCTGACGGGGGTTGAGAGCAGCGACAGGCTTCTGTGGGTGTGATGCCAAATGTCACAGGTTGAATCTCCATTGGTTTTGCCATACAGCCAAGACACCGATTGTCCCCAGCTTTGTTCTCATAAAAAAGAAAAAAAGAACTGCTTCTGCCATTTTAAAAAGATATCTAACGTCCCAAAGTGCAGTAGCATTAGGAAGAATAGCCAGGAAAGCCAGTAGCCAGTAGACACTGGTTCTCTCCCTGCTGCCGCTGCCAAATAGCCAGGCACCTTTCTTCAAATCAACAGCTCTGGCAGTGCCAGCAAGCATGAAGGCTTCTTTTCCTGGAACAGCACATGGCAACAAGCTAGCTGCCCTGGGTCTGCCGGAGGTCCAGCTGCAGCCATTTAAGTCGAGATAAAGCACCTAGTGAGAAACCCTGGGGCCGAAGGGCCAACACTTCCACCTCTCTGAAGCCTGAAGTGGTGGTAAATTTCCTCCAGGCAGAGGCCCTAGCACTTCCACTTAGAAGTCTCGCCAAGGGGACAGACGTGACCGGAAAGGAGTCTCGGATAAAAGGTCTACTGATTATTTCTATTTATTTATTTAACTTCAGAAACCTCGGGCTGGCTGGGTGGAAAAACCAAATGCACTTGCCTCGAGTTTGAAGGGAGGAGTGCAGAGTGGCGAACGGGGAAGTGGAGGAGTGGGTGTTCCCTTCCTCCAAGGATGGCTAAGCTCCAGCAGGCAAGACTGAGGGCAGATCCAGGGTGACAGGGGTGGAGATGGCAGGGAGGGATGGAAGGAGGTTCCCCCAACACCCCACACTGTCTACATTGACCTCAAGTCAACACAGCCTCAAAATCCCCAGCCTCCTGGGCCTCATCCTCCCTCACACAGGGCCACCACAGGCTTGTCAGGACCACTACAGGCTCCTCAGGGCCACCACAGGCTTGTCAGGACCACTACAGGCTCCTCAGGGCCACCATGGGCTTGTCAGGACCACTACAGGCTCCTCAGGGCCACCACGGGCTTGTCAGGACCACTACAGGCTCCTCAGGGACACCACGGGCTTGTCAGGACCACTACAGGCTCCTCAGGGCCACCACACGCTTGTCAGGACCACTACAGGCTCCTCAGAGCCACCACAGGCTTGTCAGGGCCTCTCTGGATAGAACACTCACAACACTCACGTGTGAGTAGAGCCCAAAGCTATGCAGGAAAGGGTGTAGGAGGAGGCAGGAGGAGAGAGAAAGGGATGCTTTCTGTGTTGTTTGAAGTCATAGTGAGGGGGCGGGTGTTAGCACCCCTACCCCCACCCTCACCCCTGGCTGCTTTGAAGCCAGTGCCTGGCTCCAAATCATATTGAAAGTCTCCACATGGGCTGGGTGACTGCAAGTGACCCATGTGTGGGGATTTGGTTTTTCTTCCATACACTATGTCAAATTCACATTTGGTTCTGAATCTCCCCCGGCCCCACCCCACGTGTCTGATGGGTGATGATGTACGGGAACCAGGCTGGGGAATTGCACACACCTCGAGGTATAGATCTGAAGGAAGAGGAAGGGGAGGAGGGACCGTAAAGAAGCAATGACCAAATAGAGTCGAAGAGCGCTTGCCGGCCAGTGAGCCCCAAGGATCCCTGGAACGGCAACCCTGTGCATACCTGGCTTGGTGACTTGTGTTCTGAGGATTGAACTCAGGTACCCAAGCCTGTCATGGCAGAACTTTACCGACGGAGCCATACTCCTAACCTACCAACCCAACTTTTAGTAACTGGAGCCGTGAAAGCCCGTCATAATGTCATTTTGAAAATGTATTTATTTAGCATCTATATGTGTGTGGGCTGTGGCACACACATGGAGACCAGGGGACAGATTGCAAGGGTCTCTTTTCTCCTTCCACCCTGTGGATCTCAGGAATCAAACTCAGGTCATCAGGCTTGATGACCGGCAACTCTACCTGCTGAGCCACCCACTGACCCTTTATCCTCAGGGTGTCCCTACTGACCCTGCCCGTGATTTGTCCACTCCATGGCTGGGGGCTTCAGTCAGTGGTAGCTTTACTATCACCCCTCCAGGGTTGACCCCAAACACAACAGAGTCTGGAACATGTAGGAAGCAGCAAGTAGCCAAATGCTCAAGGCCAGGGTCCGGGGTCAGTGCACACAAGGCCAGGCCAATCAGGCTCCCACCACTTGAAGAAGAACCTGGTATTTGGGAACATTCCAAACAATGCTTTAGAGCCAGTTGCTGACACCCTATGGACTCAAGGCTGACAAAGGCTAAAGGGCCCAGGGTCCAGGATCTTTTCTGCTCTCTTACGAAAGTGGCCCTGACCCTGGGCATGACTAGGAACGGGCTGTTTAGTAGCCTAAGCAGTTAGGACTACAGATCCTGCAATCAAAACTAGAGCCCAAGGAGTTGGGGGTGCTGAGAGATTGCCTAGCACCTAGGAGGTAGAGGTAAGAGGATCAGAGTTTAAAGGCACTTCCTGGGCTATTTGAGACCTTATCTAATAAATAAATATTCTAAAAGGACCTTGAGGAACTAGGGGTGCACTCCGTAGGTAGAGGCTTTACATGCACGAGTCCCTGGGTTTCATCCCCAGCACCATACGTATGCATGCACGCATGCGCAAACAAAAAAACAAACCAGCCCAAAATCTGGAGCCTTGGATACCTGACCCAGAGCTGGCCTCTGAAAGAGCTCGTGCCATCCTGTCCCTAGAGACACTGGCTGCTTCTAATGAGCAGATGCACGGGCCACATGTTGTCCTTTCCTTGGACAGAGGTGAAGGATGCTGTGGTGTGAGCAGCTGAGCTGGCCCTGGTTCTCCCCGAGTGAGGGATGCCAGACCCCTTGGCTACAGTTGGCCCTCCCTAGATTGAGGAGGACACCCAAAGGGAGAGAGCACCAGCACCCCTGAGGCCAGAGTCCCTCCCAACAGTGATCCCAGCCCAGCAGAGACAGGCACCGAAGTTTTCAGAACTCGGGTCTGCTGCATTTGATGTCACTCAAGGGAAGGATGCTTGTGAAACCCACCCGGGGCAGCTCCTGCTGGTACAAACAGCAGAACCGAAACTAGGGACAACAGACCTGGAAATTGAGGCAGGGGGGCGCAGATGGTCAGTGGGGGTGGGGCTTCAGGTGGCTGACTGACTGATCTAGGAAACACTATTCATCTCCTGTGTCCATCAATCTGGCCTTAGCCCTTCATACTTTATTATTGTCACCAGCCTGCGGATTTACAGCTGTCTTCACCGGAATTACCATCCGTGTGGCATTTTCCAAGGCTTTCTTTTGCTTTCTTTTCTGAGCGCGGGGGAGGGGGAGGGGGAGGGGGAGGTGGAGAGAGAGAGAGAGAGAGAGAGAGAGAGAGAGAGAGAGAGAGAGTGCTAGGAAGGCTTCTAGCACCCTCTAGTGGTGGAAATGGCTTCACTGACCCTTCTGTGTTCCTAGGTGTGAATACATGCTTATTTAGGGATGTGTACATGTGAGGATGCTAAGGTGCATGTGTTTACATGTGTGTTCTAGCATATGCATGTGTATGCACATTTGAGTACATGGAAAGTGAGTGTGTGTATGTGTGTTCGTGTGTGTATTCACGCTTGCACATGCATACGTGTGTGATTGTGAGCATTCAGATACTCGCTCATGCTAAATGCTGGTGGACACAGTCCCAGCATGAATGCATGGAGGTCCTAACTCTCCTCCAGCGCCTCAACACCTCCATGCTGTGGTAGCCAGCAGACCCAACGTCCAATGGCAATTCCCCTCAGACCCACTAGTCTGCCTTTTAGCCAGAGAGGTGGAAGTAGGGAAGTGGGGGCAGGAAGGGAACCTTGATTTCTTTACCCGGAATTCTGCTATCCTAGATGTCCTAATCCACAGAGATGTGGCACCTGGTCACCCCTTTTGTGCGTAGCTTCCATGAGCAGAGCTAACAATAGAAGCAGGAGGACAGCTGTTCTGGGCTCCTGACCCTTCCCCACCCCATGTTACCTCAAACCCCAAGACCCTAAGAGCCATTCCGCAAAACCCTACTGTGGTGGTTTGAATGCAAACGGCCCCATAGGCCCATGGGGGTGGTATTGTTTGAAAGACCAGGAGGTGTGGCCTTGCTGGACTAGGTCTGTCCTTATTAGAGGCAGTGTATCACTGGGGCGTGGGCTTTGAGGTTTCAGAAGCTCAAGCCAGGCCCAGCGGCACTCTCTTCCTGCTGCCTGTGGATCTAGATGGGGAACTCTCAGCTCCTCTTCCAGTCCCATGTCTCCCAATGTGCAGCCATGCTTCCTGCCATGACTAAATGGACTGAACCTCTGAACCTGTAAGCCAGCCCCGATTAAATGTTTTCTTTATAAGAGATGCTGTGGTCATGGTGTCTCTTCACAGTGATAGAAGCCCTAAGACACCTACCATTTTCAACTCCAGTTTAGGGTGATCTGTGTGGAGAAAAAAAACAGCCAATTGGCCCCAAGTGGTCCCCCAAGATGGACTCTGGGGTCCTTGGCTGCTCCTGACTGCTTGTACCGGTACACTGTTCCAGCATATGTTCATAGAAACCCAGGCCTCTGAGTTTCCAGCTGTAAAATGGGCTCAACATTATGAAATCGATCACAGCACTGACCATTCTGCCCTGAGTATACACATTGCAGCACGTACATACCTTTATGAAATGGAAGAAGAATAACCAATCAGATGTAGCTTTCTCAGCTAGCAAAAAAGGAGAAAGCACTGAGGTGGGGCACATGCAGAAGGGCATGTCCATGACATTTGTCACAATCTCTTTCATTATAAAACATGGGGGAAAGGACCTCCCTGGGACTTGATTCAGCAGATAAGCCACTTGACCCACAAGCATGACGACCAGAGTTTGATTCCCAGAACCTACGTGAAAGCTGAGCAGGCATGATGTAATTGCAGCTCTCAGGAGGTGAAGACAGGGGAAGCCCATGAGCAAGCAGTCTAGCAACTATCAATCACCAAGTTCTGGGTTTGATTGAGAGGCCCTGCCTCAGTAAATAAAGGGGGAGTGATCAAGATGTCAACCTTGGGCCTCTATGTGTACACACACACGTGCACTCTCTCTCTCTCTCTCTCTCTCTCTCTCTCTGTCTCTCTCTCTCTCTCTCTCTCTCTCTCACACACACACACACACACACACACACACATACTTATAGTTCATATGTGCACATATACATACCAAAGAAGAAAATGCATTGGAAGTACTAGAATTCCACGCAGCTGGAAACCAAAACCACAACAGGTTCATTTTATACTTCTGCAGTTTTCTGTGAGTTTGAACTGATTTGCCCAGAGACACCACAGCCAGGTAGAGCGGTGCACACCTATTATCCAAGCACGTTGTAGGCTGAGGCAGGAGGATCAGAAGTTCCTGGGCTATATAGTAAGACCATGCCTCAAAAAAAGTAGACAGACAGACAGACAGACAGACAGACGTGAAATTAAACTTCAGAAGAGACTTAGAGCCCTTTAAGGGCAGCTGGGAGGCTGGATGCTCATCCTCCTGTCCCTGCTTCTGCTGTGTGATGCATCACCTCATGGCTCCCTGTTCATCCTGACCCACTGTCCCCACAAACCTTAGGGGGGCCCTGCCCATCTCCAGCACTTAGTGGTTAACTCACTGGGGGAGGCTCTGCTTTCACTGAAGTGTGAACTTGTAACCACAGCCTACTACATCCTCAGTGCCGTCACAGGCAGGGTCCTGGGAGCTCCCGACATGCAGTGCGTGAGCTGGTTTGGGGGTAAAGAAAGTAGTATATATCCTAGAGATGACATGTATGTGATATATAATATGAGACCGTGAAATATATTGATGATCTTGATTTTCTGTTATCGTCTATCATTGGCAAGAAATTCAGGCTTCCCATAAGTTCATAAATTATGATGATGCATACCCGTGTCTCTCTCTCCCACTCCCCTCCTTTCTCTTGGAAAAAAAAAACAGATTCTCTATATGTATTCAGGCATCCTGCATCTTCCTGCTTCCTGCTCCTACATGCCTGGATTTGCAGGTGTGGGCAACCACATTTGGTTTACAAAGTTTCCTTTTGTAATCCAACTACTGGAATTGATAAAGAAAGTCAGGTGACAACTGGGCAGATAGTCCCTTCCATAAAGTACTTGTTACACAGCCATGAGAACCTGAGGTCCCTCAATCTATTGTAAAAGTCGGGGATGGTGGCTCACAGCCATCTGTAACTCCAAGTCCAGAGGCTCTGACGCCCTCTTCTGGCCTCTGTAGGCACTGCACACAAATGATAGCCCAACATACTTGCAGGCAAAACATCCACGCACATAAAAAAGATAAATAGAACTTTTTGGGAGAAGATGGCTCAGCAGACAAAGGCCCTTGACACACAAGTCTGATGATCTGAGTTCGAGCCCCAGATCATACGCAAGGGAGGAGAGAGAGAACTAATTTAATAAAGTTCTCCTCTGACCTCCATATGCATACCTGTCGTGTGCTCCCACACCTGTATACACATACACAAAATAAACAAATAAATGTAAAGGCCTAAGATAAATTAGATCTTTCTAAAAACTGACAGCCCTGAAGAATGGTCCTTAAAGTTGAGCTCTGGTCTCCACACGCGCACACACACACACACACACACACACACCTACAAACATGTGCGAGCATGCTAACACACTACATACCAGAAAAAGGTGATTACACTTAAAACAAGGTGTGATCGAGGATGGCATGCAGGTGCTGAAGGAAGCTCTTTGCCCCAGTCAGGTGTCTGACTCTAAAGCCTACGTGTGCTGCACCTGGGGTACACTCAAGGGCTGACTCCACCTGGGGTCATGTGCTGCCCCTGGGGTACACTCCACCTGGAATGTGGACATCTTTTCTTACACCCCAAGGGACCAGATGCACACTAAAATATCCTGACAGTGGAACTGGAAGTTAGGGCTCTATGGATGACAGGGTCTCCAACCTCCTCTCTTTCTCTCTCTCTCTCTCTCTCTATCTCTCTCTCTCTCTCTCTCTCTCTCTCTCTCTCTCTCTCTCCCTCTCTCTCTCTCCCTTTCTCCCTCCCCCTATCTCCCTCCCTCTCCCTCTCCCTCTGTCTCTCTCATTCTCTCCCTCTTCTCTGGAATTCCAGGGGCAGCATCCCTCCCTCCCTTTCTCACACTCCCTTCATTTCAGAGTAACCACAGGTCTACCCAAGCCCAGGTCCTGTACTAGCCCCACCTCCTATTAATTAGCTGTGTAACCTCAGACAGAAGTCTCTTTCTGCCTGGGCCTGGGTCTCTCCACTGCCAAATCAAAAGGTGATCTGGGGTGTGGCTCAGTGGTAGAGCCCCTGCCTAGAATCCCCCAGTGAGGGACTGGGGCGTGACTCAGTGATAGAGCACCTGCCTAGAATCCCCCAGTGAGGAGCTTACTTTCTTCTGAAGATGCCTTCAGCCTAGTCTGGTATTGTTTGTCCAGATACCTCTTCTGTGAACAGACCCTATGTCTATCCCAGCATTGTTTCTGACATATCCCAACAACAGAACAGTTTCTACCTGGAGCAGAGGATTTACCCATTGCTTATCAGTCGTGAGCTAGCCCAGTGGTGCTTGACCTTTCTAAAGCTGCAACCCTTTAACACAGTTCCTTATGTCGTGGTGATCTGTCAACCATAAAATTATTTTTGTTGCTACTTCATATCTGCAATGTCGCTACTGTTATGAATCGTAATGTAATTATCTGTGTTTTCTGACGGTCTTAGGTGACCCCTATGAAAGGGTCATTTGACCTCCCAAAAGAGTCACAACCCACAGGTTGAAAACCACTGCCCTCACCAAACTAGCTGGCAGATGTGAGTAGGTGCTGCCTACACACAGCACTCTGGGTAGAACTACGTCCCAGAGCCGTAGCTGCATTTAGACCCACTAACTCACAGGCATTTTGTTCATGCTAAGAGAAGCAGGGTGGTCATGGCAACGGGTTCATAGCCCAGGCATCAAATCAGAGGCCAGTTTTTCTCTTACAGGTTGAGGCCACTTGAAGAGGGTGGCACAAGAGAAACCTGTGGGGACCCCCATAGGTCTACCAGCAGGGGTCAGCAAAACACAGGTCCCAAGTCTGAGTCACAGCTCCCAAACATGGTAGGGCCAGAGCCCCTTTGCTCTCCTTCCTGCCTAACCCTCATAGGAGGCCAGACCCCTTCCTGTCCCATCCTCCAACCAGGGCCCCTGCTCCCGAGATCCCGAGATGCCTGTGTACCTCTCAGCCCCTCTCCTCACCATGCCCTAAAGAAACCATTGTCTGCTGGGGATGGTGCTGCAAGTTTTTTTTTGTTTTTTTGTTTTTTTGGGGTTTTTTTGTTTGTTTTTTGTTTTTTGTTTTTTCGAGACAGGGTTTCTCTGTGGCTTTTTGGAGCCTGTCCTGGAACTAGCTCTTGTAGACCAGGCTGGTCTCGAACTCACAGAGATCCGCCTGCCTCTGCCTCCCGAGTGCTGGGATTAAAGTGCTGCAAGTTTTTAATCCCAACAATGGGGAGGCACAGGCAGATGGATTACTGTGAATGCAAGACCAGACCAGTCTGGTCTTGAATAGCGAGGTTGGATCAGCCTGTGCTACCCAGCAAATGCTAGACCATCCAAGGCTATGTACTAAGACCATCTCAAGAAAAACAAGAGAAGGTGGGGACTTCGGTCATCTTGGAGAATAGCTTCCATATAAGCATGAGGACCTGAGTTTGGATCCCCATGACCTGCATGAAAATGCAAATGTAGCAGCAGGTGGGTGATGGGGAAGCTGACCAATCCCTTGTCTGAGGGGCGTGACCCCTCCGGGCACAAAATACCTTTAAAAGATCCGAGTCTGTTTGTTTTGCTCTCTTGGTTCCCTGCTCTTCGCTGGAACTCTGGCTCTATAAGTTTCTCCCATTTTCTCCTTTTATTAAAGCTGAGTATTTTATATAAGGCTAGTTTGGTTATTTCCAATTGCTGACCGACCACGCCCGCTACATTTTGGCACCCAATGTGGGGCACGAACCCACCACCCTGAGATTAAGAGTCTCATGCTCTACCGACTGAGCTAGCCGGGCGGTGGGACGCAGCCCCACCGCTCCATCTACAGGTGGGGAAGTAGAGATCCCTGGAGCTCCATGGTCAGCTAGCCAAGCCAAAACTGAGCTCCTAGAGAGAGAGGCTGTGTCAAAAAATAAAATGGAGATGGCCCGAGGACATGGCTCAGTGAGAAAAATGTTTGCCACACAAGCTTGAGGACCTGAGTTCGAGCCCCAGGAACTCGGATAAAAACTATGCCCATTCGTGTATAATCCCAGGAGCACTGGTGAGGGCACAATGGAGGCAGGAGAATCCCCAGAAGCTTATGAGCCAGCCAGCTTGGCATACATAGCGACAAGACCTGCCTCAAACACGCGGGAAAGCAAGGATTGACACTCCAGGATGTCCTCTGACCTCCACAACTCTCTGTGGCATATGCAAGCCGTGTTCACACACACGGTGTACACACAGAAAGAGTTTTAAATCATCAGATGGGGATCAATTAAAGAAGACATCCAACGTTGACCTCTGGCCTCCACACACAAGTGCGTGTGAATGACCACATACATTTAGAGCGCACGTGCGCGCGCACACACACACACACACACACACACACACACAAAGAATTTCAGGGTGCTGGTGCCCCCAGGATGGCCATTCCTCTCTCCCACAGGACCTGACTACAAACTCCCCTTGCAGAAGAGCACCTCTCCGGGGGGGTTAAGCCCACCTTTCCTAGGGCTGGCCCTGGAACCCCACTGTGGGCTGGGATATAAATTAAAATTCAATTTCATTAGAGCCAGTGAGCAATCAATCCCTGGCTGGGCTAACAATGCAGGGCAGGGGGCCTCGCTGCCTCCTGAAGCTGTAATTCACTTGGCCTCCCCCGCTCTTGTTCCCAAACTGCTAGAGCTGCATTTTCCAACCAAATTTATGGTCCTGGCAGCGTCTGGGGCCTGAGTTACAGCTGCAGGTTTGATCGGGGACTGCATTATTCTGCATCTAATCCTTGCGGCTGACAGCCCGGGAAAGGCCTGGTCTTCTCCCAAGCTAGGCATTGTCCTCTGACCAACTAGGTTCAGGCGGAGGCTGAGGGGTCCCAGGCCTAAGCCCCATGCCACACACACCCACACAGGACAGCTGCGATCCCAGAGCTCAGCCCTCATCGGTGCTGACGTCTGCCAAGCGCTGTTGGTTGTGTTGAATTCTGAAAAGGGGAATGGAATTCCACATTGAAAAACCATAAGCTGAGGCATGGACAGGTCACTTGAAGGTCCAGCAAATGGGCTCTGGGCCAGTGCATCACGGAAATACTTCCCAGGAATGCACAGAGACTGTGTCCTTGGGTTCCATTACAGTACAGCCAACATGAGCCAAAAACAACTACCCGTATATCACAGATCAAGTCAATTAAGGAATCTCGTAGCCTCAGTGTTTGCGTGTGTGCATGCATGCACGCACGCATGATCACATGCTGTATGCACATCTGTGTGCACAGGTGTACATATAAAAGCTAGAGGGAAACATTGGTATACTGCTTCATTACTTTCTCCCCTTGGGAAAGAGTCTCTCTGTGGCTCAAACTAGCCTAGAATTCATGCCACTCCTTCCTTAACCTACAAATGCTGGAATTAAAGAGATGAGCCATCATATCCATAAAAGCATGCCTTTTTAAATCTTATTTATTAATTTATCTATTTGCTTGTTTATTTATTTTCATGTACATTGGTGTTTTGCCTGCTTGGTGAAGGTGTCAAACACCCCTGGAGCTGGAGTTATAGACCATTGTAAACTAATATGAAGGTTCTAGGAATTGAACCTGGGTCCTTTGAAGAGTTCTTAAGGTACTCTTAACTACTGAGCCATCTCTCCATATCATTCATTTATTTATTTATTTATTTATTTATTTATTTATTTATTTATTTATTTATTGGCAATGATCCTGATTGAACCCAAGGCCTCACACATGCTAGGGAAATACTGTCCCACTAAGCCACACTCCCAGCCCCTCACTGGAGGATTCTAGGCAGGGGCTCTACCACTGAGACACCCACACTTTACCATCAAGCTATGTCCTCATCTCAAAGACTTGCTTTAAGGTGCTTGCTCTCCCTGCAGGGCATCTGGCTATACTTAAAAGTTTCCACCTCCCCAGGAGGAAATCAAATGTGACTTACTGATCCAGAGAAAAGGGATTAGTGATCTATAATCCTTCATCCACGCACAAAGAGGAACTTGAGCTCCTTTCAGTAGAGCTGGGCTACTGGGCCAGACTCCTTGACCTCTTGCCTCTTTGGCTTATCCTTGGGGATAAGCAGACAAAAGAAGTAAGAAGAAGGCTGATCGAAAGCGAGTCCTCGGGTAACTGCATGCCTCACCCCCAAGCCTCTTAGAAGTCTGTGGGGGAGCAGGGGGGTAATCTGTATCAGTTTTGGGTCTGGCTGTCTGGGATGTACTCCCATATCAACCCACGATCTCCATGAAAAGGGGGCGAGCATGTGTGCCATCATGAAGGAGTTCCTGGGACCCCAACAGAGGATCTGTCCCCTCCCCTTATGGACCCAGCAAAGGCAGCTTCCTCCCCACGTTGCAGAGTTCTCCTTGGAGAGATAGTGTTTAGTAGAGCCTCCCAGGGAAGCTTAGGGCTCAATGGAGAAGCTGTGCCCCTGGGAGACTGTTGTGCCGGGCTCCCTAGTCACTGCTCCCCTGCCATCTTTAGTTCAGCTGAGCCTGTTGCAAAGGATCATGGTAGCTGGACTCGCTGTTGATGTCTCCTCACAGGAGAGGGTAGGGAGCATCACACAACCCTAACCTTACTCTCTAGCCATTCTTCCCAACCAGCTGTGTGCAATCCTGCCCTAACTGCACTTGGCCTCAGGGTCTCTGGGGAGGGCTAGAAGACGTAGGGAGGGTAGGATGAGGGGAGGGGACTTCATCTACGCAGCCAAGAGAGTCATCATCAGTGCTGGGTGAGGACCTCCCAGTGTGTCTGCTTTCGGATCACCCATGCTCCTGCCCGAAATTCCTTACTTATGGCTCTGCAAGTCTAATAAACTGATTCCTGGGTGAACTTTAGTGACATTGGATCTTGGCTTGTCACTGGGGGAAGAGGAGGAGGAGGAAATGTCTCTGTCTTTCCTGGGAAAGGAACTTTAGCAGCTGAGGTGGAAGCATAACAAAGTGAGACATGCCGTCCTGGGCAGCCATTCAACTGAGTCTGTCCACTTCTTCATCATAGCTGCCACTCTCTAGTTGAGGCCACTGTCACCTCTCATGGGCCACAGACATGGGTCTCCTCCTTTCCATGTGGGCGCCATACAGTCTACTGCCTTGCCTATAACAAAAGGGTTAGAGTGTGTGTGTGTGTGTGTGTGCGTGTGTGATATGTGAATGTCACCACCATGTGGGTTCTGCGACTCGAACTCAGATCATTAGTCTTGACAGCAAGTGTCTTTTTTTAAAGATATTGATTTGTTTGTTTGTTTGTTTGTTTATTTATTATGTATACTGTATTCTGTCTGTGTGTATGCCTGAAGGCCAGAAGAGGGCGCCAGACCTCTTTACAGATGGTTGTGAGCCACCATGTGGTTGCTGGGAATTGAACTCAGGACCTTTGGAAGAGCAGGCAATGCTCTTAACCACTGAGCCATCTCTCCAGCACCCGACAGCAAGTGCCTTTATCCACTCACTGAACCATCTTGCCAGTCCCCTGGCTGTCTTTTTAGCTTCTATTTTGAAACGGGTTCCCTCTAAGTTGCCTAGGCTGTCCCTGAACGTCTATTCTCCTGCCTCAACCTCCCAAGTAACTGAGATGACCGATCTGTGTCACCAGACCCAACTAACATTATTGATTGGATGTTGTAAATCAAACTGGGGTTGTAAGAGTGCTAGGGTGGTCAGCGAAGAGGAGGAACTGAAGAGGCGTTCCTGGGCAGAGCCTCGTGTAAACAGCACTGTTGTAGAACAGAGTCTGAGGCAGAGGGACAAGGAGCCCAAAGAAAGCTCTGCCTCCTTGGGAAGCTGGAAGAGATAAGCCTGAAAGAGTCAAGGCAATCCCCTCACTGGGGCATGACATCCCCTGCATCACAATAATCCCAGACACCAGGTCCCCAGCCTTCAAGTACACACTGAAGGAGCACAATCAAGACCTGACTCAGCTCCATTGGCAGCCTCTGCCTCTCCAGCCAGGACACACCCAAGGGTCATCCTTTCCAGCCATGCAAGGCTTCTGATGGGTAGCAAAAGAGACCCCCTTCCTCCTCAGCATGCTCACCCAGTCTCTTTGTAAGTCAAAATGTATTTTTTTTTCTTTTCCTAATTAACTCCCTGCCATCCTGCTTGCAGGAAAGGCTGATTTATTTCCACCTTTTTGCATTCAGGCAACGGGCTATTTAATCTCCACTGTGTGGACTCCAACACGTCGTCTCAATGAAATGCAGATCCTTCACCCATTTGTGTCTTGCCAGCGCTCCTCCATCTTCCTGCCATCTGCAGCTCTGCCATCCAGGCTCTGGCTGTAAATCATGAAGGCTCTCCTTTATCGCAGTACCTTTAGACCTTTGGCCACACCTGTCAGCAGGCTTGGGACTCTATTTGCTGAGCCAACATCAGTGGCTCGCTCGTGCAGGCAAACCCAGCCTTGGACGGGTCCTGGCTATTTAGTACACAGGGAACCTGGAACTTGAAACTGTCCACCTGCCTGGCCCCATGTAGCAGACATTCTGCCTGTGGCCCTCAACCCACATGCAGGTGATCCTCTAGCAGGGAACATGCTTTCTCTTCCACCAGACAGCCCAGGTACCAAGGAAAGCAGGTGCCTTTGGAGTTGGTAAGTGAGGAGGAAGGACACTAAGGTTTGGATAGGGAACCCCAAACTTCCATGTGTTGTAGGCAAGGCCATCAGCCCATATCACTATTGGAAAATGGAAAATCACTGTTGGAAAAATTCCAAGATGAGACCTTATAGAAGGATGTTAACTCATTGACAGAGCTCATGTAAAGGGATCCTAGTAGCCTGGATTTTCCTCTTCTCTCTCTACTTGCTGGCCACTCTGAGGTGAACAACCTGTTCTTCCGTGAATCCCCACCACACTGTGCTCTACTACTGCAGATGCATCATAAAGGACCCCAGGGATCATAAACCAAAGCAAACAAGACCATGATCCAAACCATTGATTCTCTTTAGGTTGATTAGCTCAGGTACTCTGTGATAGTGGCAGAAAACTCACACATACCAAGGCAAGGGGATCGAAAAGCCTAATTGTTAACATTCACCAATATAACATATAACCAATAACATGTACCAATATAACATATAACCAATAACAACATTTACCAATATAATATATAACCAATGATAACATTCACCAATATAACATATAACCAATGATAACATTCACCAATATAACATGTAACCAATGATAACATTCACCAATATAACATATAACCAATGATAACATTCACCAATATAACATGTAACCAGTGATAACATTCACCAATATAACATGTAACCAGTGATAACATTCACCAATATAACATGTAACCAATGATAACATTCACCAATATAACATGTAACCAATGATAACATTCACCAATATAACATGTAACCAATGATAACATTCACCAATATAACATGTAACCAATAATATTCACCAATATAACCAATGATAACATTCACCAATATAACATATAACCAATGATACCGTTCACCAATTTCTCTGGCATTCACTAATGTAACATATAACAATGATAACATTCACCAATTTCCCACCAAGGCAAATTTTAACACACAACATGATACCATTGAATTCAAAAGTGAGACACAACAGATATACAGAGCTCTTGCCAGCTAATCTGAGCTGATTCCAGGGCATCACCATACCTCAATGGGAAGGCTCAAAGCCCCTTCTGGGACAAGTCAAGTCTTCAACTGCCAATAGCTATAATCCCTTGCATTGTCACTTACACTGTCTTTCAAAGAGAGATACTAAACCCTACTCACTAGTACCTATGGTCATAACAGTCACAGCTTATCATGGGGAGAAGGACAAGTGAGCCCGTGTTACCTTGCAAGAACACAATCAGCTCTAAAACAAAGGTCATTTGCATATGTGTCAGACACTTGATGGTGTGAGGAACTTGGTGAGTATAAATGAGAAAATCTTTGGTTAAGTATCATTTGGGTTAAGTATCAAAGGGTGAACAGGAGCCACTTGGGCTGGGTATCAAAGGGTAAGCAGGAGCCACTTGGGCTGGGTATCAAAGGGTAAGCAGAGCTTGATAGGCAGAAGAGGAATGAATCAAAGAGAACATACAAGGGGACATGGAAAAAGACCTGAACATGGATAATTTAGAGAGCAACTTTAGTTGTTTGGTTTGGATGTGACATATCCTCCCTCCTTAGACACATGTGTTTGAACACTTGGCAGAGCTGACTAGGGATGTTGTGGAAACTTTAGAAAGCATGGCCCAGTCAGAGAAAATATATCTCATGTGGGAAGGCCTTGAGGGTTATACTCTGGCCCCACTTCTGTCTCCAGGTTCCCTGCTTCCTGGTCTACCAAAATGTGAGTAACTCCAGCCAATACTCCCACTACCATCAACTCCACCACAACTCCCCACCATGATGGACTAAACCCACTCAAACCATGAGCCAAACTCACCCTAAACTGCTTCTGTTGGCTATTTGACACAACAGTGATAAAAGTAACTACCAGGTATGTTATAGAAAATTCATGCAGGTAGGACCATGTTAATTATAGTACATTGTTACCATGGCACCCAGCTCTGCCTCTCGGGGACTGAACAGCTTCCCCTGTCACAATTCGTGATAATGTTTGCCTTGGTGGTTTTGCCACACCTTAAATTAAGCCCTCAGATTTCTTCTACACCAAAGATTTTGGCCACATGTTTCACAGTCTAAAGGTTTAGTGAGCTAATATCTCTGCATTATTCAGGATTCTTGACTAATATAATTTTTTATTTATCATGTATGTGTCTGTGCTTGTGTAGGTATATGCCACATGGGTAGAGGTGTCTGAGATGACTAGAAGAGGGTTTTGGTTCCCCAAAGCTGGGGTTACAGGCAGTAATGAGCCACCAAAGTGGGTACTGAACTTTGGTCCTCCAGAGAGCAGTAAATTCTCTTGATTGCTGGGCCATCTCTCTAGCTGCTACTCAGAGTTCTCTAGAGGAACAGAACCAAAAGAATAAATATATGTTACAGAGGGATTTATTACATTAGATTTTGTGATAGGGGCTGGATAATCCAACAGAGGTTGTCTGCGTGCTGGGAAGGTTGAGATCCTGGCAGCTGCTCAGTCTGTGAGGCTGGGTGCCTCAGCATTCCCAACCTGGGGTTGAAGACTGACCTTCTGCATCCCTGGTGTGCTGCCTGTCTCCAGTCCATGTCGGAAGGCTGAAGAAACTGGATTCTGGTCTTAGTAAAGGGATGGCTGCTGCAGCAACAGCAGCAACAGAGTAGATACACTCACAAGCAAGGCAGAAAGGCAGACAGGCAAAGTACTACTTTCCCCTTGGACCACCAGAAGGTGCTGCCCGCTCTGGGAAAGGTCTCCTCCTATCTGTTAACCCTTCGTGGCAATGCCCTCATAGACCCACCCAGAGGTGAGCCTCTTGGTTAGTCCCCTTGAGGTGACTGTGAAGATTAGCCATAGCAGACCATATTCTGTGTGATGCTAAGATCAAATCTTGACTAGAGTCTTACACGTGTAGAATGAGGAGATCACATGTGGCTGATGGAATCGCTTGGGCTTGAATGGGCATGAGATTAGAGGGCAAGTTTGAAACCTGCATAGCCTCAGACTCCCCCAACTCCAGGTATTCTGAATCTAAAGTGCCAGTGACCCTGAGACTCTACATTTCTTGCATGTAAATATGGATGTGTGTGGGGGTGCATGCCATGTAGGTGCGTGTGGAGGTCAGATGTCTTTCCTTAGGTGCCAGCCACTTTGTTTACTGAGACGGGGTCTCTCACTATACCTGGAACTTATCAACTCAGCTAAACTGGCTGTCCTATTTCTACGTGCCCAGCGCTGCGATTTCAAGTGTTCCCCCACGATGCCCTGCTTTTTTTTTTTTTTTTTTGGTTTTTCGAGACAGGGTTTCTCTGCAGCTTTTTTAGAGCCTGTCCTGGAACTAGCTCTTGTAGACCAGGCTGGCCTCAAACTCACAGAGATCCGCCTGCCTCTGCCTCCCGAGTGCTGGGATTAAAGGCGTGCGCCACCACCGCCCGGCTCCGATGCCCTGCTTTTTATATGAGGTCTAGAGATCAAACTCAGGCCTCGATGCTTGTGAGGCCAGTGAATCATTCACTGAGTTACCACCTCATCCCCAGAATCCAGGTCTCTAATAAGTTCCCAGGAGGTGCTGCCTACTGATGGAGCTCTGACTGCCAGCCTGCCCTGGAACACGAAGCCAGTCAGCCTAAGCGGAAAGGTCAGACGGCCAGAGAAAGCTTGAACAACATCTCGGTGTTGGCTGTGGGCCTATGCTGCCTGGCTGAGCCAGTGCCAGTCTTAAATATAGCAATACAGGGCTGGAGAGATGGCTCAGTGGTTGAAAACATTGACTGCTTTTGTAAGGGTCCTGAGTTAATTCCCAACTACTGGTGGCACACAGCCATCTATAATGGGATTTGATGCCCTCTTCTGGCATGAAGGCATACAGACAGACGGAGAGCACATACATACATACATACATACATACATACATACATACATACATAAGCAATAGAGTCAAGAAAGAGACATACAAGTCACAGAGCACCCAGAAGCCAGCCTGGTAACTGGGTATTGTGACAATGGCTAGTGTCCTCGCTCCTCAGGCTCCCAAGCTTCCTCTGTTTCCCTGGAGGCATAGTGAAAGGATATTAGTGGCACTAACTGAGGGGTCTGAATTCTGCCAGATTCACACACCGTTACAGAACTTGCACACGCCTCCCTCCAAGCCTCGGAGTCACTCCTGTCACTCCATGGTGGGCCCTGTCCTGGGAGCTAAAAACCACGACGGTCGTTGCAGATGAACAAGCCAGGGCAGAGACTTGCAAAGCCAAAGTCACAACCAGTTAGTGGCTTAGGATAAGAATGAGAAGCTAAGTTGTGTCCCTGCCTGGCCTACACTGACTGAGCACAGCCAGTTTTGGCCACAGAGCTCTGTGATGGACAGGGAGACAAAGGGATCAGAACACCCCAGAGAAGGGGTGCTGCCATTATAACCAAAGAAGGGGACTGAGACATGGCAAGAAGTGTGGGTTATAATAAAAGATACATGATAGACAGACAGACAGACAGACAGACAGACAGACAGACAAATAGATAACTTTGTTTCACATGGGGTGACTCACCGAGTTCTGAAATCTTCCTGAACTTAGTTATATAGACCGAAGTCTGGATAGGCCAATCCAGCCTCAGTAAAGACCTGGAGGGGACTCCTGAGGCTTGCCACCTGAACCTATGCTAGTTCTCTGGAAGAGATGGGGGTGGAGGGATGTGCCCTCTGGAGTCGGGTAAGTGCTCCTGTTCAGCCTGAAATATGCTCATATTAATGAATGGCCCCGCACAGATGGCCGTTCAGGAGGCCAGATCTGATGGGCGGTGGGTGGATGATGCTAGGATCTCAGCCTCAGCATTCCCCAAGATTTGGGGGACAGGGGAGAAGAAAGAGCGCCTCCCACACTCTTCACCTAGAGCTGCCCAGGCCTGTGCTTACAGTGCTGGTCACACCTGTCAGGTTCTGGAAGAGCAAACCCAGGTAAGGTGCTAATGAGAAAGAATAACAGGCTACACACAGAACTTGGAAAAGAAGTCCTCAATGCCTGGACACAACCCCCACTTAACGGCTTCTTTATGTGGCGTGAGCGACACCTGGTGGTCAAAAACAGAATTTCAAGTCCCATTCCTCATGCCAGAGACTCTCTTATTCCAATCCCAAGGTTCTCTAGGCAATGGGAGGGTGACCACTGAGAGGAGCAACAGTTAAGCTGATGCCTGAGGACCTGGCAAGGATGTGAAGACATGAGGTCACACCCTCTCCCAGACAGAAGGTCATTCATTCATTCATTCATTCATTCCTCTAGAATTTACTAAGTAAATTCTGTATCCCAGGCCTGAGGGATAGACAGGAACAGCATGACAGGCTTCATGGAATTTGCAACTAAGAGAGAGGTGAAAATGAATGTGTACTTAAGATGGCAGTTTCAGGCTGGTGAGATGGCTCAGTAAGTAAAGGATCCTCCTGCCAAGTCCAAGGACCTGTGTTCAATCCCTGAGACACATACAGTCAAAGAAGAGAACCAATTCCCAAAGGCTGCCCTTTGATCTCCATATGAGGTCGATAGCATGTGTACACAAACATACACATGCATACATTTTTTTTTAAAAAAGACGATCATCTCCAGCTTGGTGTGGTGGCAGACACCTGTTACCTCAGCATTCCAGAGGCTGAGGCAGGAGGATCATGAGTCTGAGACCAGCCTGGGATATACAGCTAAACCCTGCTTCAAAATTTTACTGTACAGTGTACAAGAATTTCACTGGACAGTGGTGGCGCAAGCCTTTAACCCCATCACTCAGGAGGCAGAGGCAGGCAGTTCTCTGTGAGTTCGAAGCCAGCCTGGTCTACAGAGTGAGTTCTAGGACAGCCAAAGCTACCAAAGGAACCCTGTCTTGGGGGGACAGAGGAAGATTATTTGATTCGGGTTTAAGGGCTGTGGAATGTTACAAAACACAGGAAAGCAGTCCAGAAATCTTTCTCATCACCTTCAGTAAGCCAGACCCCAGCCTTATCTCCAAACACTTGGTTCTTAGCGTTCTCGGTGAGTCAAAATGCATGATATATGGCAGCTAAAACATCACTACAAACCCCGCCACTTTGTGTGACAAGTGTACTCTGAATTGGTCACTTGTGTTGTTGAGACTCAACACCCAAAGGAAGGTGGAGTTTGTTTGGGCTCAGGGTTTAAGGACGCAGTGATCACAGACAGGGAAGGCAGAGTAGCAGGAATGTGGGGTGGTTGGTCATGTGACATGGCAGTCTGGAAGCATCCCTCCTTGTCCTATTGTCTTTTCTGTCTTCCATCTCCTCCTCTTCCTCCTCCCAACCTTCTCCATTTTGTCCTCCCGTTCCTTTCTAGACCCTCTTTCCTTTCTTTCTTCCTTGATGGTGTCCCTTCCCCCACTCTTCTTTCTTCTCCACCTTGTTTTCCTCTGCTCCCCCTACTCTTGCTTCCCCTCCTTTTGTCCTCTCTTTGAAGCCTTAAGTCCAAGTTCAACCCAGAAAAGGGAGCAGGGTCAATCCCCTGGGAGCACAGGTACAGAACTGTTCGTTCTCCCTCCTCCTCTCCCTCCTCCTCTACTGCCTCCCCCTTCCTCTCCCTCCTCTCATTCATTCCTTTTCTTACTTAGTTATCCCTTTTTTCCCTCCCTGTGGAGGTTTGACTAAGAATGGCTCCCATAGGCTCGTATATTTGGATGCTTAGTCACCAAGGAGGGCACTATCTGAAAGGATTATAAGGATTAGGAGGTGTGACCTTGCCGGAGAAGTGTGTCCCTGGGGGGTGGACTTTGAGGTTTCGAAAGTCCATGCCAAGCCCAGAGTCTCCTCTCTGTCTGCCTATGGATGAGAATGTAGCTCTCAGCTACTGCTCCAGCACCTGTCTGCATGCTACCATGCTCCCTGCCTTGGTAACAACAGACTAAACATCTGAAACTGTAAGCAAGCCCCAATTAAATGCTTTCTCTTGTATGAGTTGCCTTGGTCATGGTGTCTCTTTACAGCAACAGAACACTGACGAGAGCGTTCCCCCTCCTCTCCTATGCCTCTTCTCCCTTCCCTTCCTCTTGTGACTTTTCTGTCCTCACCTTCTAGCCCTCTTTCCCTCTCCCACCTCCTGCGACTCCTCCCCTTTTCCTCTCCCTCCTCCTCTTTATTTTCTCCTCCCTCTCCTCCCATCTTCCCCCTCCTCTGTTGCCATGAGGCCGCTTGTTGGTTCCCAGCAGCTCAGAATAATCACACAGAAACTATATTATTTAAATCACTGCTTGGACCATTAGCTATAGTTTCTTATTGGCTGACTCTTATATCTTAATTTGACCCATTTCTAGTAATCTGTGTTGTAAATGAGGTTGTGGCTTACTAGATAAAGTTTTGGCGTCTGTGTCTGGCGGGGATACATGGCTTCTCTCTGACTCTGCCTCCTTTCTCCCAGTATTCAGTTTAGTTTTCCCCACCTACCTGAGTTCTGCCCTGCTATAGGTCCAAAGCAGTTCCTTTATTCATCATTGGTAATCACAGCATACAGAGGGGAATCCCACATCACTCTTCTCTCTTCTCCTTTCCACTCTTCCTTTTCCTTCCCCCACCCCTTCTCTTCCACCTAGTCAGCCCCTCTCTTCTGTTCCCCCCTCCCCTCCTTCTCCCCAGTCCTAGTTTGTTCTACAGGAAGTGACATGAAGACTGTGTTATTAGATCTGAAATGGAAGTTTTATTGGGGGCATGGAGTAGAGACAGGGTTTTTCTATGTAGCCCTAGATATCCTGGAACTCACTTTATAGACCAGGTGATCTCAAACTCACAGAGATCTGCCTGCTTCTGCCTCCCAAGCACTGGAATTAAAGGCATGCGCCACCACTGCCAGGCTAAGATGAAAATTTTTGATTCAACTAAACCAACCTTTTTATTTCCCCCCAAATGCCCAGGCCTCAGGAAAGGGACAGGAAGCCAGGATTGGAAAGGACAAAGTTAAAAGACAGGTGAGTCATCATCTGGGAAAGGAAAACCATTTGCTGTGTGTCCCGTGGAAGACAGAGCTGCAAACACATGGCACGCTCTTCCTTGGGCCCTGAAGAGCCCCAGTGCCCAGTCAGCATTACCAAGAACAAGCTGTTCTCTCTTCCCAGGGCACTTTCAGTCCCAACGTGGATGGGATGGTGTGGCCTCTGCCCCCAGCTCTTCCCAGAGGCCCAGTTCTCAGAAGACTCCACTGGGTCTTGGAAAGGTACATCTTACATGTCTGGACATTTCTGTACAAGAGGACCTGGATTTTCAGTCTCCCGGCATGTACGGCAGTCCTTCCGGGCATCACCTCCAGTGGGTGACAGTGGGTGACACCACCAATTGCCTCTATCTCATAAGACTGGGACCCGGTTCCCGGTACAGACTGTCTACACAACCAGCAGGTAGCAGGGATGGGGGAGACCAGGGTAAACTGGGCTCCCCGGTGATGTCCCCATGTGTTCATAATGTGGGCTTAACTTCAAGGCAGCTCTTCATACTGACTAAATACTCTACACCCCAGCAAGTTCAAGAGCTCTGTTGACACAGCCTGGATCCCAAGGGAGATGGCCCATCCGGGAGGCTGCAGCCAAGATAAAAGAGAAAGTAAGCTACAACGTTGTTTGAAGCCACACAGAAGCTAAACCTGGAGTTACAGGCCGACTATCCCAGCTACCGGGCATCTGAGGCAGGAGGGTTGCAAATACTTCCAGGGCTAGAGAGTAAGTTCAAAGTCATCTGGATCATTTAATGAGACCCTGTCTCAAAGGTTAAAAGTGAAGGACTGGCAAGATGACTTAGTGTGTAAAGGCATGTGCCACCAAGCTGAAATCTAAGTTAGATCCTGGGACCCACGTAGTGGATGGAGAGGACCAACTCTTAAAAGTCGTTTGCTGACATCCACATGCATGCCATGAAGCACACCCATTCTCTCTCTCTCTCTCTCTCTCTCTCTCTCTCTGTCTCTCTCTGTCTCTCTGACTCTCTCTCTCTCTCTCAATAAGTCAGCATTTTAAAAATAAAAATAAGGACTAATGAGATGGCCCATCAAGGGAAGATGCTTGCTGCCAAGGCTGATAGGTAGGTTGAGTTTGAGTCCTGGATTCCAAATGGCAGGAGAGAATCAACTCTCACAAGCTGTCCTCTGACTTCCACACACATTCTCTCCCTCTACACCCCCCCCCCACACACATGCTAAATAAATAAGAGACAATTAAAATAAATTAAAGGTCAAAAAAGGACTGGGAATGCAGCTCAGTGGTAGAGCACCTGCCTAGAATTCTCCAGTGAGGGGCTGGGGTGTGGCTCAGTGGTAGAGCCCCTGCCTAGAATTCTCCAGTGAGGGGCTGGGGTGTGGCTCAGTGGTAGAGCACCTGCCTAGAATCTCCCAGTGAAGCCGGGCGGTGGTGGCGCACACCTTTAATCCCAGCACTCGGGAGGCAGAGGCAGGCGGATCTCTGTGAGTTCTAGACCAGCCTGGTCTACAAGAGCTAGCTCCAGGACAGGCTTTAAAGCTGCAGAGAAACCCTGTCTCGAAAAACCAAAAAAAAAAAAAAAAATCTCTCAGTGAAGGGCTGGGGTGTGGCTCAGTGGTAGAGCCCCTGCCTAGAATTCTCCAGTGAGGGGCTCAACTGTTGTGCAGGGGTAGAGTCCTCAGCTAGTGTGTTAAAGGCTCTGGATTCCAACCCAGCATCACAAAAATAGAGACAGACAGGGAAAAAAAGCTCTTTTAAAAACTGAATTATAACCTAATTTATCCCTGCCAGGGCAACTTTTTGGAGGCAATGGATTCCAAGGGTTTGAGCTTGAAGACCTAGCTGTCTGCACTGGAATCCTGGCTCTGCCAGCTACTAGCTATAGGCTCTTGGGCACACAACCAAACGTTACTGTCTGGCTGTGTAGACTTACGAACGTATAAGACAGAAACAACAGTGACATGGTAAACATGGCATACAGGACTGGTAAGATGGCTCAGTGGGTGAAAGACCTTGCTGCATAAGAAAGACGACCTAAACCAGGCGGTGGTGGTGCACGCCTTTAATCCCAGCACTCGGGAGGCAGAGGCAGGCAGATCTCTGAGTTTGAGGCCAGCCTGGTCTACAAGAGCTAGTTCCAGGACAGACTCTAGAAACTACAGGGAAACCCTGTCTCGAAAAAACCAAAAAAAAAAAAAAAGAAAGAAAGAAAGAAAGAAAGAAAGAAAGACAACCTAAACCCAATCCCTGGAACCCACAATAGAAGAAAACTCCATACAATTGTCCTCTGACCTCCATAACACACACATGTGTACACACACATACACACATATGTACATACACACACTAAAGCAGGAAATATCTTCCTATTGTATAAGATAAAGCCAACACTCAACAATGTAGCTTCTCAAAAATAAAACACTGTCCACAGAAGAACAAGATATGAACCAATGACCCCTTGGGATCCCTTCCCAAAATATCGTTCCCAATAACACAACCTTTTGACCATCCTTTCTTCCTGCCTCCACATGAGTCCACCCTCTCCAAAGGTTCTTTCAGCCCAGCTCACAGCTGGGCCAGCAGTTGCTCTTGCCTCTGGACCTTGGCCCTGCTGTTTCCTAGACCAGAAAACCATCTCTGATGGTTGATGTCTTCACTGTCACCTTGACACAACCTAGAATCACCCGGAAAGAGAGTCACGATAAGGGACTGTCTACATTGTGTTGGCTTGTGGGCATATCTGTGGGGGATTGTCTTAATTGTCTTAATTGATATCTGAAGCACAATTAATAAAAATCTCAGAGACAGGTATTGGGGTTCAACCTGAAGACCAGAAAAGCAAAGCAGACAGTCACTGGCTCTTACCTTGACCTCATTCCAAAAGTAGTGATTCTGCCTCCAGGAAACCTCAAAATGTGAGACTGTGTGTAAGAGCTATCTCCTTCCATTTTATGATCCTCTCTAGTTCTAGGATTAAGAGTGTGCACCACTACTGCCTGGTTTCTATAGCAAACTAGTGTGGCTACTGGGATTAAAAGTGTGTGTCATTGTTGCCTGGTCTGTAAGGCTGGCCAGTGTGGCTGTTTTACTTTTCTGATCCTCAGGCAAGCTTTATCTATTAAAATACAAATGAACTGCCACTACAGATATTGGAAGACCCATTCTGGGCAGCACCATTCCCTAAGCAGGGGGTTGTGGGCTATATAAGAGTGGAGAAACCAAGCTAGCACAACCAAGCAAGCAAGTAAGCATGCCTGCATTCATCTCTCTCTGCTCTTGACTGTGGGTGTCTTGAATTTCCTGCCTTGACTTCCCCACATTGATGGACAGTGGCCTAGGATTGTAACAGAAATAAATCCCTTTCTCCCTTAAGTTGCTTTTTGTCAAGGTATTTTATCATAGTACCATAAATAAAATTAGGACCCCATCTCCCTCCAATTCTCTCCTTTCAAGCTCAGCTTCTCCAGAGAAACATTACTCAACCCCAGGTACTACCATGTCACCAAACTGGGCCCAACTACCATGATTTTCCATCCAGGTAGATGGATGAGTGAGTGAGCGAGTGGATGGATGGATGGGTGGGTAGATAGATGGGTGGGTATCAGATGGATGGATGGATGGATGGATGGATGGATGGATGGATGGATGGATGGACAGTTGAGTTGGTAGACAGATAGGTGGATAGGTGGACAGATGGGTAGCAAGCTTAGTACCTTGGGGCCTTGGTAGTATTGGTAGAGGCCCTCTCTTTAGAATATGCCTGTATTTCTAGAATTGGACATGGGGACTCTCTAGAGTGCTGCCAGCCCAGTTGGAGGGAAAGTCACTGCTTCACTTGTTCTAAAGTCAGCACATTTATAAGGAAGAGTTAGTCATGCGACCTGGGCCTCACACTCAGAAACACTTCCCTGTTGCTCAGATGCTGGGACTTCCCACACACTAAGCACATGATCTGCTACGACTTCCACCTTCAGTCATGCTTCTCTATTTGAATCTAGATTCAAGTTACTTGTCACCCAGTCCCAGGAAGAGAACATTTATGGAAACTAGGGGCAGTCTTGAGAAGCATCTCAGCAGATTTGGATAATGGTGTAACTTCATGCCAGGCTCTGAACAAGGCTCAAACATCATGGGCTGTTCTGAGTTACTGTCTCATGTTTGGCAGCAGTGAGTAGACCATCCATAGAAGAACCTGTGAGAATAGGCTGCAGTCAGAGTCTTTGGCATCCTTCGGGAATGCCGAAGAAATCTTGTGTCGGGTGTCTCTCTGTCTCTGCCTCTGTGTGTGTGTGTGTGTGTGTGTGTGTACAAGCAAAAATACATGCATTTGTATTAATGTGGGAGTGTATGCATGCATAGCATGTGTGTAGAGTTCAGAGAACAAATTCAGATGTCATTCCCCCACATTTAATTTGAATCAGGGACTCTAATGGGCCTAGAACTTGACCATACAGACAAGCTAGTACACCAGTGAGCAGTAGGGATCCATTGGCCTGTCTGCCTCTTCCATTTTGCCAGTACAAGAATTCCAGGCCCATGCTACCATATCCAATTTTTCACATGGGTTCTGGAGATTGACACTCAGTAATTCAGGCTTGTGTGGTAAACAATTTTGCTGACTGAGCCATCACTCCAACTCAACAAGTGTTCTAATAACAGTTGATATGTTCCATTTTATGTGCTGGTTTAGCTGGGTCATAGTGCCCAGCTAACATCATCCTGCATCAAGCCATTTAACATTGCCCAGATACTTCTATGAGGGTGGATCTGGATGAGACATGCATTTAAATCGATGGACTTAGAGTAAGGCACAATGCCTCATCCTGTGGGTGGACCACATCCAGGCAGCTGAAAGCTTGAGCAGAACAGACTGACTTCCCTGAGAAAGGACAGTTTCTCCAACAGATGCTTTTGGACTTGACCTACATCTTGCCCTTCCGGATCTCCACCCTGCTGGCCCACACTGCAGATGTTGGACTTCACAGCCTCCACAACTGTATAAACCAATCCCCCCAAAAAAATCCCTCTGTGCATGTATACCCACGCCCCCTCTCATACATTCCCGGAGAGAACTCCAACTAAGGCAGGAATTTATTCCAGATCCCAGAGATTTTTAACTGGCCCAATCACCAGGCTGTGTATTAGTTATTTTTGCATCTCTGTGATCAAAAGATCAAAACTTAAGAAAGGAAAGATTTGTTTGGGTTCATGAATTCAGAGGGTTTGATGCATGCTTACTAAGCCCCATGGGCTTGGTTGTTTTCTGTTTGTTCATTTCAAGGCCTATAGGAAGGGGCCAGGAGGCTGGATGGGTGGATGGGTTGGTGAGTGGGTAGTTAGTAGGTGGGTGAATGGGTGGACAGATAGGAAGTGGAGTAAGTGGATGAATGGATGAGTCAATGGATGGATGGATGGATGGATGGATGGATGGATGGATCATAAATCTAACTAATCTTTTTTTTTTTTTTGGTTTTTCGAGACAGGGTTTCTCTATGGCTTTGGAGCCTGTCCTGGAACTAGCTCTTGTAGACCAGGCTGGTCTCGAACTCACAGAGATCCGCCTGCCTCTGCCTCCCGAGTGCTGGGATTAAAGGCGTGCGCCACCACCGCCCAGCAAATCTAACTAATCTTATCAATAAAAACCAAGAGTCTGATATTGGGATAAAACCTGAAAAATCAGAAAAACAGAGGAGCAGCCACCAGTGGCCTCCTTCTTCTTCTGTTCTTCCAGTCCTAAAAGGACTGAGATCCTGTCTCCACCCAGCCTTATCACTTCCTGTCTCCATCCGATGTTGTCACTTCCTGTCTCCTCTCTGTATAGACCTCTAGACCTCTATGTTTACCTAGTGGCTAGTTCTGCTCTCTGACCTCCAAGCAAGCTTTATTTGTCGGAATACAAATGAAATGTTATACAACAGATGGACAGCCAGGTGGGTGGGTGGATGAATAAGCAAATGTATTGGAAGATGGATGAATTGGTAGGTATGTAGATGGCAGACGAGTAGATAGATGGTGAGTAGATAGATAGTAGGTATATGGTGGGACAATTGGAAGGATGGGAAAGTGAGTAGATAGACGGATGATTAGATCATGAATGACGGATGGATGACTAGATAGATGAATGATGCGTAACATGAGGGCTGGGCTTGTTGGGATTTCCGTCCTGCCCAGTTCCCACAGCCGGCAAGTCCCAAATATTACACAGAGAGTCTATATTAATGATAAACTGATTGACCCATTAGCTCAGGCTTCTTATTAACTCTTTTAACTTATATCAACCCATTATTCTTATCTATGTTAGCCACATGGCTCGGTACCTTTTTCAGCAGGGCAGCTCACATCTTGCTTCTTCCGTGATCTGGGCAGGACTGGGGAAAGAGCTTCTTTCTTCCCAGAATACTCCTGTTCTTATTGCCCCTCCTCTACTTCCTGTCTGGTTTTCTCACCTATACTTCCTGCCTGGCTATGGCCAATCAGTGTTTATTTAAAACATGATTGACAGAATATAGACAATTCTCCCACACCACTTCCCCCTCTTTTTTTTTTAAACAAAGGAACAAGATAGATGAATGACAGACGAATGATTAGATAATGAATGATGGATGGATGGTTAGATAGACAAATGATAGATGAATAGTTAGATGGGTATTAGATGAATTGGGCAGATGGATAGAAGGATGAATGAAAGGGAGGAAGGAAGATAGATGTGTGGCTGGGTTGGTGAGTGAGTAGGTGGATGACTGCGTGAATGGATGAACAGATAGGTATATCGCCATTGGAGGGATGAGCAAGTGGATAGATTGATAGATGGACGAGTGGATAGATGGTTAGACGCATAGATGTTTAGATGAGGGAATAGGTGGACAGATGGGCCAATGGACTGATGAATGGATGGGAGGGTAGATAGATAGATGTGTGCAGGTATTCAGTGAAATCAGAAGAAGGCACTGAGTCTCTTGGAGCTGGAATTACATATGGTTTGTTAGTCACCTAACATGGATGCTGGAAAACAAACTCAGGTTCTCTGGAAAAGCAACAAGAACTCTTTACAGATAAACTGTCCCTCCATCCCCATTGCTGTAATAATATTATTTTAATTTTTGAATGTTTAAGGTCGTTATGCAATATAGTTTAACCATGTACACCCTTCTTATGCAAGTACACCTTAGATGCAGGGACATCCGGTGGGAGTGCAGAACCTAGTGTCCCCTGCAAAGCTCGTGGTACCCTTTCATGGTCATCCAATAGTGCTAAGAGGACTATGAAGAGGTGATTAGGCTGTAAGGTCTCTGTCTTCGTAGACAGGATGAATGTCATGTCAAGGAGAGGGTTCCGCTCTCTTTGGCCCACCCCATTCTTCCACCATGTGAGGATACAGGGGATTGGGTTTGGAAGAATGCTGAGGTCACAGCCCTGGGGAGAGGTAAGCAGGCTACAGAGAGAGACCTTGTCTTGAAACTGTAAAGAAAGAAAGGAGGGAAGGGAATAAGAAACGCTGGCAAGGATGGTGTGGTGCCCCATAGTCTCACGAATTCTAATATTTGGTCTCCAGGTAGTAGCACTGTTTAGGCAGTTTAGGAGATATGGCCTTGCTAGAGACCTTGTCACTGGAGGCGGGCTTTGAGAGTTGAAACATTTATGACATTGCTAGTTTGTTCTCTCTGCTGTGGTTCAAGGTGTGAGCCCTCAGCTCTCAGCTTCCAGCTCCAGTCGCTGTATCTGCTGCCTGCCGCTATGCTGTCCCTGTGGTTACAGACCCTAACCCACTGAAACCATAAGCCACCCCCAAACCCTCCCTTTTATAAGCTACTTTGGTCATGATGTTTTATCACAGCAATAGAAAAGTAACTAACATAGATGGGGTAAGCCTTGATGCCCAGTTAGTGGGCTAGTGAACTGGTGGAGTCACTATGAAAATCAGTATAGTGGTTCCTCAAAAAGTTAGAACTATCACGAGACTCAGTTGTGCCACATCTAAGTATGCACTCAAAGTCATCACAGAACTCCGTACACACCCATGTTTATTGTTGCATGGTGCACAGTAGGCAAGATATGGGTCCAGTCTAGATATCCATCAACAGCGAGTGAATGAAGGAGAATGAAATCATATTTGTAGGGGAAAAATGGATGGAACTGGAGGTCATTATGTTAAATAAAATAAGCCAGACTCAGAAGACAAATGTATTTCTTTTTATATATGGAATCTAGATTTTATGATGTGTGTGTGTGTGTGTGTGTGTGTGTATGTGTGTGTGTGTGTGTGTGTGTGTGTGTGTGTGTGTTGGGGGTGTGTAGATGGGAGCTATTTAGAAGGAAGAAAGCTGTCGGGAGATGGGAAGGAGTATGATACAGAGTTCTATGAGGTAAATATGAGCAAGGGACATGATACTGTATGCAAATATCACAGGGACACCTATTGCTTTGTTCTGTGTGCCAGGCCCAGATCTAACTGAGACTTTCAATAGTCTCTTTTTCTCCTTTGAGAGTTGCTGTGGGATAATGTTCTAGTACACTATAAAGATTTGCCACTTGTATTAGTTTAATAAAACTAATTATTGCTGATTGGCCAGTAGCCAGGCAGGAAGTATAGGTGGGGTGACTAGACTAAAAGAATTCTGGAAAGAGGAAAGGCAGAGAGTCTGTCACCAGCCAGATGCAGAGGAAGCAAAATGAGAATGCTTCACTGAGAAAAGGTACCAAGCCACGTGGCTAAACATAGATAAGAATTATGGGCTAATTTACATTGTAAGAGCTAGTTAATAATAAGCCTGAGCTAATAGGCCAAACAGTTTATAATTAATATAAGCCTCTGTGTGTTTCTTTGGGACTAAATGGCTGCAGGACAAGGTGGGACAGAAACTTCCATCTAAAGAGAGTTCTGAGCATGGTTATTTTATCATCTATATTGGATCCTTTGTGCCTCCAGTGTTTGTGGTTTCACTCTACACACGGAAATGTCTGTTGGCTCTCACTTACATCTGATTTTCTTGTCTGTTTGGTCATTATTTTAAAAAATATTTTTTATTTGATGAGTTATAAGGTTTTGCCTGTATGTTTTTTGTATGTATGTATATGCACCATGTGCATACATACAGTGTCTGTGGAGGCCCAAGAGGGTGTCAAATCCCCTGGAACTGAAGTTACAGACAATTGTGAGTTTCCATGTGGGTGCTGGGAACAGAAAATAGGTCCTCCAGGGGAACAAGTGTTCTTCACGGCTGAGCCATCTCACCAAAGCTCTGTTTGGTGATTTTTTTATATTTTTTTTTTATTTTTTTTTTTTTTTTTTTTTTTTTTTTTTTTTTTTTTGGTTTTTTCGAGACAGGGTTTCCCTGTAGTTTCTAGAGCCTGTCCTGGAACTAGCTCTTGTAGACCAGGCTGGCCTTGAACTCAGAGATCCGCCTGCCTCTGCCTCCCGAGTGCTGGGATTAAAGGCGTGAGCCACCACCGCCCGGCGGTGATTTTTTTTTAAAATGTGCTTGAAAAGTTGATAATATGGCTCAGTGGCTAAAGATAATTGCTGCCAGGTTTGATGACCTGAGTTTGATCCTAGGATCCACATGGTAGAAGGAAAGAACCAACTCCTGGAAGTTGTCCCCTGACTTCCACATGTGTGTAGTAGGAATCCCACATATACACACACACAAAATACATGAATGAATAAATAAATAAATTACTTTAAACGATAACTTAAAATGCACTTGTGGACTGGAGAAGATAGCAGAATGTGCAAGGCCCTAGGTGTGATCTCTACTACAGAGAGGGTGATTCCTCTTACCGAGTATGGCAGTACACAGTTCTAGTTCCAACATTCCAGAGGCCAAGGGATGTGGGGGTCCCAGCTCGAGAACAGCCTGGATTACTCAGTGAGACTCTGCCTCCAAACAGCAAAGTAACAGCAAAGTAACAGCCATAACAATAGGAATCACTGAGCACTCAGTGTGCAGTTAAGTGGTTATGGAGCCCATACAGCTGACATGGCTAGTTCACGCTCTTGAGGATGTGTGGCCCTGGCCTCGTGCAGTGGTCTACCAGATGTCCCTGGGCTTCGTCTCTGGTCTCAGAAGAGCACAGGGAGACAGAGTCAGGCCCATGAGGCTTCGGCAGGTGTCTGTGGGTAGGTTAACTCTCAGACTCTGCTTTCCCTTTGATTTTGGCCTTTGAAGCTTCCCTACTCTGCTCAGAGTCAGGATTCTGATTCCTTTGTGCTACATTTAAAATTTTTGCGGCACCACCATCATCACCACCATCCAGTCACCATCACCTTCATTACCACCAGTCTCATTGTTACCATCACCATCATAGCCACCACCACCATCACCACGGTCACCACCACCATCAGTGTCTCCACCACCATCACCATTGTCACCACCATCACTGTCACCACATCACTATCATCATCACCATCATTGTCACCACCACCATCATCACCAGTCACCTCCACCATCACCACGGTCACCTCCACCATCACTGTCACCACCACCATCACTGTCACCACTACCATCACTGTCACCACCATCACCACTGACACCTCCACCATCACCACGGTCACCACCACCATCAGTGTCTCCACCACCATCACCACAGTCACCTCCACCATCACTGTCACCATCACCACATCACTATCATCATCACCATCATTGTCACCACCACCATCAGTGTCTCCACCACCATCACTGTCACCACTACCATCATTGTCACCACCACCATCAGTGTCTCCACCACCATCACTGTCACCACTACCATCATTGTCACCACCACCATCAGTGTCTCCACCACCATCATAGCCACCACCACCATCACCACGGTCACCACCACCATCAGTGTCTCCACCACCATCACCATTGTCACCAACATCACTGTCACCACATCACTATCATCATCACCATCATTGTCACCACCACCATCACCACGGTCACCTCCACCATCACTGTCACCACTACCATCACTGTCACCACATCACTATCATCATCACCATCATTGTCACCACTACCATCACTGTCACCACCATCATCAGTGTCTCCACCACCATCACCACAGTCACCTCCACCATCACTGTCACCATCACCACATCACTATCATCATCACCATCATTGTCGTCACCACCATCAGTGTCTCCACCACCATCACTGTCACCACTACCATCACTGTCACCACCACCATCATTGTCACCACCACCATCATTGTCACCACCACCATCACTGTCACCACCACCATCACTGTCACCACCATCATCACCATTATCATCATTACCATCACCACCGTTACTATGGTCACCATCATCACCACTGCTGTCATCATTGCCACCAACACCACCTGCTAATGCTCCTGCCTCCATCTTGGAAGCACTAAGATTACAGGTTTGTACTGCCAAGTATGGCTTTTTGTATCGGCACTGAGATCCCTCCTCAGCTCCTCCTGCTTGAAGAGCAAGCCTTTTACCCACTGGCCATCCCGGCACCTGGCTAAGCCCTTCCCACTGTAAACTTGTTTGATATTTATCAAGGTCCATTTTTAGATTATTTTTTATTTTTTTAGTGCATGTGTCTATGTATGTATTGTGTGTAAGTGTGTGTGTGTGTGTGTGTGTGTGTGGTGTGTGTGCTCGTGCGCACACACACGCGCACGCACCCATAAAAGTCAGAAGACGGTGTTGAGTCCTCTGGATCTGGAGTTACAGACAGTTGTGGGATACCCAATGTGAGTGCTGGAAAACTGAATTTAGGCCCTCTGCCATAGCAACAATACATATTCTTTTTAAAATTTTATTTTATTTTTTGTGTACAGGTGTTTTGCCTACATGTATGTTTGTGAACCATGTGCATGCCTGGTGCCTGCTGAGGCCAGAATAGGATTTCAAATCCCCTAGGGCTGGAGTTGCAGGTAGTTGTGAGTCATCATGTGGGTGCTGAGAATAGAACCTGAGTCCTCTAGAAGAGCAGCCAGTGTTCTTAAGCACTAAGTCATCTCTCCAGCCCCAGGCTCTGTTTTTCCGATTTACCGATAAGAAAAGTGAGTTTGAGAGACATTAAGTTGACTCATTCCAAGTCACACAGCCCTAAATGGTAAAGTAAAGCTTCCAAACGCACATGCATTCCCAGAACCCACAGTATATGTGAAGCGTGTACTAAGGCAGACTTCCTGTTCGGGTTCTGCAATTTACTAACCATACTTACACCTAATCATCACTGTTAGTGCTTGGAACTCAACATTCTTTATGTGTAGGGTGGTATGGTATGTTTGAGAGTTTGTATGTGTGAATATGTATTTGTAGTGTGCATGTATGCATATGGATATGTGGGTATGTGGAGGTCTATATAATAACATCACTTTCTTTCTTTCTCTTTCTTTCTTTCTTTCTTCCTTCCTTCCTTCCTTCCTTCCTTCCTTCCCTTTTGAAGCAGCGTCTATTGTAGTTAGCTTCAGCTGTCATTTGACATATTGGGAAGAAGAAATCAGATTGGCCTGTGGCATATTCCAATTACTAATTGATGTAGGATGACCCAGGCAATCCTACCGTGGGCAATGCCGTGCCTGGGCAGGTGGTCCTGGATTGTATAAGAAAGCTGGTTGAGCATGAGTCGGGGAAGCAAGCCAGTCAGCAGTGCTATTCCACAGTATTTCAAGCTCTTGCCTCCCCTTCCTTTCTTGGCTTCCAGTGACGGTAGACTATAGGACCTGTAAACTAAAATAAACCCTTTCCTCCCTAAATTGCTTTTGGTCATGGTGTTTACCACGGCTACAGAAAAGCAAATTAAGATACCCAAGGGCCTGAATTTCATCGATTCAGCTAGGCTGGCTGGCCAATAAGCTCCAGGGATCCACCTGTCTCTGCCTCCCCACGCCCAGTACTGGGGGAGGGGCTTAGAGCCACATACTATGGCTGCTGATATTTCACATAGGTTCTGGAGATCCGCACTCAGGGCTTCACGCTTGCTCTGCGGGCACTTTGCTGAGCCATACTCCAGCCCTTGGATTCTTGGATTACAGCTGTCCCATGCTTGCTTCTCTCCCCGCATTGCAGAGAGAACGGATGACATGAGATAATGTATGTAGAGGCACTTGAGAAGTTATAGCATGCTATATAAATGCCGGGGGTAATTAAGAGACCATTATGGAGTGCATGGATACACGTGTTTATTTCAAGCACTTGAACCTTTTAGCAAATGTGGAGGATATGGCCAGAGCCCTTGTCAAAGTACCAAATTAGCTACTATCAACAGTATATAATTTCTCCCATAAAACACCACAAAAATGTGTCACAAAAAAAGCTAAGTGATCTTTTAAAATAGTTAATGATTCTATAAACACTGGCATCAAGCTATTTACAAAGTTATAAAGTTATTTGTAAATGTCTGGAGCATTTGCTGAAAAACAGTGAATTAATTCATTTTTTTTAACTGAATAAGGAGCAAACTCTTCTAGTCCCTGGGTTCAGATTTCCCTATTTTCTCTCTTGGAAACATACCCTTAGGTGTGACAGCACACGCCTGTGATCCTAGCATTTAGGTGGCAAAGGCAATAGGATCAGCAGTTCAAAGTCTTCCTCAGCTATATAGACAGTGTCAGGCCAGCCAGCTATCCAGGATACCCTGCTTCAAAAAAATAAAACTTGGAATGGGGAGATGGCTCAGTGGGTAAGGTTTATGCTTCAAAAGAGCGAGGACCTGTGTTAAGATTCCCAGAAACCACATACAGCCAGGTGCAGTAGCGAGCATGGCAAGATGGAAAGTAGAGACAGAGGAATCTGCAGAAGTTTGTGAACCGGCTAAGCCTAGCAGTGGCCAACAATAAGAGACCCTGCCTCGCCAAAGGTTATGTTGTTTGTAATGGAAAGTGGGATCTTACCCGCAGGCCCGTCCTTCCCTACCAGCCTCTCCCTGAGACAAAACTCGCACCCTGTAGCCAAGGTGGCCTCAAAGTTACTTTGTAGCCCCGGCTAGCCTCAAACTTGGGTCAATCCTCTTGCCTCTGCCTCTCAAGTTCTGTGATGACCTACGTGCACCACCAATACCCTTCAGGACTCATGCTTTCTCTCACCATGCCATTTCAGAATGCCTTTGAGTGATTTTAACAATCACGCGTGCGTGTTTGTGTGTGGCAGTGCCCACACATACAGAGGCCATGAGGTCACCCAGTGTCTTGCTCTATTGCCTCTCTACCTTCAGTTTGGAGACAGATTCTCTTATCGGACCTTAAACTTACTCTTCGGGCTAGGCTAGCTGCCTAGCAAGTTCCCGGAATTAGTCTATAACTTGGCTTCTCCAATGCTGGGGATACAGATACAACTGGGAAACTCATGTTCTCACGCTTTCCCACAAATGCTCTTTCCCACTGAGCCGTCTCCCCTTAATCACACTTTAAGATTAAAGTACCCAGGAAGGCCCAAGCAACTCTCTTTTTTTGTTTGTTTTTCCTTTATTTTGAATCCATGCAACACTTAAAGGAGCATTTGTTTGAAAAATTATGGCCCACCGTGCTCCAGTGTGTTTTGGAAGGAAAACGGCTGAGTTTTCTCCCTAAACTTAAGAGCAAGCGGACCTCATCGGTATTTCCCAGCTTTACGGCCCGTCTTATGTGGCTCCGGGAAGATCTAGGTCCCATAGCCGGACCCAACCTGGGAAACTGGGCAGAAAGTCACTCTGTACACCTGGCACTTGTGGCCACGCCTCGTTTCGCCCAATTTCCAATCCCACGCATGGTCACTGTGATGGACAGACACTAAGAGAACTTATAATTGGCCGCGGAGAACTGCAGCTCCTCCTCCTCGATGGCCCCGCCTCCCTTTCATTCTGAAAGAAAGAAGCTCGCCCAGCCGTCCAATGAGACGTCCCTCGCCGCAAAGATCCCGCCTCTTTCGGCGCCGGCTCCGCCCCAAAGGCCGCAGGAGCTCCCGCCTCCTCCGAAGTGCACTTGTCCAATAAAAAGTCGTGCTCCACCGAATAGACGGCTTCTCAACCAATAAACGGGCTCCTGAGCGGCGCCGCCCCACCCTCCGCGCCTTTCCCTCCGCCCCTCAACCGGCCGGGCTAGTGAGGGCCTCGGGGCGGCGGCGGCGGACGCGGCCTGAGGGAGCGGCGGGCGGGGCGGCGCCTGGCCCGGCAGGGCCGCGCCGGCTGAGGGGCGTCCATGGCGCGCGGGCCTCGGCGGGGCGCGGCCGCGGCCTGAGGGCGGCCATGTCCGGGGTGGTGCGGACCCTCAGCCGCTGCCTGCTGCCGGCCGAGGCCGGAGCCCGCGAGCGCAGGGCCGGCGCGGCGCGCGACGCGGAGCGCGAGGCCCGACGGCGCAGCCGCGACATCGACGCTCTGCTGGCCCGCGAGCGGCGCGCGGTCAGGCGGCTGGTCAAGATCCTGCTGCTGGGCGCCGGCGAGAGCGGCAAGTCCACGTTCCTCAAGCAGATGCGCATCATCCACGGCCGGGAGTTCGACCAGAAGGCTCTGCTGGAGTTCCGCGACACCATCTTCGACAACATCCTCAAGGTGACGCGCGGCACCGCCCACACACACCTGGCCCCGAGTGGGCTCAGGACCCCGCCCCCTTTGTCCTCCCCGGGACCGGCCACCCTGCTGCCGAGCGCCCCTCCCCTCCGAAAGGGACCTCTAGCCGCGCCAGCCGGGGTTACTCCGGTGACCCCCAGGGGCCTGATAGCTTTCCAGAATCTTGGTTGCCTGGGGACCGTGGGAGTGGAAACTGGACCACGCGCGGGGCCTTGGGTTCTGAAGGACTCTTAGGGCTGGACACGTAGAGTAAGTGTCGCAGGCGAAGTTTACAGTGTAGGTTGGAGGACATCCGTCCCTGTTCTTATTTGTAAATGAGAATCGACCATTCTAATCGTTATTTTTTGGACACAGTGTCTCTTATATCCCAGTCTAGCCTTGAACTCACTAAATAACTGAGAATGACCTTGAACTTTTGATCCTACTTCCCGCCCCCCCCACCGCTTCCACTCCCCAAATACTGGAATTACTGGGGATGTGGGGCGCTGTGTCACCACGCTTGGTCCACAGAGGGCTAGGGATTGAACCAGGGCTAGGTGGCACTTGACTGACTAAAACTATCTTGCCAGTCCCTAGTCTTCAGTTTTAAAGTTTTGTTTTGGATTTTTGAGACAGGGTCTCGTGAAGCCCAGGCTGGCCTTGCTGTGTAGCCCAGGATGACCTTGAGCTCATACGACATCCTTCTGCTCCCCATCTCCCCAGTGGTAGGATTACAGGCATGTGCCAGCCCCACATTGTTTTTAAACTTTTTAGTATGAACACTTAACATATACGTACCAAGTTAGAGGAGATGTTAGAAGGAGCTGTGAGACACAGCTCAGCTTTAAAACAAGGATCCATTCTGTGCCGATCTCCTTCACCTCTGACTCCCTGGTCTCTAAGTAAATTCCAGATGTATAACTGTATTAGAAAATATTTTGGTATGTGTCACTAAACAATAAGACCTTACTTTAAAAGCTTACGCACAGGAGCATTATGGAACTAAAGGAAGAAAAAAAAAAAAACTAGGACTGGGGAATTGTTGGGTGGTAAAGCACTTGTCTAGCCTGTACAAGCTCCTGGGCTTCAGCCCCGCAAAGCAAAACATAAAGCTTCCTGAAAGCCTGTTCACTGTGATTCAGTGTCCACATTGTCTTCGTTGTTGCATGGTTGTTGTTGACTTTGGACCAGATACAATAATCTTCATGTGGTTTTGAACTCAGGGTCCTGTCCCTTGTGCCTTTTATATTCTGTGGCACATGTGCGAAAGAAACAGTCATGTTGACAGAGTCTAGGGCCGGTGTTAGAACTGTGAGTCTGTACAAAAGGGTCTGAAAAAAAGATCTGGAGGGCTGGGCCTGTAGCTCAGTTGGTAGAGTGCTTGCCTAGCACCCACAAGGCCCTAGATTGAGTAAACTGGCCATGGTGGCCTACTCCTGTAATTCCAGCACTGGAGGTAGAGGCAGGAGGTGAAGTTCCAGGCTTAGCTACATAACGAGTCTGATGCTAGCTTGGGCTATGTAAGATCCTATTTCAAAAAAGAAAGCTATAGAAAAGTCTAGAGGAAGGCAGAGAGCATCCTATCTAACCTCGATTAGTTTCCTCTCGAAGTTTCTCATCTCCCTTTTTTTTTTTATCTTCTTGATCCTTCCCAAGCCCCAAGTTATTTGGCGGGGAGGGCAAATTATAGGTCTGAGTAAAGCTGTCTCAAACAGGTGGAGAGCTTTGTCCTACCCTAAAGCCAATTTGGAGACCAGATTTATAGAGCCTAATAGGCTTTTAATTTAGCAAGGGGGCACAGAAACCCATCTGGGACATGTCTTTCACTTCGGCCTTGAGGAACCTTGGTGTAGGGTGGTTGGGCTGGGATCCTGGGAGCCAGACTTCCGGGCCAACACTCCCACACTCAACATGTTTGTTACTAAATGTTTCGTTTTAATACAAGTAGCTCCTTTGGGCTCAAGATAGGAAGAAAATCATTTGAAGGATAAATCATACCCTTTTTCACCTTTCAGAGCCTCAGGCAGCTCAGGGTTCTGGCCAAGTGCTCCGTAAACATTAGACAGTCACCTTAAAGGGATGGATATAGTTGTTCAAATTTCCCTCAGCGACAGAGGGGCAAAACGCACTTGACTGTCACTCAAGGAGCCTGGTTTTATTTTTGCTGCTTTTCTGTATCCCAGAACCAGGTAGGCTTGAGGGCTCAGTTTCTTTCAACCTGGGAGGCAGAAAAAAATATTTAGAAACGTAAACTCAAGTCTACTTGAGTCTGTTAAGTACATTTTAGAGAAGTCAGTCTCTGCTTCCTGAGCTCTTAGTGTTTGCTTTTACTGGCCTCCTTATCAACAGAATAGCGATTTGTTAACAGGGATTCTGCAGTGTCTTTTTTTTTTTAAATGTACTTTGTTAAATTAGTAATTTAAAATGTGTAGTCCTTTACAATTTCATATATGTATAAAATGTCTTTTGGCTGTTTTTAGACTCTAGCCACTATCTTTCAGCCCCTCCTAGTCTCTCTGAGTCCTTCTTCCCAGCAGGCCCCTTCTACTTTCAAGGCATTTTTTTTTACCCAACCTTTTTACTCATTGTTCTATATTAAATGTGTTTTATCTGCGGTAACTAGTTAGAATTCATTTTTCAACTTTAAATCCTTCTCTGTCCCTGGCCTCCTCACTGATCCTGGCCTTGATCAATCAGTTCTCCCAATTCTATCATTTTGTCATTTCAAAACTATTGCATTGGAGCTGAGGAGATGGTTCAGTTGGTAAGAGCATTTGTTCTGCAAACAGGGTACCTGGGTTTGAACCCCCAACACCCATGTAAAAAGCTGGGCAAGGCTGTAAACCACAGCATTGGGGTTTGGGGCACCAGAGACAAGGATGACCCCAGCTAAGACCCTAAGCAATAGCAGAGAGAGTACCTGAACTGGTCTTCCCCTGTAATCAGATTGATGACTACCTTAATTGTCATCATAGAACTCACCAGAGCTTGCTTGGCAGCCAGCCTGGCAGAAACATGCTTCTAGTTCAGTAAGAGACCCTTTCTCAAGGCCATAAGGCAATATGATAGAGGATGACACCTGATGTCCTGTTCTGGCTCCTGTGCACACCCACACACTCACATGCATCCACTGTACACCCCACACAGCATATTCTATAAATGGAATTCATGCAGTGTATGGTCTTTTGGAATTGACTTTTATCAAAACATTTCTGTGGCGCTCCCCATGTAAGCAACTGCACACGGCCATAATTCTCGCCTTCCTGCTGAGTAATGTACCACCTCTCTGATTACCTGGTGAGGGTATCTGTGTTCTTCCCACCTGCCGCTCACTACACATAGACTACTACATTCTTTTAGATTGGTTGGCTGATTGGTTAGTTGTGACACGGTCTCAGGTACCCTAGACTAGCCTCAAACTTAACCATGTTACTGAGGCTGGCTGCTGCTTCTACTACCTTCCAAGTGCTGGGATAGCAGACATGGGCCGCTAGTCTCAATTTTGTGTCTGTGTCTATGTTTTCATGTGTCTGGAATAATGTTCAACAGTGATGTGTTCATCTTTATAAGAAACTGTCAGACTGTTTCCCAAAGGTTCTTTTGTACGTGTCAGTTTCTCTGCATCCCTGCTGGCATTAGGTGATGTCACCAGCTTTCTTCAGCTGTTCTTAGAGGTATATGCTGTATTTTCTTAGAGTTTTAATTTGCATTTCCCTACTTTTAATGATGCTGAATGTCTTTTTTCCTCTTTGGGGAAAAAACATATTTTTTGGTCCCTCTTCTAATTAGGTTCTTTGTGCTTTGTTGAATTTAAGGAGTTCTTTATATATGGTGGATAGTAGTCCTTTATTCCACATAAAGACTGTACATATGGTCTGTCCTTCCATTCTCTACATTGGGTCTTTTGCAAAGTAAACATTTTTAATTTCAGTAAAGTCAGTTTATCCATTTTTATTTTTATGGATCATGCTTTTGCTATCATGTCTTAAGAACTTTTTGCTTGGCCTAGATACAAAAAAGTTTTCTCTAAGACTTTTATAGTTTTTCTCTTTTAAGTTTGTAGTTTAAGTTGAAGCTCTTTTTTTTTCTGCCTGTGAATATTGATGTTCAGAACTATTAGCTATTTTCTTATTAAACTGCTTTATGTCTCTATAAAAAATGATAATCAGTTGGTCTATTTGTATATGTGTGAGTTTTCTAATTTGTTCCCATGGTCTGTATGTTTGTCCTTATGCTAGTGTCACACAGTGTTGATTACTGTAACTATATGTGAGTTTCAGTATTTCTCCCACATTGTCTTTTCCTTTGTCCCAGATTTTAGCTAGTCCAGGGCCTGTCTTTTTTTCCTTATAACTTAAAAAAAAAATCATGTGAATTCTTATGTCTTAGTATGGGTACATTCAGGAGTACAGTGCCCTTGGAAAGCAGAAGAGGGAGTTGGACACCCCACCCCCACCCCCACGCCAGAGTTATTGTGGTTGTGAGCTGTCTGATGTTGGTTCTGGAAGCCTAACTTGGGTCCTCTACAAGAGCAGTACACTCTTATTCCCTGAGCCATCCCTCTAGCCCCAGTGTAACTTCTATAAATGACCTCCTATGTCTATAAAAACATTGTTGGGAAATTGATGATTTAAACCAGAAGATCAGCTTGGAAAGAACTGACCTCATGCCCATGTTGAGCTTTCTAATCCATGAACACAGCATCTTCGTTTAAGCCTGATTTTTTTTTCACCAGCCTGCTCCGCGTCTCGTGATTCTAAACATGTTTTATGAAGTTTATGCCCCAGAGCAGTTTTCTTTAAGGCAATTATAAAAGATACTCTGCTTTCGCTTTCAGCCCACTCACTGTTAATGATAACAGTGTACTTGGCCTCTGTATTTGGGTCTTGTGCCATGATATTGCTGAGTGGTTATAGGGGCTTTCTGTCACTTGCAGTAGTCTGCACAAACTGTTGTGTTATCTGCAAGTAGAGGCTATTTTAATTCTTCCTTCCCTTGAGTCTGCCCTTGTACATATGGCAGTATTTAAGAAAATAAGAAGTTGGAGGTCTGGTGGGAGCATGGAGGGAGAATAGAGTGTGGATTTAAAAAATAAAAACAATTGGCATAGTTCTGAAAGAAAAGAGAATACCTTTCATTTCTTTTTCTTTGCCTATTGCAATGGCTACAATACTATGTCAAGTGACTGTGCTAAGAATCCTATGGCCTCTCTTTTTTTACTGCTGCTGACAGTGTTTTCTATTCTTTGACTGATTTTTTTGTGCCTTTGCGTATGTGTGGCTGTACCTGTGTGCATGTGGAGATCAGAGATCAACCTTGAGTGTCATCCCTTGCTTTTGAGACAAGGTCTCTCACTGGCCTAAAGCTCACTGATTAAGCTAGGCTAGCTATCTGGTGAGCCCCCAGGGATTCACCTGTCTCCTCTTTCTCACAGTTGGGATTAAAGTATATCACCACCACGTTCAACTTTTTCATGCCAGTTCTGGGACTCAAACTCATGTTTCAATACTTCCTCATGTAAACACCCTACCAACTGAACCATCTACTTGACTGGATTGATTGATTTTAACACCACACTCACACCCACACTTTTTTTTTAGGAGATGGTGCCCAGGGTGTTGCACATGCTAGATAAGTGCTCTGCTGCTGAGCCTCACTCCAGCTCTCTGTTTTCTACTCTTCCTAGAGGGTTATTAGTTTTACTGCTAATTTTTCCCTAACCAAAAATGATCAACTTTTTTATTCCATTAGTTTTTTCTCCTCTGTGATATTCCAGTTTTAAATTTTATTTATTTCTGTTTATTTTCTTGTTTTTAAGAATTGGAGGGGGGGTAGCCAGACTGGCTTTGAACTAACTATGGCAATCTTCATGCCTCAGCTTCCCGAGTTCTGAGATAGGTGTGAGCCACCACCCCAGGGTTAATTCTGCTCTTTACTGTTTCTTTCCTTCTGTTTACTTTGGATTTAATTTACACTCCCTTGTTCCTGGTTTGTTGAAAGAGAGTACCTCCCCAGAGGTGGGATTAAAGGTGTGAGCCACCCATGTTTGGTTCCTTTCCTTTTTGCTGTTTTCAGATAGCCTCATGTTGACTGGTCTCAAACCAATGATGCAAATGAGGCTGACCCAGAGCTTGCAATCCTCCAGCCCCACCTCCCAAGTGCTAGGACTCTCCATCTTGTTGAAGCAGAGTCTTGTTTCTGCCTTGCGATGAGCTCCTCACTCTCAGATCCTACTTTCTCTGGCTTCATCTCACCCTTAGAAGAGCTGGGATTCTGGGTGCCCACCACTCACTGCATCTGAATATGGCTTTTTAGGGGTTCTAAGGATTGAACTTGGCTTTTCAGCTTGTCAGGCTTCTGAGCCAAGGGCCTTTACCACTGAGCCATCCCACTGCCCCAGCATCTTTTTTTCTAACAGACATTTTAAGTCTGCCTCCACTGTCACCATATATCTCAATATGCTCTTTTGTTTTTAATTACCCTTGTGTTCATTTATTTTATTTAGCCATCTTCAACTCATAAATTATTTGTATGTGTGATGTAGTTTCTGACTATTGTCAGTTTGTTATTGAGTACTAGCAGAGTTCATTGTGGTTGGAGGACACAATGTATATGCTTCCTATTCTTTTCTATTTCTTGAGTGTGTCTTACAGCCCAAATCACAATCTCTTAAGCATATATTTTGTGGTCCTATCAGTGAATATTCTATAGGCACTTAAATATGCATAGCTTTCTATTTTCTGGAATATTCTGCAAATCAGCTGTTGTTAGTTGACATTGATGAGCACAGTATTCTGACTGAGCTGTCCAGTGGGTTTCATCAGTTCCTGAGAGTCAGGTATTTGGGTCCCCAACTATAATTGTGCATCTGTCTTGCCTGTAGCTGTGTCCATTTGCTTTGTATATTTTGAGGTTCTGTTTTGTGTTCCATAAACATTCACAATTTGAAGCATATTTCTCTGAATGTATGTGGCCTTTTCATGAGGTCAGGATGTGTATATCAAGCCACAGACAGTGAGGGAACTGTCTAGTTTCCTTGCACTGGTACCTTCTTTAACAGCCATTGTCTCACAGCTTTCTCTTGATGATTCCATAGTGTCTGCTCCCTCTTGCTTGTACTTTTCATCTGCTCTTCCCTACCCCCTGTGTGTGTATGTGTCTGTGATGTACGTGATAAATGTGCCTGAGCCCAGACATACGTGCTGTGGCACGGATGTGGGTGGAAGCCAAAGAATAACTTGTTTCTGGAAAAAGGGCCTCTATGTGTATCCTAGACCAGTCTCTGACTTGTGATCCCTCCTTCCTGAGCTTCCCAAGCACTGGGGTTATAGGCTTGTACTACCATACCCAGTTTATGAAGTACTGAGGATCGAACTCGGGGTTTTTTACATTCTAGGCAAATACTGTACTGACTGAGCCCTTTTGCCCTTCATTCTTAAAGACTATCCCATCACCACCTTTAGAATTCATATTTAACACTTACTTATTTACTCTGAGATAGCATCTCATACAGCTTGGTCTGGCCAGCCTTGTCTGTTCTCTAACAAGGACAGCCTTGAATTATGATCCTCCTGCCTCCATCTCCCTAGTGCTGGGATTATAGGCATGTGCTACCATATCCGGTTTATGTCCTCCTGGTGATGAAACCCAGGGAGATCCTCTATCAAGTGAGCTACATCCCAAGTGGGACACTTTTAGTACTTAGAAATGTTCCATGTTCCTCCTCCCCTACTGTTGATTTTGGAGAAGTCCTTTTTTTGGGATTTGTTCCTCTTTGATGCTTTATTTTTCTCCAGCTACTTTTATGGCCTTTTTTCTTTGTCTTTAATTTCCAGAAATTTAATTATGATTTAGCTCAACATAGATTTCTGCTTATCCTGTTTGGGCCTTGATCATCTTCCTGAGTTTGGACATTTATGTCTTTTGCCAGATTTTAGGGGAGGGTTCCAGCAATGTTTTGTCAAATACTTTTCAGTTCTATGCACTTTTTTTTTCTTAACGTGGGACTCTATTGACAGAGCTGTCCACTTCTTTTTGTTGTTCTGTTTTGTTTCTTGTTTTCTTGGACTGGGGGTTGAGCTGCATGCCACCCTCTAGCCAGGCAGCCACTGCACACTCAGCTGTTGCTCCAGCTGCACTTTTGTTCTTGACCTCTGCGTCCTTGTCCATTGAGGCTGTGACATCAGTCTCTGGGCCGGGGTGACAGAGTAACACTAACCCAGTCCCCATTTCCTGCATCCTTGGTCCAATATGAGAGCCCTGACACTAGGCAGTGGAGGAATAGGAGCATCCCTGCCAAGCAGAGGGTCGGAGGTTAGACCCCTTTGTGGCACTGCCACCTCCCTCTGCTGGGCCACATGGAACATGCCTGTCTCCTGGTTCCTCAGGGCAGGAATATAGAGGAAATCAGCTTCCCTCTCCACTCTGCTGAGCTAAATATTTAGGCCTACTTGTTGCTTTGATTTACCATAAATAATCCCAATAAGACTGCCTGGTTCATTCTTTCTCCAGTCTTAAAGATGACACTCTCTTGATTCCGACCTGGGGCTCCCTTGGGGCTTGTATATTAAGTATTTTGGAAACCATTAGTAATAGAATGCCCCCCGCACTGAAGCCCAGCTTGGTATCATCTGACAGTGTTTTCATCCTTTGATCTGTGTGTGATGTGTTCAATTTTAAAATCATTGTTAATTACTGAATTTCACATACAGTTAGAAGCTAATGATCTGTTTGGAGGATCTTTGTTATATCTTGTAATTCCATCTACATAATTATATTGTTTCTCATTTAACTACTTCAACTGAGATTTGCCTTGCATGTGTATGCATTGCTTTAGAAACTTCTGGGAAATTTGGATTATTTGAGTGGGTAGTCCCACATTGAAACTGAAATAAAATAATTAAATTCAGAATGTTCAGGGTTGGAGAGATGGCTCAGCAGTTAAGAGTACTTCCCACTCCTCCAAAGGACAGAAATTGAGTTCCCAGCACCCACATCTGGTGGCTCAAGGCCATCTGTAACTCCAGCTCCAAGTGATCCAGTGCCTTCTTCTGATCTCCGTGGGCAGCTACACACACGTAATATATATTCCACACAAGCACACATATAAATAAAAATAAATTTTAAAAAGGTATTTAGGTTTAGAATGTGCAATGTACTGTACTGGGAGCTGAGGGGGGTACATTTCATGACTATCAATTATTTTCAGCCTTGGGCATCTGTTTCCTGCAGAGATATTGCACAAGTACCTAGAGTATGATTGTATACAACACTAAACACCACTGAAGAGGTGGAGAGATGACTCAGTAGGAGAAGGGAAGATTAACCCTGGCAGAGGCATCAAGAGGCCTGGTCCAGGAAGTGTGAATGCACCAGCCTTTGAAGACTCTGGAAGATTCCAGCAGGTAGAGAAGGAGGATACAGATGCAGGCAAGAACCATTTGGGCACATGCAACAGCTAGAACTGAGGGGACAGTCAGCACAGGTATGAGCTGGGCTTTGTAATTTAAAGGAGTGGTTAAAATATGGTGGTTTGCTGTGGCAACTACAGCCACAATAGAAAGTTCATATACAAGCATCTACTTTCAAGGATATCTATGGACTGCAAATTCAAAACTTTTATTGTAAATTGGAAAGATTGTGTTAAAATTGAAGGTTTTAAGAGTTGAAGCCTGGCTTCAACTGTAAAATGATTGATGCAAGCATGAGGACCTGAGTTTAGATCCCTCAGCTCCCACATAAAAAGCTGGGCACAGCAGTGCATGCCTGTAACCCCAGCACTGGTGGAGTGGAGACTAGGGACCTGCTGGCCAGTCAGTGTTGCTGACACCGTGAGCTCTGTGTTCAGTGAAAAGAACTTGACTCCAAAACTTATGTGGACAAGAATAGAGATGAGACAACCAGTTATCTGCCTTTAGTCTGCACATGTGTACATATAGGCAAGTGTACCTGCACATACATATACACACATGCATGTACCCTTCATACACACACACATGCTCAACACAAAAGAGTCAATTGGGTTTTGTTATTTAGAGCTTGAGGCAAAGGAGTCTGAGACTCTGGAGATGCCTCTGTTGCCTGTTTGTGTTTTTAGTCACGTTGAAACTCCTGGCTTCTGCTAGTCACTGATTTTTGGGCTCAGAAGCCCCACTTGGGGCTCAGTGCCTCCCACAGTGGGTGGGCTGGCACGGGTGCTGAGGCGGAAGCTCCCTGGGTCTGGAGCACAGTTGGGTTTTTACTGCCTTGTTGGCAAATTGCACTTGAGTAAGCAAATTTTCTCTTACACTTGGACACATGTGGTTGGTTCTTTTGAAACGCCCAAAAACAAAAGCATCTTTTCCATCAGTTGAGAGAGAAAAAGCCAGCAAGAACGTTGTGGCTACAAAAGGGATTCAGAGCTCCAAATGATAGGTCTTTTCCTCCCAGATTCCCAATTACTTGTGTGAGAGGAGCAGCATTTGCACTTCATCATCTGTCAGGTGCATTTGGAACAGGGCTGTTGTAGGAAGGCTGCTGGTTAGTTCCCAGCTGCTCAGCCCTGAAATAATCACACAGAAACCATATTATTTGCAATACTGTTTGGCCAATATCTTAAGCATATTTCTGGCTAACTCATATCTTAAATTAACCCATCTCCATTAATCTGTGTATCAACACGAGGCTGTGTCTTACCAGGTAAAGTTCTGGTGTCTGTCTCTGGCGGGGCTACATGGCTTCTCTTAACTCTGCCTTCTTTCTCCCAGCATTCAGTTTAGTTTCCATGCCCTACCTCTGTTCTGCCCTGCTATAGGCTCAAGCCAGCTTTCTTTATTCACTAATGATAATCACAGCATACAGAGGGGAATCCCACATCACAGGACTGCACCTGGTATTGGCAGATGTTCACAGTCAACTCTTAGCAATTTTGTTATGGCAAAACCAAGAATGGGCAAAGCCAAGAATGGGCCATAGAGCCCATCAGTCATAGATGAAGATATAAAATGTATCTAGAGCTGTAATTACAGGGTAATTGTCAGAGGAACTTGTGTAATGCTGCTGGTCCTTCTCTCACTACCTGAAGGGCAGCAGCATTCCTAAAGATAGGTAGATTGCATCTAGACAAAAGGGTCAAAGCCTGTGAGACTAAGGCAGGAGAGTCACTGCAAACTTGCAGCCGGCTTGGTCTGTGCTGTAAGGACAACATAGGGGACACCCTCTCTGAGGAAACCAAGAGGTTTCACAACCAAGTTCAATCCCCAAAACCCACATAAAGACTCAAAGAGAAAACTGATTTCACAAAGTGGTGTCCTGTGACCTCCACTTTGTGAATGTGCACTGTGGCACTCATGTGCCCAAATACACATATTAAGTGTATTCACAATAACAAATAAAATCGAGGTTTGGAAAAGAAAATCAAGAGAATTGCAGTCTTTGTGTCTCTTGTCAAGTGAGCTATCAGAGCTGTCACCTAATATCACCTGATTCCCTTGTAGGGTAAACAGAGCAGTACTAATTATTGCTGGCCTATGTCACAGTCTTTCTGTGCGTATCTTTTGCCAATTAAGACATCTGTGTTGAGCTGTCGAGATGTCTCAGTGGTTAAGAGCCCTGGCTGTTGTTGCAGAGGACTCAAGTTCAGTTCCCAACACACACATGGTGGCTCATTAGTGCCTATAACTCTAGCTCTAGGGCATCTGACACTCTTTTTTGGCCTCTGGAAACACTTGTATGAACATGGTGTACATATATACACATAAAATCAAGTAAGACATCTGTTTTGGGGCAGAGAGTATGGCTCAGTAGAAAAGCATGGGTTTAGCATGCATGAGGCCTTGGGTTTCATTTCCAGCACCTTTCACAGGAAAGTGTCTGTGTCTGAATACATGTTTAAGTCTGTCCTGGTACACTGGCTTTGGAGAACAGACATAATTTTCACTCCACATTAGTATATCTATTGGAGCAGCTGCTTCTGCATCAGTTTCTTGAACTAGTCTGAAAATTAAACTTTAGATACGTACCATCTGTAGGGCAACAAGGAACAGTTGTTCCAGGGGTGGGGGCTTTTGAGGAGCAATCAAGAGTTGCAAATGTCCAAAGGAGGTAATGTCCCTGACCTCTGCCATAATATACAGCTTCAGCAGTCTGGTGACTGGCAGCTTTCTCTGAACTCTGGCATCTATTTTACCATCTTACCTGGGTACAATTGGCCCAGTAGAGTTAGACTGCTATAAACAAGGCAATGGTAATGATCATCACTGTGCTAGCCTATGCTTTTGCAGGTGACAGAAGATACCAAGTAGCTACTGCAGCAGGGTTGAGCAGAATTGTGGGTGGGGGAATATGCAAATGCAGATAGTGGATTAATGTCATGACTGTGTCTACTGGGGATGAACCAGTCATCAGGGTCTATTTGGAGCAGTAAAGGAGTCAAATGGCTTTCAAGTGTGCAGGAAGACCTGCTCCATCTCTCAGAGCCAGTAAGAGCCAGGTCCTGTGTGTGGCTCTTGGGCTTATCTCTGGTGGCTTATCTCTGGGGACTGGGAAGATAAGGGGAGGACAGAGCAGAAGGCTGGATGTCACTGTCAATAGTCTGGGAGGATGCAGCCCAGGAGACCTTGCCTGGCTTTTGGCTACTCCATCCTTCTAATGGGTGTCTGATGAGATTTGCTTGATTAATCCTGCACTATGCTGGGGCCAGTGCTTCAGACAGATGGGAAATTTCAATCAGGACTAGGGTTAAGGTGGACACACCTCCTCACCCACTAACAGCACCAAGATTCACAAATTGCATGAATTTTTAAAGTGAAATTCTGCTTGTCTTTCTAGACAAGATGCACAGGGCTCTGAGAAAAAGACCTATTAACGCAGAAAGGAAGTTACTCCCTTCCAGCTCCCTTCCCAGTTATAGTTATTAATTGCTTGAGAGGAGTGCTTTCAGCCCACCTGTAATCCTAGCACTCAAGAGACTGAGGCAGGAGGTTCACAAATTCAAAGTCAGCCTGGCCTACAAGGTGAGACCCTATATATAGAAAGAAGAAGGAGGAAGGAAGGAAGGAAAGAAGTCACAAAACAGGACTGAAGAAATGAGCTCAGTCAGGAAAATTCTGGAAGACCAAACCGTAGTTTGATCCCTAGAACATATATTAAAAAGCTTTGTGTGATAGTACATGTCTGTGATCCAAGCATTGGGAAGCAAAGACAGGATTTCTAGGCTCTCTGGCCAGCTTGTTGAGCCTACTTGATGAGACTTATCTTAAAAAGAAAGTTGGGGGGGGGGAGGTGGACAGCACCTGTGGAACAACACCTGAGGATATCCTTTCACACATACACACATGCCCTCCCTTCAGTACACACGAACATATTTCAAAAGATGATTTTTGAAAGCTTTTCTCTATTATAATAGGATTTTCAGTTCCCACTTGAATTTCTATCTTTAATTCTTGCCTCACACAAGGTAGCCAGTGACTATATATTTTTGTGGCCACATGCTTTTTTTCAGGGAAACAGTTTCATAGTTCTAGGATAGGGAAAGGTTGTCCTAGGACCCTAAAACTTGTAGGTGGAAAAACGCTGTTAATGTTAATTCCAGGGTGTGGTAGCACCCATTTATAATTCTAGCACTTGTGAGAGGGGACATTAGAATTAGAAACTCAATGTTATTTTCAGCTATGTACTGTATTTGAGGTCTGCCTGGGCTACTTAAGACACTTAATCCTAGCACTGGGAGGCAGAGGCTGGTGGAACTCTGTGAGTTCAAGTCCAGGACCACATAGTGAAACACATCTCAAAACAAGAACAGAGAGGGAGAGAGGACCAGAGGAAGACCCTGTTAGAGGATGTGGAGTGTCTCCCTGGGAACTTGGTCATTTACCTCCTTATCAGTACATATTTAGTGTGACTATAAAGTACTAAGATTAAACAAATATACCAGGACTGTCAGCGACTAGTTAGAGCAGGTGTCTCATTAAAAGTAATCATTTGGGGAAGCTGAGTCAGCAAGTCCCTTAATGTCTAACTAACCGTGAGCCAGACCCTGCTGCAGCTGCCAGTCTGCCTAAGAGGGATGCCTCTGTGCCAAGGTGGTCTGTGTTCTTTCCTCCACATCTTAATTGTCACTGTGTCAAAGCCTTGGGTAACCCTGTCTGGGTAAGGCTGAAGTTTCTGGTGAACAGGATCTTCATCTTCCTAACCTCAACCACTATGATCCGTTACCTTCTCCCACTTCCTCTTTGCCCCATGTGCCAAGGAAGGAGCAATGGCTAGCTGTGCTGGTGAGTTTGTGGGAACAAGTGGGTAGACTGGGCTCAGCAGACCTGCTATCAGAGCACATTCCGTTTTCTTGATGCTGTGGACTGTAAGGTACTTGCCTATGTCTGTTGGCTGGCTTTAAAGAGCTTGCCTGCCCTCAAGCTAAGCTCTTAGGAACACACTCAACATTTTGATCTCCATTTGCCTGACTCCTACATTTTTCCTTTTTTATTTGTTGTTGTTTTGTAATGCTGTTTTGAGACAGGGTCTCACTATGTAGCTCAGGCTGACCTTGAACCCATGATTCTCCTGTCTCAGCCTCCCAAGGGCTGGAATTGCAGGTGTTTTCCAGCCATACCCAGTTCTGACTCTTGTTTTAAATCCAGAATCCAATCAACTGGTGTGAATATGAATGCTGTAACTAGGACAGAGGGACGATTCTAGCACTGGTATAGTGAGGAGCTGCGGGCAGGCCTGCTTTTCGTCCCGCTCAGCTCCCAGCCACCTGGCTAGCTTATGCCCTGAAATAACAACACACAAACTATATTCATTTAAGCACTGCCTGGCCCATTAGTTTCAGCCTCTTACTCACATCTTGACTAACCCATATCGAATAATCTATGTAACACCACAAAGTGGTGTCTTACCGGGAAAGATTCAGCATGTCTGACCTGGTGGCTGGCTTCATGGCGACCGTCCCAGAGAGGAGAGGTGGGACAATTGTCTGAGCCATCTACTTCACTTCCTTCTTCCTCTTCTGTCTACTCCACCCACCTAAGGGCTGGCCTATTAAATGGGCCAAGGCAGTTTCTTTATTAACGAATGAAATCAACACAAACAGAAGACTCTCCCAAATCACACTGGGGTTGCAAGAAAGAAGCCATCCAAGGAAAAGACAAGACACATGGACAACACTGGGGTGGGCTTCTCTGCATTCTTGCTAATGAGCTCCAGTCTGGGAAGAAGCAGACCCAGGAATCTGAGATTCAGGGGACCTTGGCAGGGGCAGAGAGAATATTGTCTCCAGATCCCTGGTTATACCTGGAGGTAAGCCTGAGTCCTAGAACCCTAAGCAAGATGGAAAACAGAGTTCATCCCAAACCAGTGTTTGGCATTCTTCACCTCCTTCTTGCAAACCATGTCTGTCCATCCAGCAACTTCAACTCTGAGTTTGGAAGCAAGAAGGAAAAGTGCATGATGACCTAGAGCACTTCTGATAAATGGGTTAATGGAGAGCCACACATGGGAAAACTAAAAAAAATGGCCTGATATGGTTGCACATGCCTGAGATCCATAAGAGGCTGGGCAGCTTGGGCTACAAAGTAAGGGCAAGGGCAGTCTAGGCAACCCCATCTCAAAATAGAAAATCAAGAGTGGGAGAGATGGCTCAAAGGTTAGGAACGCTGCTGCTGCTCTTCCAGAGGACTCAACTCTGATAACAGGACCACATTGGGGAGCTTACTGCTACCTATAGCCAGGGGATCTGATACCCACTTCTGGCATCTATGGTCATATACGTGGCATATATACACAGATTCAGATAAACTAAGTATAAATAAAACAAAAACAGAGTTTGAAATGGAGTTCAGAGGTAAAGTGCTTAGCTAGCATGTATAAAGCCCTACTTTCAATTCAAAGGTGGGAGAGGGAGGGAGGGACACATACACAAAGAGAAAGAGAAAGAGAGAGACAGACATAGAGACTTTTTAGATGCCAAAGCCAAAAGCCTGGAAGACAGGGGAATGGAGAAGACAAAAGACTGAAAACCAAGTCTGAGAAGGGAAAAACCGGCAGACTGGAAAGAAGTTGATTGCCCAGGATGTTCTATATTGTATGAGAACACAGGGCATATGGGTCAAAGATAGAGTGAGACAATGGCACAAGATAAAGAGGGATTGCAGTGCTAATGAGAAGATAACAGCTGGGAGACCTAACAGGTGAGAAACTGGGAGCAGCAGATAGACGCAACTGAAGAATAAGTTAACAGCAGTCCCAGCTTGAGGCGTTGGGAGTTGCATCTGGACTCCTGCAAATGCTTCCTATGGAACGAACATGGCATCAGTGTCCAGAGGCTTGTGGCTTTCCTTCCCATCATAGATCAGGAGGAGTGGGGATTGGCTTGTTCTGGGATCACCTCTTCCTCCTGTCATCTCTCTTCACATGGCCTTCTGTCCTCATGGTGTCTGCCCTTTGCCCCTGATCACTGTGGACAGGCCATCTCAACATGGATGTGCCTACAAAAAAAAAAAAAAAAAAAAAAAAGGCCTATTTGAACAGAGAATTGTGTTCCTTTGACCACTGCTGAACCGAGGTCCTCAAAAGGAGGACTGTGTTTGGTTCTTTAATTGTGTGTGAGTGTGTGTGTGTCTGTGTGTGTGTGAACACATTGATGTGAGAGTATGAGCATGTGGGGGTCAGATAACAACCTCATGTGTTGGTCCCTGATTTCCACCTTGTTTGGAACACAGTCTCTTATTTTTTTGTTTTGTTTTGGTTTTTGTTTTTGTTTTTTTCTGCTGTGTACCCCAAGCTTGCTGGCCCAGGTACTTCCAAGGATTCTCCTATCTCCATTCACTAGGAATGGAGTCCTGGGAATTCAGACACATGCCCAGTACATGGGTTCTGTGGACTTGAACTCAAGTCTTCACACTTTCACAGCAAACACTTTAACCCACTGAATCATCTCTCCAGCCCCAGGAATCATTTTAGCAATTACTGGTTTTTGATATTTTAATGTATATTTTTGTTTGTGAGTGTATGCCCTATTCATGTGAGTGCCTGCAGAAGTAAGAAGAGGTTGCTAGAACCCTTGGAGCTAGAGTTGCAGGTAGTCTTAAGTTGCCTGCTATGGGTGCAGGGAACATGGAAGAGTAGCAAGTGATCTTAATCACAGAGCCAACTGCTCCAGGTGTGGCAGGCCACTCTGGCCTTGGTACTGTGGAGGTATTTGGCTTCACAGTTCTCAACCCCTCCTCCCACATACATCCTTCTCAGTGGTTCAGTGGTGGCAGCCCATGATTACTGGGGAGACGCAAGACAGTGCTTATGTTTCAGAGAGAAAAACAGAGCTACTAGTCCATGTGACATGGACTGCCTGGTAAGCAATGGAAAGATAGTTACAGGTCCGTGAGCTTGTCTAGTAAGAGAAACAGGAATGCTGGAAGTGTGGGAATTGCTACCTGGGAACATACACTCCAAGGCTGGTGTGGGAGGATAAATGCTCATATTTCTGTCAAGCTTACCTCACACTACCTACCCTTGCTCACACTCACCTTCTCACTGACAAATCATCTCACATTCACTCACCTTGTGCTAGCTCACTGTCTTGCTTATTGCCCACACTTATCTCATGCTGGCACACATATGCTCACAGGAACCACTTTATACTGATGTGCTAACCTTGTCAGGCACCCACACTCACACCAACACTCAAATATAAGCACAGTAGAATAAGTAGTATTAGGATCCTGTTTTTAAAACACATGCTTATTTCTAAGATATAACTGTGGACATGTTAGCTCTAAAATATATTTTCTACAGTAAATGGTGTTTTAGAAACTTCTATGTAGCTCTTTTACCATGTGAATCCCTAGGAAGATAGCCCTCCCATATTGACTGAAGTCTTGGTACCTGACAGCTCTTCTGCAGTTGCCCAGAAACTTTGATTTTTGAACCGTAGGTGTTTTAACTTAAGTTCTGGTTAGAATCCTGCGTTAGAATTTTTGTCATCTCGACTATTTTCAGAATGTGTAAATATTTGCCAAGCAGACCACAGCATCTTCAGCATTTTCTTTTTAATTGGAAACTTGTTTTAATTCTTGGTGACTTGCCTGAGTTCCCATCCTCCCATAAGTCTCTCCCGTGACCCGTGTGTTTGTTATACTTGATGGGCCAGAGTTGAGGTACCCTTAGGAACTAGAGTCCGTGTTTACATTAGGGTCCACTCTCTATGTCATGTGATTCTGTGAGTTTTGGCAAATGTATCATGCAGTAAAGTTTCACTGGCCAAAGTCCCCTGTTTCCTACTTCCTCCTCCCCCAGCTGCTGGCTGCTGGTCTCATTGTCTCTGTCACCTTCTCTAGAACATCTCAGATGTGAGTCACAGCCTCTTTAGAGTTAGCTCGTCGCACTTGGCAGTACAGAACTGAGGTTCTCTGGGGATTTTCTATGTGGCCGCACGGGTTGTTTCTTTTCATGCAGAATCATAAACCTTTGTGTGGATGTACCATTCACTTGCTTGTTAAAGAACATCTTAATATTCCCCAAATCTGAGCAATTATGACCCAAACGCTTGGGTGCGGATTGTTTTGTAGTACTCACAAGTGTTGAATTCATTTTGTCAAGGAATGGTCTTGAGTGTTTTGCATTCCCAGCAGTAGGGACTGAAAAGTGGCTGTTGGTCCACATTTGTGCTGCATTTGGTGTGGTCAGTGCTTTGGATTAAGCCATGTTAATAAGTATGTAGTGCTAGTTCACTTGCTATAGGGTTTGTGGTTTTTTGTTTGTTTGGGGTTGTTTTCTTCAGGCTATGGTTATAGGCATGAGGCGCCACAGCTGGTTTCAGTACCTCACTCATTTAATGGCCAAATAATATTCCATTGTGTAGGTGTACACAGTGTGTATCTATCAGTTGATGGACATTTGGGATTGTTTCCACTTTTTGATTATTACAGACAAGCCTCTCTGACCATTCATGTGTGGACATATGCCTGTGTAAACAGATCTGTATATCATTAGATATATGTGTTAGCTTTTCATTGCTATAAAGCATCTTAACTAAATAGACTTACAAAAGAAAGAGTTAAATTTGGCCCGCGGCTTTGGAAGTTAGTTGGCCATACTGCCTGTAGGTCCTGGGGAGTCACCCTGTCAGGTAAGGAAGAGGAGGAAGGGAGAGCTCACATCTCTCTTTGGGGCCACACTATCAGTGCCCTAAAGATTTCCACTGCTATCTCCCACTAGCACCTCTGTCAGGGTCTGAGTTTTGGGGCCTCATACTGAAGACTGGGTTTGTCAGCACAGGTGGCAGCCCTGTGGCTGACATTCTGAGGAGTACCAGGCTGCTTTCCAAAGCAGGGTAATATTCTCTTCATGTGTATTCCAGCTCACGGAGGCCCCACTGTTCTCCGGGCCCTGGCCAACACTTGCTATTGCCTGTTTCTTTTAGTGTAGCCATTGTGGGTTTGAATTTGCATTTCCCTTGTGTTGAGATCCTTCCATATGCTTATTCACTGTGTTCTGCCTTTAAGAGCATTTTATTCTTCTCCTGGGAATGGCGCTCGAGCCCAGGTCCTCTAACATACTAGTCAAGTTCACTACACTAAGCTAAGTTCCATCCCAAGACTTGTTTTTGACTTCTTGTCATCTTTTTATTTCCTAAGACCTGGGTGGTGACTCATCCTGTTTTCCTAATGACCCTTATGTATATAGGAGGGAGGGACCTATAGCAATTTGGGGTGATCATATATCAAAGAATTGGAAGTATGTATGCAGTGATTTTTTTCAAGTGTTATATTGTCATTATTTTGAAGAAAATGTTGGGAATGTACAACTGGAGTCAAAATTCTCTCAAGAGTTACCATTTTCAGCTGTTTATGTTTCCTTCTGCACAGCCACCATTCTGAGTGGGGGTGTCCTTCCTCGATGTCTTCTGCATACCTGTCCTAAGAAAGTCTTTTCATATGTTCTTCATAAGGATGTTTTCCTGCTGAGGAAATTAACAGTGGGCCTCAATCTCCCCTCCCGATCTACCTTTCTTCCTTTTTTTCTTCCTTCCTTCCTTCTTTCCTTCTTTCCTGCCTTCCTTCTTTCCTTCTTTCCTTCTTTCCTTTCAGATAGGATCTCACATTGTAGCTCAGTTTCACTTGGGACTTGTGTTCTTCCTGTGCTAGACCCCGGAGTTGGGGGAAGGAGGAGGTTGCACACATGTGTAGTGAGTGCCTAGGGATGCCATTGGATGTTACCAGTCACTCTCCACCTTAGTTTTTGGCATAGGTCTCTTACTGCTCTTGGCTCTCACTTTGGTTAGAATACTAGCCAGTGAGTCCCTGGGATCCTTCTGTCACTGCTTCTCTAGTGCAGGGATTTCAGGTACACATAACACAGCTTTTCTTTATTATTTACATGAGTTCTTGGGGATCAAATGCAAGTCCTATGTTTTCAGTGAAAGCACTTTACTGCAGCCCTGCATACAGTCATTAGTAAGGCAGAAATGACCACAGTGGCTATTGTCCATCAAATACAAAACACTCCTTTCTTGCTAGGCCCCCTCCTGTCCCTGGCCTTCTTCCTACTCTGCTTTCTCCACTTCTTTTTTTCCTTTTATTTTATTTTATTTTATTTTATTGAGCTCTACATTTTTCTCTACTCCTCTACCTCTCCCCTCCCCTTCAACCCTCTCCCAAGGTCCCCATGCTCTCAATTTACTCAGGAGATCTTGTCTTTTTCTACTTCCCATGTAGATTAGATCTATGGTTGTCTCTCTTAGGGTCCTCATTGTTGTTTAGATTCTCTGGGATTGTGATTTGTGGGCTGGTTTTCTTTGCTTTATGTTTAAAAACCACTTATGAGTGAGTACATGTGATAATTGTCTTTCTGTATCTGGGTTACCTCACTCAAAATGATGCTTTCTAGCTCCATCCATTTGCCTGCAAAATTCAAGGTGTCGTTACTTCTAAGCGTCAACAAATCAAGTGAAAAACACTTTGGGGGAAAGTAGAGAGCTTCATGTTCTTTATACACTGCTGCAGGGTGGGTCTTTGGGAACTCACAGAAGCTTCTGATTGGTCCTGTCTTGTTCCCTTCACCCTCTGCCATTGCCCTCACCACAGCTGACCTGGTTGATGAGAGCTACAGTTTTCCTACTTTCTAGCTGCTGTGTAGTAGTGGAGGAACCCTGGCAAGGGATCAGAGGTAAAAGAAAGGGAGTCCTTCCTCCTTCCTCGTTTGTTGTGGTTCCCGAGCCTCCACCTCCTCCAATCTGTGTGTGCTCTTTGCTTTCTCATGGGCACCAGAGGGATGTAGAGTATAGGCTGGTATAAGCTGCCTTCTGAGGGCAGCCGATGATCAGAGATGGTCACGAAGATTCATTTACTACCCAGGACAGCTTCTGGGTCCAGTCAGCCAGGCCCATGCCAGAGAGGGTGGTGCCTCCTTGCCTCATTTCACAGACGGTGTTGCTTGAGTGATCTTGTGCTGCTGTGGTACAGTCTTGGTAGTCTTGTTCACATCCAAATGTGATTCAGTAGGCCAGAAGCAGGGTCTGAGAGTCAGAAGCTCTTCAAGTTCACAGCTGATATTTATGCTTCCCTTTGAGTAGCAAGGATACTCGGGATTTTAAAAACCTGCAACAAGCTCACTGAGTGTCAGGATAAAATGACAGCATAATAGGGACCACCTCCCTGTCCCCAAAGTATTTAATCAGCAAATATTTACTGAACACTTACTGTATAGTTGCTCAGGACACATCCCTGGAACAAAAAGAAAACAAGCCAGACACAGTGGTCTGGCTTTAATGCTAAACACAGGCAGTTGAGGCAGGAGGATTACAAGTTTCAGGCCAGCCTGGACTATATAGTAAAACCCTGTCTCAAAGAGGGGAATGGAGGTAGGAGGTGCTCAAACTCTTTAGTGTCCATGGAGCCCTGGGCAGAAGACATAAAGAGGCAAGACAAGGACTGTGAAGACAGAGATGCAACTGCAGAGACTGAGCAGTGAAGACAGGGAGCTAGCTGCCAGTACAGGGTTGGGGCATCCTGGAAAGACATGTAAGCCAGTATGGCCAGCTTAGGATAAGGGCCTAATTCCTCATCCTAAGCTGCGATTTCCATGGGCCTTGCAGGCCACTGGGTCCTTGGTCTTAACAGAGGACTCTCACCTTGAAGTTTGTCCTGCCAGCTGACCCTGGAGAAAGGCTAGAGGTCACAGGGGCTCCAGTGGAGGTATAACAATGGGAGTGGGCAAAGGCACCAGGGCCTGGAGTCTGGAAATGTTTCCAAGAAATTAGTTGACTTGGAAAAAGCAAATGGTGTGTTTCATTTCATTTTGTTTTGTTTTTGTATGTGTGAGTATAGAAAGAGAGGGAACGGGGGTGTTTGTGTTTGTGTGTATGGGTAGATGGTATTTGTGTATTATAGGGGATGGATGGGGGTGGTGTTTGTATGTGTGTGATATTTATTTGGTGTGGGTGGGTGTGGGTTTGGTGTGTGGGAGGGTGTTATATGTGGAAGATGTAAGGTGTTCTGCTCTGTGTCTTGACCTTATTCCTTTGAGGCAGGGGATTTTGATGCTGGATATTCCTTTGATGCTGGGGAATCAGGTCCTTATGGACAAGCACAGCAAGCATTCTGACCCACTGGGCCATCTCCTCAGCCTCATGAGCTCCAAATAGAGACATATTCATGCACATAAATAAAAAATAGAATAAATCTTTTTTTTAAAATGGTGGTTGATATGTTGACATTCATCAAAATAATCAACTAGTGGGGAACTTTTACTTCTCTTTCCTAGAATATACACTAGCTTAACACACAAGTTAAATTGTTTTGCTCCTTGTATATGTGATTTTAACACATATTCTTTATTCTTCCATTGGGTCACTCATTTGCATTGTGTTTTATAGGTTTAGTTTCATTGAAACAAGGTCTTGCTCTGTAGCCCAAGCTAAGCTCTTGGTGAAACTCACTGTATAGTCAGGCTGGCCTGGAACCCCAAATCCTTCTGCCTCAGACTCCCAAGTCCTGGAGTTAGAAGCATGTAACAATACCTGGCACATTTTATAGATCAGAGTATATGGTTTAACTTTATTATGTCTGTAACATGCCTTTTAATTTTTATTCTGTTAATTTTGTTTGTCTGGCCAACTAGAATATGGGTCCTTTGACATCCAGGGCTGTAATTTGGTTCTCCTTGTCCAGGCAGTGACAAATCCTTCCTAAGTGTGTGTTGAGTGGATTGTTTTAAGTCTTTGCATCATGCCTGCTTCAAGACAGCCTTGTTTTTCTAACTCTACAATGGTTTATTATTAGCATAGCCAAGAGCATAAGGGACAGCCATCTGACTTTAGAAGGCCCATGCTCAGGCTCTATGCCTTTTACTTGCCCTAGGGACTCTTTCCTGATGCCATTAGAAAGTTCAGAATTTGGGACTGGAGAAATGACTTAGCAGTTAAGAGTGCTTGCTGCTCTTTCAGAGAATCTAGATTCAGTTCCCAACACTCACATCTGGAACTGTAGCTCCAGAGCATTCAGCATCTCCTACCGTATCCGAAGGCACATGCACTTACATGCACAGACCCACCTACATATGTAAAATCAAAAATAATTACTGTAGAAACTGGAGCATCAGAAGTCATATTTGCCCATACTGCTGTCATTCCTTAGTCAGATAAGCAGTTCCTTCCCCCTCTCTGCAGTTAGGAAACCAATCCCTTGGGCTTGTGTGTGCATTAAGTGAAGTGTAGAAGAGTGTTCTGAGGGCCTGGCCAGCTCCATACTGCACCCAAAGTATGCAAAAGGCCCCTCAAGCAAAGGTCACAGGAAATGGCTTGGGTCTAACCTTCGTCTTACATACCCCCATGAATAGTGCCTGGCCATCAGAACCACTGTCATCAAAGCCACAGGGGAGGCTAATGCCTGCTGTGTTCCTAAAGAACTTTCTGTCTCTAATCTCTGGACTGTGTTCCAGCAAATGTGAGGTCACTGAGAGTAGCAGAGGGCCTCAGTGATTAATCTGTGGAGCTTCTCTCATTGGTGTTCTAGGAGTGTTCGCTGACTGCCTTGGGATTAGGGGCCTAAGAACCATCGATTTTGTTTGACTCCTTTGCAAGTCCCTCTCCTCAGTCCTCATAGGGTGTAAGAAAGGAACCCAGGTGACAAGTATCTTTGAGACTATAGGAAGGAACATGCCACATTCTCTGGTTATTGGACAGTCTATAGATCCTAGTGCCAACAGGTGGGTCTTTGAATGCTGAAGAGGCTGCTCCTGTGTGCTGGTGCACACCTGTAATCCTAGCACTAAGGAGGTGGAACAGGAGGATCGTCTAGGCCATGTGGTGACTCCTTATCTCAAACACACAGACACATAGAAAGGGAGAAAGAGAGGGAGAGTTTACAGCTGACCCCCAGCAAGCAAACCTGGGAGAAAAACCTTCAAAGGATGCATCTCAAAGAATTCCTTCTAGTAGTAACTACAGGATGATCAGGTTTATTCAGAAGGTTTTGGTTTCTTTTTCCAACATGGAACCCAGGGCCCTGAATATTCTAACACCAAGCACTCTGCCACTGAGCCGTACTCTAGTCTAGCCAGAAGTTAGGAGATAGAAGTTGGAAATACTGATTCTCATATCTTCAGGCTCACTTGGTCAAGAATGTCAATGTTTATGTGAATCCCACTCGTGCATATGATGTTGCACATAGTTACAGGTAGTGGACCCCAGAATGTTCTAGGTAGCCTGGCACACTGCTGACACACAGTAGGTACTCAAATGTTTATTGGATATATAAATAAATACTTTACAATGTCTGGAGGAAACTTGCAAAGCAGATTTCAATATTGCTGATCTTGTCAACAGAATATTTACCATGTTTCAGTAACAAAACGGTTGAGATCTGTGGACAGGAACACAGTATGGCCCCGATTTTCCTGGTGGCTCTCCCTTGATTGGTAGACCTGCTGAAGGTGGAAAATAGCTCATGGGTTCTAGAGTATGACAGTCTTTTAAGGTGGAATGGACAGAGGAGCAGAGAGCTCCAGAATATAGAACTACTTACTAGAGGATTCCATTGTCCTTGGGAGCCTGGCTCAGGATGGATTGTTTTGCCTGGGGCCACCCAGGGAGTTAGTGGGGATTTGCAAGGCTCCTTTCCTTATATAGAGTCATTGGGAGGATTCATTAGTCTTGTGAGCAGATGGTAAAAGCAGTTCTGTATTCATGACTCTCTTGAGCTGGTGATACAAGGATATGGTTGCTCTGACATCCTCTGGGGACTGACACCATTTTCTTGTACCCTACTTACTACTGAAGAGAATGCAGGCTTCCAGTAAGACCTCAGGATGGGCTTCTAGTAGCAGGAAGTAGTAGACCACCACTGTTGAGAAGAGGACTCCGCTTCTCAGTGGTCTTCATAGAACAGCTGTCATTCACACAGCTTCAGAATTCATAAACCTAGAATAGTTAGAAGGTTCATCGGAAAAATCCTTGATTGGTGTCTTTCATTTAGCATCTCAGAAGAATGGGAAGGGCTCCTATAGGGGGTTGTCCCTGTAGATTAGAAGGTGGCAGCACTGTCATCTTTATGAGGTGATAAGGCAGAGACTATTTGTGGCTTGACCAACAGACTGTACTGGGCAGGTTGGTGCAGGACTGGGAAGTTTGCAGCTGCTTCACCTCACTGGAAGATTTTCTTTTCATCTTTGCAGTATTGAGAATTGAACCTAGAACCATATATATACTAGACAAGTGCTTCCTACCTGAGCTGCATCTCCAGACACTGTTTTCTTTTGCTCTCACAAATATTGCTCCAGTTGGCCTCAGACTTTTAATTTTGATTTTGCCTTAGCCTTTCCCATGCTGGGATTACAGGCATGAACCACCATAACCAGCTAGGACTTTTTTTCACCTAAACTATTGCCAGGTCTGGTGGTGCCTGAGCTCTGTGAGGGGCAGGCACTTCAGGCTCAAGCTCCACTTAGTGTGATGTTTCCAAGTCATCTATATTGTGCAGTGGAAGCCTGTTCCTTGGAGAGTTGAGTGGTATTCTGTCTAATAGCAGTTACTGGTCCATTACTCAGGCAGTGGACATGGAGTGTAGTGTTATATGTATATGTGTGGTGTGTGCGCATGTGTGTACAAGTGCACGCACACACGCAGATGACCAAGAAGGACAATTAGTGTCCTACTCTATCACTACCTTCTTCTTTGATACAGTCTCTCGCTGAACCTGGACTTTGCCATAATCACCCCAGTGATCCGCCTGTCTGTCTACACACACACACACACACACACACACACAGAGAGAGAGAGAGAGACAGAGACAGAGACAGAGACAGAGAGAGAAATAACTGGGGTTACAAGCATGTATTACCATACCCAGCTTTCTACATAGGCTCTGGGAATTTAAACTCAAGTCCTCATGTTTACAAAGCAGATGCACTTGCCTCTGAACCATCTCCCCAACCCCATTTCATTCTTTACAGCTGAAAAAACTCTATTGCATGTCTGTTCATGGGTATGTGGCAAGGTCTGTAACCTCACTATTGAAACAGTGCAGTCCTTAGAGTATACCCTCAGAACTGGTGGCCAGAGTTTGGGTTTCTTTCCATTGTGATTGCACCCATTTACATCTCTGCCAACAGTGTATGGGGTCCCTTCTCACCAGCACTTGTTTTCTCTATAGCAGCCATTCTGACTGCGGTGAGATGGAATCTCAGTGTCATTTTAGTGTGCCTTTCCCCCGCCCCCCCACAGCCGAGGGTGATGAACATTTTCTCAAGTTTACTTGCTGTTTGTACTCTGTGTCTCAGGGACTATCTGTCTATTGTATTTGCTCATTTACTGACTGGCTCATTTGTTTGGGGAGCACTTGATTTTTTGCATATTCTTTAAATAGTCTAGATATTAATCCCATCAGTTGTCTAAATGGCAAAGATTTTTCTCCTATACTTTAAGCCATCTTCACCCAGGTCACTGTTTCTTTTGCTATGCAGAAGACTTGGGATGACCAGTTTTTTAAATGGCAGTGTTGCTTTGTCTAATAAGTCTTTTTAATGGCAATTCCCCCAGAACCTTCCAAACCCTAATGTGCCTTTTAGCCATTATATAGTCATCGTCTATTCAGTAAACTAACTTTAATGTACTGTACTGAATGTTAGAACCATTTGAAATGTTAATTTCATGGTGTTCTAGTGCCTTTTAAACTAGTGATTAGTGTGCAATGTACTCAACAGAGATTTAAAAATAAAACCGAGACGAGAGATTTGCAAGTAGGAGAGACCCAGGAAGAGAGGCAGAAAGAGGCTATGCACCCCAAATGTCCATCACTCATAGCTGATAGCCAAAGACATCACCATTCTTATTTCAGTGTGTCGTCCATTTCATCACTTTGAACTTTCTTCCATGATGCTTTCTTCTCCTCCTAGAACTGAACCACACTAGTAGACTAGAGTCTTCACCAACTCCATCTCTGTGTTTTGGGATAAGTGTCTCATTCATGCATGCATCCATTCATCCCAGGAACTCCTGAGTGCTAGGGGCTAAACTCAGCATTAGGAAGACAGCAGTAGTCAGTCAGATAGACACAGTCTTTACAGCCATGGAGTTTACATTCTTGTGGTTAGACAGCTTAGTAACAAATAGTAAATTAAGAAATATATGATTCAGGCGTGGTAACATGTACATATAATCCCAGCATCCAAAACTTTGAGGCAGGATTGCAAGCTCCAGGTCAGACTATGCTACACAGTGAGATCTTGTCTCAAAACAAACAAACAAACAAGCAGAGAGGTGGTGATGCACACCTTTAATCCCAGCACTTGAGAGGCAGAGGCGGGCAGATCTCTATGAGTTTGAGGCCAGTCTGGTCTACAGAGCGAATTCCAAGACAGCCAGGACTACACAGAGAAACTCTGTCTTGGGGTGGGGGTGTGGGGGTGGGAGAAAAAAAACATGAAGGGAGCTGGAGAGATGTCTCTGAAGTTAAGACCACTGACTACTCTTCCAGAGGACTTCCATTTAATTTTCAGGACCTAATGGCAGCTTCCAACTGTCTGTAACTCCAATTGCAGGGGATCTAATGCCCTCTCTGGCCTCTGTGGGCACCAAACACATACATGATGTACATATATACAGGCAAAACACTCATACACTAAAATAATTTCTTAAATTTTTTAAACAGAAAGAAAGGAGTGTGACTGCCAGGTGATATGGAGCCTAAGGAATAATCAATTAGATTGAGGGAGGAAAGAATTGCTGATTTGTGCCAAGCTTCCAGGTTGAGGATGATGAGCAAAACCTTGAAGAAGAAATAAAATAGTAGATGTCTGAGAAAGACTACCCAGGCAGAGGGGTCAGGGAACAGACACTCGGGAAGGCTCGTACCTACAGATTGTAGACAGCCAAGGATGGCCAAAGCACAGCATCCCACAGATATGGGGGCAGGAAGAATGATGTGGTAGACAGTCTCCATTTACAATGGAGAACGTACCTATAATCCCAGCACTCAGGAGACTGAGACCAGCCTCGCCTGTGTAGCTTCAGACCAGCCTGGACTGTCCATCAAGTCTTTGTCTCAAAGGAACCAAAGTAGGAGGTAAGCCCTGGGCTTCATCCCCTGAGCTGCAAAGATAGTTAAAATGGAAAGGACTAGGGAGATAACTCAGTCAGTAAAGTGCTTGCACATGCAAGCATGAGGACCTGAGTTCAGGTCCCAGCACCCCATAAAAACCCAAGTGAGGTGCTGTCCAGTTGCAGTCCCAGTGCTGGGAGGCAGAGACAGGAGTTCCTTGGGGATCTTTGATCACAGCCAGCCTAGCCTAATCAGTGAGTCCAGGGTCCCAGTGAGAGACCCTGTCTCCAAAAATAATAAATAAAGTAAATAAAAAATAAAACAAAAAAGATCACTTCTGAGTAACAACACCTAAGGTCAACTCCTGGCCTTTACACAGACACACGTGTGTGCACACTTGCTATATATACATAAACATACACACAAATAAAAATAAGTGGTAGGAAGTCATTGCCATGAGTATAAGAGACAAACAATGCAACCTGTAATTCTAGTGCTTTCTGCTTAGTGGGATATTGTCCAAGAGCAGGAGGTGGGTACAAGATTCAGAAAGAGTAAGAGTAAGGTGGACACTCAGAGGGAAACAGGATCCACTCAGGAGGGCCAATGTGTGTGGTGCCCTCACTGGAATGCATTTCCTGTTATACTCAGTTTGTGAGCCAGCTTCCTCACCTGTGAACTGGAATGTGATTATCCCTTTCTCATGGTTGCTCTTGGGGTAAAAAGGGTCTGTGCACTCCTGATTTGTGTCTGGACATAGCTAGGTGCCATTTTGTCAGCTTCATAGTTATTCTTCCTATAGCTGCTGCCCTCGGCCCAGAGGCAACAACTTGATTTGTTCAGACCATGTTCTTACATCTCTGTTATATGAGCATGTGCACACGCACGTGTGTGTGTGTGTGTGTGTGTGTGTGTGTGTGTGTGTTAAGAATTTAAATAAGTGCCAGGCATGGTGGCATACCCCTTTAATTCCAGCACTTGGGAGGCAGAGGCAAGCAGATCTCTGTGAGTTCTAGGCCAGCCCCATCTACAAAACAAGTTCCAGGACAGCCAGAGATGCTACACAGAGAAACCCTGTCTTGAAAAACAAAACAAACAAAAAATTTAAGCAGCCAGATGGTGCTGGTGGTACATGACTTTAATCCCAGCACTTGAGAGGCAGAGGCAGGCAGATCTCTGTGAGTTTGAGGCCAGCCTGATCTACAAGAGCTAGTTCCAGGACAGGCTCCAAAGCTACAGAGAAACCCTGTCTCAAAAAAAAAAAAAAAAAAAAAAAAGGAGGAGGGGAGGAGGAGGAGGAGGAGGAGGAGAAAAGAAGAAGAATTTAAATAAGCAAAGTGGTGATGGTGCACCACTCAGAAGGCAGAAGCAGGCAGATCTCCAAGTTCAAGGACAGCTTAATCTACAGAGTTCCAGGACAACTAGGGCAATACATAGAAACACTTTCTCAAAAAAAAAAAAGAAAAGAAAAGAAAAAGAAGAAAGAAAAGAAATTTTAAATAAATAGTGCCACTTTGAACACATTGTTTGAAAAATCCAACTACTGTCCTGTCAGTTTGTATCCCATCCATGCTGATATGTGAAGCTGTTGACTCTCACCAACGCATGGCTTGCCACAGTGATGATCTGTTCCCCTCCTGATGGTGTTAGGTTGTTTACCGTTTCTCCTGCGCCCAACAGTGCTGCACTGTATGTCCTTGCCCATGTCCCTAGTGTGCTGTGGCCAGAACTGCTCTGGAACGTACTTAGATGTGGGTCAAGGAGCAGTTTTAGGCCAGGCTGTCTCCACCAGATGCCGTCAACACTGCTTCTCAAGGGACGTATCCAAGGTCTGGAAAACCACACAGCTTATTTTAGATTAATGAACAATGCACAGTAAATATATCATTGGATCTTACTGAATATGTGCGCTGTAAAAAGAAGGAAAGGGTGATGGAGTGGCGCCAGGATCTGTCTCCAGCAGGGATGGGAGACATGCAGAAATGGATGTTACTATGCTGAAGAAAGGGCTTAATTCTCACTGGTCTGGGAAACCCGAGCAGGCATACCTTACTTGGCCTCCACTGTGGTTTCTGCAAAAAGAAACAAGCGAAGTGGGACAGAAGGTTTAGGGTCAGGCAGGTTAAATCATGTTTGGGGCTACAGAGTGGTACCTGGGTTACTGGGGCAGAGGAATACAGGGGAAGCTTCAAAGAGGTGTACTCTGAGTGTGTGCTCTGTGCAATGGAAAGGGTTCTCACAGGAGAGTATGTCTTGTCCTTAGGAAAAGCTGTCTTACCAATCAGCAAGGCCTCAGGTGTCACAATACCAGAGATACAGAAAATGAACTCATTTGTGAATCTGGAATGCCAAGAAATGTGAAATCCACCATTTTCCTGTCCTAACTGTGTGGAACTACAGGACAGACCCTCGGAAGTGCTCGACCTGGACTCCAGCGCCAGAGACCTTGAATCAAGATGTCTGGGGTTCAGCCTGGAGTCCAGAGGTTCAAATTGCCCAAGTGATTCTGAGGCTGCGGAGAGGATATAGCCTGCTCATGAGGACCACTGACATATGAAGTCACACAGAGAAGAGAAAGAGTCCTGAGGTTAGCTCATGGCTGTCAGAACATGGCATCCAGAAAGCAATATGTGTAACAAGAGAAGCAAACTCCATACTGCTATTATGGATAGGATTCACAATACAGTGACAACAGTGGAGTACACCTTCTTATGACAGTGTTTACCAAGGGGAGGTTTGTACCTTCTGGGGGACATTTCACTTAAGATACGAAGTCATTTTCCAACCATCTAATCAGTGATTTTGTCTACCTGTCCCCTAAGAGATGGTCATGCAAGAGTGTCTGTCCTGGTCTGAACTCATGTCACCATAGCTCACCCCCTCCCTAGTGTACAACCCATAGTTCTTGACTGAGGGCAGTGTGGAGAGAGACCTTAATTCTATCCTGTGGTTCTGACAGTCCAATGTCGGCCTGCTCCTAATGCTTTGAGGTTTGGGCTTCCCCGTGGATGCAGACCGAATTACAGGCTTCTTAGCATCACCCAGCCCTGGAGAAGGCGGTCTCTGATGACCTCAGAGTGAGCAGGCAAACACAGCTTCTTATAGTCTGGCTCTCCCCTAGACCTGGTGCTGTGTGGTGGGGGCAAGGCAAGCAGTGTCCTCAGCTTTATTGGCATCTTGACCAGTGGTGACCAAATCTGAGAGGGGCTTTGTGGTCCACACATGGATAAATGTGTGACAGAAGGCCAAGCTCCCAAATGGGCAGTCTCCAAGTCTATTTTGGCAAACTTATAAAGAATTTTCTTTTAGGTGCTAGAGATGTAACCAAGGGCTTCGTGCATGTGAGACAAACACTTTACCACTAAATTATACAGTAGTCCTCAAAGGTGTGTGTGTGTGTATGTGTGTGTGTGTGTGTTTGTGTGCATGGAGAGATCAAAGGACAACCTTTAATGTTCCTCATGTGCTGGCCACCTTGTGTTTTGAGACAGGACTGACTGGCCAATCAGACTAGCAGTCTGCCTGTGTCCACGTTTCCAGCACTAAGATTACAAGTGCATCACTACTTTTTTTTTTAGTTTGTTTTGTTTTTAGTGTGGGCTTCAGGGACATACCAGTCCTCCTTAAACTAAAATGTTTCTGTTTGTATGTATATATGATATGCATGCATGTATGACTGTTGAGGACACACGTATGTATGGGTACATGTATAAGTATGGACAGTTGAGTTGACCCTGGGAGTCTTTCTCAATCTCTCTCCACTTTATTGAGGCAGGGTCTCTCACCCAACACAGAACTTGCCAATTGATTAATCGAGCCAACTAGCCCCAGACTCTCCCTACTTGCCTCCGAAGGTGCTGAAAAAACAGGCCTTTCCAGTTTTCACAGGCGTTCTGGGGATCCAAACTCCAGTCCTCATGTTTGCATGACGTACAAGTTACCCACAAAACTGTCTCTCTAGCCCCTTATAAAAAATTTTAATAAAATATCAACCTTGACATTAAATTTCCTCTATTTCCAAATGATTTTACTCATTTTCAAACAGTAGTCAAAGAAAAATCCAAAAAGTCCAGTGAAGCCTAGGCCACAGCTTTAACCCAGTGCCTACCTCCTCAGTGATATCTTCTCGCAACATTATCCTGGCCTCTCCAGTGCTTTGTTTAATTTCGTAAAAATGCACACCTCAATGGCCTTTGCCTGTGAGATTCCTGCTGACAGGGAAACTGTGCCAGTTTCCTGAATGGCTGGTTCCTCAGCTTAGGGTCAGTATCAGTGCTACTCTCTTTGTGACCTTCTGGCAGCTTGGCTTTTGACAGTCCCTTCCCACAGACAGAACACTGGTGTGGTCCTGCAGGCTGCCCTGCCTTTCTGTTGTTGTCGTCCATATTCTTCCTCCACAGTCAGCTTCTCAGTGACCCAGCCATAACTGGCCTTGGTGCTGCCACAGTACCAGCACACAGCAGCTCAGGAGGCAAACTGAATTAGGTTTAGTGGGTTGCCACAGGAGAGAAATAATGTCCTTGTCACATGTGTTAAGCATGAGAAATAAAATGTGATAGTGTCCTAAGCCCTGTGTATAGTGCAGCCTAGCAGGGAAGCTGGCAAGCCACTACAAATTCCTATGGTGTATCATACAAAAAGGAAAGTGTGGGAGGCTGGGGGTGCTTATGGGGCTTGTAGTTACTCGGGGTATCAGACTCAGTCTGATAAACTCCCGGCTCTGAAATCCTGTGCCATGACAAGCAGCCAGGCAGAAAGTAGAGCAAGGAGTTGTGGGGGAGTAAGCACACCTGAAACCCCAGTGGCTGAACTTCATGGGTGCAAAAGAAGTCCCCCAGAGTCTTAGTGTGTGACTTTGAGTTTGTTCATGAGCTTAGAGGAAGTTGAAAGGTGGTTTATTCTGATGTCTGTAATTGTCTTTACTTCAGGCTGTTGGAGGTGTGTGTGTGTGTACATATGGGTGTGTTCGCCAGTGTGTGTGCTTGTGTAGAGGTCAGAGATCAATAGATGTCTTCCTCAGATACTCTTCACCTTTTTCTTTAGACTCCCTGAACCCACAGCTAGCTGTCTCCACTACACTGACTAGCCAACAAGCTCTCCAGTGCTGGGTTTAACAACCAGCTTTTTAAAGCACGTGCTGGGAATGTTTAACATGACCTGGGAACTCATGTCCTCATGCTCTCCTACTGTGCTGTCTCCTCAGTCACCATCCCCCACCCCCCATTTTGAGGTTACTACTCTGTAGCCCAGGCTGGCCTCAAGCTTGCTGACTCCTTGCCTCAGTCTCCTTATGTGTTCTGGTTACAGGCATGCATCACCATTCCAGCCCGACCCAGTTACTAGTATTAACTAGAGTTAACTAGGTTACTAAAGTCTACCGTCAGTGTTGCTAGTGCTCAGAAATGAGTGCTGCTGTTGAGTTGTTCTGATGAAGGCACAGACACATGGAGTTTAGCTCCCAGAGGCAGCATTGCTAATAGCCAGTCAGAGCCTCCTAATCTCTGCCTGGCCAGAGCTCTCCAGGGAAACATCCGAGAGGATATGTAGCAGCTATGTGAAAGGAGATTTCATGTGAGGAGTTGGCTCCATGATTATGGAGGCTGAGCAGTTCAGTGATCTGCCAGTTTGGAGACCTGAGGAGGCCAGGGTGAAATCCAAGCACAGTCCTAAAGCCTGAGAATGTAGGCGGCTGGCAATGGGAGCCCCAGTCTGAGAGCAGATCAGTGAGTTGTCCTGGCTCAAGCAGCAAGGCAAGGAAAGGACAGGTCCCTCCCCACTGGGCCTTTCCTTTGTCCAGGTTGTTAGGGGCAGGGAGATGCTCACCAGTGCTCTGAATGGCTGTTCTTTACTAAGCCTCAGAGTCAGCATCCTTGGAAATACCCAGGATCAGTGACCTATCTGGTCACCTCAGGAACTTCATGTTGACACATACATTAATGATCCTAGTTTATGTCCCTTGCTTATAGACATAGAGTGCTAGGCATGGTCAGGGATCCAGATCTCCTCACTGCAGCTTGCTCCACCAGGAGCAGATCCATCTTACACCTAACCAGGGACACTTGCCTCATCTGTCTTTCTGTCATAGATTCAAGTGCATCTATGTTGTTGTGGAATGCCTGTTTTTGTCTTCAGCTTCAACCCAAAGTCCAGAGATAGCACCGTCCAGTTCCCACATGTCCCTCTGACCCCAAGTCCACTCATGACTGCATGGTGCCATTAACACTGTCAGCAAACATTGCTGACAGAAAGGCTCCCTTTCCTCCCTGTGCCAGTTGTACCTATGAAGTTTGTAACACATGCCTTCCCTGGACTTAGAAAATACAAACATCACCTTTGTCTTATCAAAGCCTACAAATATTTACAGTTTTGAAACTGTGTTTCGTTCTTGAGCTAGAAAATATACACTGCAACCTTTATAATAGGGGCAAGCTGATTACACTTCAAATGTAGGAAATTCTTAATGATTATTTACATTTGTATGTATATACATTTTTTTCTTAAGCCCCTTGAAAGCCAAGTAACTGTACTTCCTTTACTTTGAGTTAGAGATAAAGCACTCCCCCGTCTCACACACACATGTGCAATCTGTGTGTGTATGGTGTATGCACACGTGAGCAGGTGTGTATACCTATGTGCAGGTGTGTAGAGATGGAAGAGGATGTGGCCTGCCTTATTCACTTGAAACAGAGCCTCACTGAACCTGGAGCAGGCTAGCTCTCTGTTTTATTTTTATTATCATAATCAAAAGCTGAGTTATGAATCTTGGGAGATGGCACAGGGGGAAAGTGACTGCTATACAAGAATGAACACCCAAATTCAAAAACGCAATGCCTGCATGAAAGCTGTGTACAGTGTCATGCATCTGTAGTTCCAGCTCTAACAGAGATAGGCCAATCTGACAGCCAGTCTGTTCAAAAACTGAGCTCCAGGTTTAGTGAGAAATCCTGTCTCAGAAAATAAGGGTGAGTGGCTAGAGAGGTAGTTAGGTGGTTAAGAGTGCTGGATGCTCTTGCAGATTACCTGGGTTCAGTTCCCAGTGCCCACATGGCAGCTTACAATCAGGGATCCAACATCCTTTTCATGCACACATGTACACACAAAATACTTACATACATTTACACTTGTATATCATAAAATAAAAATAAATCTTCAAAAATTAAATTGTAGGCCAGGCACCTGAGAGGCAGAGGCACTCTTGAGTTCAAGGTCAGCCTGTTCTGCATAGTGAGTTGCAGGCAAGCTAGGACCATATAGTGAGACCCTGTCTCAAAAAATATATATAAGTAAATAAAATAAAGTAAAGAAGCCATTGAGGAAGACACCTGATATTTACCTCTGATCTCCACACACACATGCACAGGTAAATGTACCCACACACAACCTTACACACATGCACTGCAGACACCGCAAACCTAAGTTGCCCCTAAAAGACTCACCATGGCTGATAGTTGTGGTATTACGACTTCTGTGTTGCTGTGGTCTGAAGGTCCCCCACCCTCCGCAGACCCACATACTAAAATTCCACCCCAAAGTGGTAGTATTAAGAGACACGGCCTTTGGATAATAATGATCAGGTCACTAGCACAAAGACCTCCTGAATGGGATTGGAAGCCTTAAAAAGGGGGTTCCAGAGAGCTTTTACCCCTCTACCCCATGAGGAAACAGAAGGCCTCACGAACCAGAAAGCATCCCTGACCTCTGAATAGCTCAGCTGGTGCTTGGTCTAAGATTCCTACTCCCAGAAGTGAAAACTACATTTCTGCTCTCTGCAGGCCACCCAGCCTGTTGTATTTTACTGTAGCTCAAAGAGAGATGCAGAACCCTGAAAAATCACCATTAAGTTGATGCTTCCTCAGAATGCCCTTCCCTCCCAGGAAGACTCCTTCTAAGCAGCAGAATGTTTCTCAGTAGACTGGGCCCCAGGTTCCTGTGCTTATTAGCCAGAAAAACAACTGTATACTTCGAAAACAAATGAAACAGATGGGAAAGTTCTTCTGCCCGTGCCACCTGTCCTTTGCAGCTCTATATTCACATCAGTAAACCAAGCTTTTTGGTTGAACTCTTCTGTCAGTTGGCTCTTTTCTTTTGTCATTGACACATGAAAAGGGCGTATTTGCTAAAAAAGAATTTAAGCTAGGTGGTGGTGGTGCACACCTTTAATCCAGAACTCTGGGAGGCAGAGACAAGCGGATCTCTGTAAGTTAGAGGCTAGCCTGATCTACAAAGCAAGTTCCAGGACAGTCAGGACTACACAGAGAAACCCTGTTTCAAGTGGGGATGAAAAAATCACCACTACCACCAACAAAAGAATTTAAAGATACAGCCTTTTTATTTTTTTTTTTTAATCAGGATGAGCCACTATGCATTTTTAACCTCATTGATGAGTGTGCCTCATGTCATGGACCTCCCTCTGGAACCTGGCTAATGATATCTTATTTGTCTCCTGTTGGGGAATGATAGTGTAATGCACATCTATTCATATAAATAATGGAGAGTAACTGAAGTGTGGTGGTGCACTCCTAGGATCCCAGCACCAGCCTGAGCTACATGATGACTGTCTCAAGAATGATAGCTTCAGGCGTTCCTCTCTGTAGCCTGTGAGACAGAAGGGTGATCACTATTATAAGTGATGACCCCAAGAAATCTTTCATTCTTCTTCTCACAGGGGCATCTGCTGTGTGTCAGGCCAAGGGACATGGAAGGGAACATGGCAAACAATCCTGCCCTCCTAGGGCTGACATTCCAGTAAGGGAATAAAGGAGAGATAGTAACCAAGATAAATGAGTAATCTAATGTGTGTTTGCTAAAGAGAAAAACAAAGGTTTGTGAAAGATGGACAAGGGGCTTAGCCTTCAGGTACCAGAAGTGCTAAGGCCCCTAGGCAGAAACAAAGAGACCTTTGAGGCTGGAGTAGAGCAGGCCACAGGAATAAGTGAAGGAAGTAGTGTCAGAAGTCACAGGCTGACCCATGCAGGTCTCTAGGGTGTTTATAAGGACCTCTGCTTTTACTCTGAATCCAATGGTGGCCCTTGTGGGGATCTGAACAAATCACTGATCTCAGCTGACTTGGTTTAATCAACTGACTGGCTGCTGGTTTTGAGAGTAGACTGATGGGATAAATGTAGATGAAAGGACACCAGTCAGAAGACCTGCAGCCATCTAGCTGAGACTGTAATAGTAGTCAAGGGACAGCATTTGCTGACAGCGGGATACAGGACATGGGGGACATGTTCCTCCCACCTGTCACCACCGAAACTCTCTAAATACATGTAGTCTCATTATACCAACCTACAAGGGGCCTAACTTGAGTACTAGGATCTCTCTTGGACCATGGCCAGCCTGCAGGGGAGGCACAGGCTTTGGGGGCCAGCCGGTCTCTTGGCAGCTGTTTTTGGCAATCTACAGAGAGCCCTGGAGTGATTCTTACAAACACATACTGATGGCAAGGACCTAGACCCAGCCTGAGCCTTCCATGGACTGAGGTGTGCAGAAAATTGGAAATCACTGTAAAGATGGAAGGAGGGAACTGAGTGGAAAGAAAATGCATCAGCAGATTCCTGAAACAGATGTTGGAACTGCAGGGACCAACTCTGCCCTTTCATAGTGCTAATTAAGTGCAGCTTAAAATTTTTGTTCTCAGCTATCTAGACTGGTACCATCCAGTCCATGGAAGGCAGGTGCCTGAGTTACTGCTCAACTTCTAAGATGAAGGAAACAGCCATAAAAATACCAAAGTAGATGGGGAAGGGCAGCGTGAGACAGGGCCCCATTCTATAGCCCAAACTGGCCTTGAACTCGAGATCCTAGTGTTTTCAGGCTCTGGGGTGCTGGGGTGGAATGTGGGCTCCAACAGTCCTCTTCCATCTAATTATGACAGTGACTCCTCCATGGCCAAAGCAGTGTTATGTTCCCCTGAGTTTTTTCCCTAGGAGCCAAGCAGCCACACTCTCCCAAGTCTGTTTATGTCTGAAACCTGCCACTTAACTTGAAATGCTCAGTGTGACAGTTCAACAAGAGGCCACTTAGTGCTGATCCTAAATTTACTGACATGCCAAAGTACATTTTTGCTGATGTTTATGTTACCATTGAGTTTATTTTCTCTGATAATCATTTTATCTTCTGTCAGTTTTTCTTTAGTCAATTGGGTCATATCAGATTGGTTTTTGCAGAGCTGGGCCTGGAACTTGGGGCTTCATAGCTGCCTGGCAGTACTTCATCCACCTTCCCCACTCCATGCTAGATAGTTCTAGAGGCAAGGAACAGCGACCATGAGCAAGTCATTTTCCCTTATACTTTATTTTAATGTGTCAGTGTTTCACATAAACAGTCATTAATGTTAGCTTGCCCATCAAATTCAAGGCTCGTCTGTACTCAGACTGAATGTTTTTAATTTCACTTTATGCCCTGACATGATGGTTCTCTGGGAAGTATTGGCTGGACCTCAGAACACTAGACATTAGCACTTTATCACTTTATTACTTAGGAATGGCTACTCACTGCCGGCATAAAGATTGAATGTGAACGTCTATCTGATGGATGGAACCCAAATATCTGTTCCTTTTCTGCATTTTCTATTTAACTACTGTCTGAATAGAGTCAGTGAACCTGCTACATTTTCATTTCTGCTGTGGTTTTCTGACCTGTGCTTCAAAGATAGCTACAAAGGTATTGGTGAAGGACAGTTTCAGTAAAAAAGATTGATTAAAAACAATTTGTGAAAATTAAAGGGCAATGAAAAAGTATCAATCTGTAAATATTGCATCTTTTCGGAGTGTATCTTAGTACTACTTGTCAGAAGCATCAAATATATATGCATATATTTTATTTTTAAAAATATGTTTAAACATTTATTTATTTTGTGTGCAGAGGGATAGATATATACCTGCTGCAATGCATTGCAGGGGTCAGTGCGCAAACTCGGGTGGTCAGGCTTGGCCGGAGGTACCTTTACTGGCTGAGCCATCTTTCTGTACTATGCATATATTCTGTGTGTCTGTGTCTGTGTGTGTGCACACACACATGCAGTTGTCTGTAGAGGCCAGAAGAAGGAGTTGGATCCCCTGGAACTAGAGTTACAGGTGGTATTGAGCCCCCATATGGGTGTGGAAAACTAAACCAAACTGGTTCTCTGCAGTCTCAGCAAACACTCTTAATCACTGAGTCATTTTCTAATTCCTTATACATAAATTTTGACCCAGAAATTCCATAATTCATCTAGCTGGAATTTCTTACTAGGAAATATAATCAGATACATACCAGTATATATGATCAAGAGGATTCCTGAATGATTTTTCTACTCTTCATTTACTGGCAATGATCCTGGGTTGTTTGATTGTTTATTTTTGAGACAAGGCCTCTTACATCCTAGACTAGCCTCAAACTCCTTGTACCAAGGATAAGCCTGAACTTCTAATCATTCTGCCTGTACATCCATTCTCAACAGCCTGCTATCCTTCTTCCCAAAACCTACCCCTAAACCTAATGGGTTGACACAGTGGGCACCAGCAAGGGCCAGCCCCTGTGGTGCTTGACAGAAGAATGTATTACACAACTCAGCCTGCAAAGATAGACACACACACACACACAGAGAGAGAGAGAGAGAGAGAGAGAGAGAGAGAGAGAGAGAGAGAGAGAGAGAGAGAGAGAGAGAGAGAGAGAGAGAGCACACTTGGATATATTCATTCAGGTTTTGTGCTCCTTATGATAATGTGGCTATTTATTTTGAGCAAAAATTGTATGAAGCACCTTCCCTATGTACAATTTATTCCAGTATTTACTATTACATGCTATTTCCTTCCTTTAAAATACCATGGAGATTATTTCACTGGCTTGAATCAGAAAACATGGAATGAGCACATGGGGCTGGAGTGGTAGGGGTGTTTGTTTACTCTTGCTTGTCAGGGCTAAGCGCATTACAGGAAAGCCTTCTTTCCCCTCGGTGTTTGTCTTTATAACATTTGGCGAAATGTTTAGAAGATTCCAGGGTTTCTGGGCTGACACCTGGGAGAACAGGCGAGGAGGGACTTGGCTGTGAGTGGCCGCAGGTGGTGGTTTTAGGAAGCCTCTAAATGCTGGAGTTTGAGCTCTCACCCAGTTTTGCATGCACCGCATTAGGAGAACTGAGGAAACCTGGGCAGATGTTGGAAGCCCTCTTTTCCCCTTCTTTGCCTTTCAGAAAACTGTTTTCTAGGCAGTTGAGGATCTATGGTGATGTCCTCTTTCTCTCCATATCCTAAACCCAGAAGGTTGTTATGTCTGTTTTAGGGGGTTTGTAGTTGTTTTTGAAGGTCTCATGTGTTCCAGGCTGACATCCATTTTGTTATGTACCCTTGTCTTTCTATGTCCAACCTCCCCAGTGAAGGGATCACAGGCATGTGCTACCTCACCCAACAAAGCCCAGTTTGGTCTCTGGGTCCATCTATTTTCTGAAAATTTTGCTTGGAATTTCCCACTGACCCACTAATTTAAGTTTGCCAAAATCTCACCCACGCATTACCCCACTGCTTCCCGGCTTGCTCTGTGTTCTTTTAGGGTTTGCCCCCTCTCCTTTGTTTGGCTCTCTGCGACTGCCCTGCCTTCTGTTCCTTCTTCTTGCAAGACCCTACTCTACATAAATCTGGAGGTGCAGCTAGGCCTCATGTCTCTTTTCCAGAACCTTTGTTTGTTCCCATTTCTTACCAAAGAAGTTCCAGATTTCTTAGCTGGCCCATCATCTGTCTTTAAACCACGCCTCCCACCATCAGTGACATTACTGGCTATCCCTTCATTGTTCTGACCTTCCTTTGTAGCATTATCTCTAGACTCCATCTGATGGCCCTGCTCTGTCCTGCTCTGAGAATCTTTGAACACACCCTGGGAGCAGGAGTCACATTCTAGCCTCTTGGATCTTTTCCCATTGCCTGGCACTGTTCTTTGCCTCAGGCTGCTGGTAGAACTCAGTGGGTGGCTTTCCTAGCAGAATAATGTGCTTGTGTGTCCCAGAGAGAGGCAGCAGACAGAACCGCCAAGGGTAGGGGTGCCATCCACCTTCTCATCGTCAAAAATAGGGTGCACTGGCTGCCTTTACTTTTCTTTCTCATCTCTCTGGCCTTTAAAATGTGAACAACCCTGGTTCTGGTTCCAGAGAGAAACTGAGAGGCACTGTCTCTGCCTGCCGGATTCATCAACTTACAGAAACGCATCCTGTTTACATTTCTGGCAGCCTCTCGTTGATTTGGATGGTGGCCAACAGCTAGCCACTCAACCCTTGTGGGTTTTTAACCAACAGTATTCCAAGTGCACATGCGCTGTGAAAGCATATTCAAACCCAACATGTCCTCTGTGCACCACCACAGCCAAATCTCCTTGCTGGCCTCTAGTGTCTAGCAAGGCTTTAGTGTGTTTTGTGGAAAGACTTCAGTCAGGAGTCACTGCTCTAAAAAGACTGGGTGACCAGGGACTAACCTACAAAACCCATTGGAAATGAGGCCAGAGTTTTCAACTTTGGGTCCTCATCTGAAAAAAGAGTCAAACTAAAACACCCAAAATCCATCTCTCCATTAGACAGGGGCTCTGTTCTCAACTGGACATTTAAATGGCTAGATTTATAAGCTGTCTTAAAGATGCCCTTTGAACAGTTTAAAGTGCTCCGTTGTTCTGAGATGAAGTCATCAAACTGCTTACGACCTTATTTATGTTTTCACAACTGACCGAAATGTGCAGTTGTTAACAGATTAAATGTGCAGTAACAGTTCCTGGGAACGGGGCTTTCCTCCCGGCTATTAGAGAATCCAGTCTGTAGACTTCTGCCTGCCTGCTTTCTGTCTGTCTGTCTTCTTTAGGTGTATTCCAGTTTTTAGGTTTTCTTTGCTTTCTTATTTAGGAAATTGATCTTTTACTTTAAAAGAGGGTAGGAGACAATGTCATAGTGTTAGACTGTGCAGCACCCACACACATCTGTGTAGCCCAGGTAGGCCTTAACTCGATCATCCTGCCTCTGTCTTCCCAATTCTGGAATTAGAAACTTGTACCACCACACCCAAGCTAGTGTCTTACTTTTAGGTTTGTTTTTGGTTTTTGGTTTTTTGGGGTTTTTTGTTTTTTTTTTTTTTTTTTTTTTTTTTTTTTTGGTTTTTTGAGACAGGGTTTCTCTGTATAACAGTCCTAGTTGTCTTGGAACTCACTTTGTAGACCAGGCTGGCCTCAAAGTCACAGAGATCTACCTGCCTCTGCCTCCCAAGTGCTGAGATTAAAGGCATGCGCCACCACCACCTGGTATAGTCTCTTACTTTTAAAACACTGGTAACTCTCAGTTCTTTTTTTTTTTCCCTAAATTTTCTTTTAATTGTGTGTGTATACTCTCACTTGCTCAAATATTTGTAACATAGCACACATGTGGAGGTCACAAGACAACTTGCAGGAGTCACCTTGAGGATCCCAGGGTTTGAACTCAGGTCATCAGGCTTGGTGGCAAATACTCTTACCAGCTGGGCCATCTCACAGACCCTGCAAGCACATTGTAAGCCCAGCCAGTGTCCCTATCAGCACTGCAGAAGGCCTGATTCCTGGTGCTGGGAACAGTCTTAATAAATAATCTATAGAGATTTGTGTCTGTGTGGGCACAGTCTTTGTTTCTGCTATAGAAAAATGATTGTTCTTGAGAATTATCCATCTCTTTTGTGTTTGTACATTTGTTTTCTTGAGACAGGATTTAACCCCTAAGATGCCTAGACTGTCCTTGAACTTGATCTTCTTGCCTCAGCCTCCCAAGTGCTAACAGTGTCTACCATTACAACCTGGCTTGGGTTTTAGATTTCATTGAGTAAATCAAACCCTCAATAAAGCTAAATTATTATATGAAAATAACACCTGAAAAATACCTTGTAGTAGACACTTGGGAGGTAGAGGCAAGAGGATCTCTGAGGGTTCAAATCCATCCTGGGCTTTGTCACAAGACCCTGTCTCCAAAAGCAAAACAAGGCCTGATACCACAGAGTAGCACAACAGGGCTGCCCATGTCATCTGTTGAGTGGATTGGCTTCCTGATCCAGGCCATGTGGAGGCTGAAATCCTATCCCGACTGTCTTTGCCAGGCTCAGACTGCCACTGCCTAGCAGGACAGGGGACCTCCTTCTGGTTTCAACAAATGGGACTCTGCATACTCAGGTTAAGTTTTGTGGTACATAATGTACAGAGTAAGAATGACCTCTCATTCACAACCTTTAGGCTTTTGTCTTTCGGGGAAGTCAGAGATGAGATAGTGTGGTATGAGAAAGCAGAAGGTGGGAAGGCCTCAAAGGCAGCAGCCAGCTGAGAGCAGAGCAGTGAGGTAGGAGAGTAGGGGACTTGCTCAGACACTGGCCCCAAGTGAGTCCCGGTGGTCACACTCAGTATCTGCTGAAGACCCAGCTCCTGTTAGGGCCTTCAGAACCTCAGGAGCCTTGCCTTTTCCTGCACTGTCCTCTGTCTTTTCTAGTTCCTGTCCCCTTCATCATCATTGAAACATAAACTGTTCTGGTTGCTGGTGAACTTTCTGAAGCCTTTTTATTTGAAATAATGATAGGTTTGCAGGAGGCTACCAAGCTAGTCTGAGCAGTGTCAGCCAGCGTTCTCCACTGTTGTGACACACATAATTATAGTACAATAGCAGAGCCAGGAAATGGACATGGGTATAGTGTGCATAACCATCACAGTCGGGATCCCAGAGATCCTGTGCTATCCCTTGTCATCATCATCCCTTCCTCCCATCACCAACCTCCACAACCGTCGCGCACTGCCCACCTTTACATTATGATTTCAAGAACATCATATAGGGGATTGAAGAGGGGGAAGAAATAACACACAAACTGTTGTGTAATTTGATCTTTTCAGACTGCACTCTTTATTTGGAGTATTGCACATGAAATCCTTACAGGTTGCTATGACCATTGGTTGCAGAGCTAAACCCATTGCGTTTTTACTTGCAGTACCAAAGATGGAACACGGGGCCTTCTGCATGCTAAGAAAACACTCAACCCCTGAACCACACCCCATCACTGCCCATTCCTTTTTATTGCTGAGTACTATTACATGATGTGAACATTTCACCCTCCATACCATATTAACATTCTTGTGAAGTTTTTGTGAATAAGTTTTGATTTCTCTGGGATGAATGCTTAAGAGGAAGGTCCCTGAGCTGTATAATGTGTTTCGTTTCCAAAATGCTTCTGAATCTTCCAGTACTCTCACCCTCACACCGTACTGGATTGTCCCTGAGTAAATGGGTGTGTCTTCAGTCAAGGCCTTGCTCTACTTTTTCAATCTGTGACCATTGTAGGCATGTGGGCTTCTCCTTCACCTGTTGACTCACTGGCTATGCCTGCTCTTTGCTGAAATCCCTGATGTCCTTCACTCATTTTCTTTTTTTTTTTTTTTTTTTTTTTTTTTTTTTTGGGTTTTTCGAGACAGGGTTTCTCTGTAGCTTTGAAGCCTATCCTGGAACTAGCTCTTGTAGACCAGGCTGGTCTCGAACTCACAGAGATCCGCCTGCCTCTGCCTCCCGAGTGCTGGGATTAAAGGCGTGCGCCACCACCGCCCGGCCTTCACTCATTTTCTAACCTGATTAGAAACTATTGAATTTGGATGTTCTTACATCTCTCTCTCCCTCAATGTGTGTGTGATGCACATGTGCGGCAGTTAAAAGACAGGGAGTTGATTCTTTCCATTGTGTGGGTCTATAGGATTGAACGCAGGTTGTCAGGTTTGGCAGTAAGCTTCTTTGCCTGCTGAGCTATCTCAGCACCCCAGGTTTGAGTTCTTTATAAATTAATACTAAGCACAACTCCATTGTCAGCTGTGTGTTTTTTTAAATGTTTCCTCCCATTGTTAGTGAATGATGTGAGTGAGATCACCCCAACTCCAAGGGGACAGCACCTCTGCCAGACGTTCTTATCAGTTAGACCTCCAGAGAAGACTGAGGTATCACTACATTGCCTCAGTGGATTGAGGCAAGAGTGGAAGGCTGCACTTGAACTGTGTAGTAGGTACAGCTGATGAGGGCCTGCCTTGTGGTTAGAGTGATGTATCTTAGGATAAGGGACAACTAAAACCATGGAGCCATGCACTTTACATGAGCAACATACATTATATCACAATAAGTCTGTTATTTTTTTAAGGGTAAGTATGTGGGATGGGGTAGTGCATACCTATCATCTCAACACTCGGGCTGTGGAGGTAGGAAGATCAAGAGTTCAAGGCCAGCCTTGGCTACACAGTTCAAAGCCAGCCTGTACTGTATGATTCCTTGTCTCATAGATAGGTAGGTAGGTAGGTAGGTAGGTAGGTAGGTAGGTAGATAGATAGATAGATAGATAGATAGATAGATAGATAGATAGATAGATAGATAAAATGAGTAGCTTTGGAGAGTTGACTTGGTGAGAAAGAGCTCTTGTAGTGCATGTGTGGAGATCTGAGTTGAATCCACTGCAGTACATAAAAATTAGGCACGGTCATGTGGACCTATAACTGCAGCCCTGTTAGGATGGAGACAGCGGGATTCGGGGCTTACTGCCTGCCAGCCTTCCAGGTTTATTGTGATAAAGGAATAAGGTAGAGAGCAACAGAGCAAGATACTAGATATCCCCCTCTGGCCTCCACACGAAAGCACAGGCAGGTGCACCCATATGCACATACACCACACACATAAATCAGTAAAAAAGGATAAAATACCATGTGAGAAGTAGTGGAGCTGGTGATATGTAGACTGGCAGGCAGCAGGGCAAACAGACTGCCCTGAACTGGGGGGTCTTTCCTACCATTGTCTTCTTGATGTCTGCACTACTCTACACAGTACTAACTATTCAGAGAGAGCTGAGTGATCTGAGAGGGTGACCAGGAGCCTCCACTTAGATGGAGTTTTTCTGAGCCAGGCGTCCCCTAGCACTGTTTTATTTAGGCTCCTCCATCCCCTTGACCCTGTCTATAAGGGGAGAAAAGGGCAGAGAAGCACTCACTGTGAGGAAACAAGCAAAAGAACAGAAAGCAGTTTTTGCCAGCAGCACAGTGTAGCAGTACATCTGGGGCCTTGGCTCCTGCCAGGGGTAGGCTCAGCTAATGTCAGCTCCATCTTTTCCTGTCTCAGGGTCGCTCACTGCCCTGTATGCATGACTTCCTGTCTGTTCTGAGTTGAAACAAGCAGATGTATCTTGGTAGGAGTTGACAGTCCTAGGACAGTGTGGCTAAATGTGTGCTCCCCCATGCAGCAGCCCTCTCCCAGTGCTTTCATAGGAGGGGAAGGAGACACTGCACATGAACCTCCACCTGGAGATATAGGCTGTTGTTCTAGTTTCTTTTCTACTACTGGGTAAAACACACTCACCAAAAGCAATCCGGGGAAGAAAGGGTTTATTTCATCCTGTACAAGGTCACAGTTCATCATTGAGCAAGTCAGGGCAGGAACTGGAAGCAGAAACTATGAAGGAACATGGCTTGCTGGTTCCCTCTCTGGCTCATTCAGCTAGCTTTCTAATACAGCCCAGGACCACTTGCCCAGGGTGGTGCTGCCCGCAGAGGGCTGGGCCCTCCTCATTGATTAATAGTCAAGACAATCCTCCACAGACAACTTTGATCTAGGCAGTTCCCCAGTTGAGGCTTTTCTCCCAGATGACTAGCTGTGGTCCTGGGACTCGAGACATTCATGCTCAGACAAATGAGGAGACATGCAGTGACTGCAAACTTGATGGCTTGTGAGTTTCCTGCCTGTGACAGCCAGTGCTAAAGTTCTCCACTGTGGGCTCAGAGCACACAATTAAACTTCCTTTCCCTTCTCACCTCCTTCCAGGGCTCGAGGGTGCTTGTGGACGCACGTGACAAGCTCGGCATTCCCTGGCAGCACTCTGAGAACGAGAAGCACGGGATGTTTCTGATGGCCTTTGAGAACAAGGCAGGACTGCCTGTGGAGCCTGCCACCTTCCAGCTCTACGTGCCAGCCCTGAGTGCACTCTGGAGGGACTCCGGGATCAGGGAAGCCTTCAGCCGCAGGAGCGAGTTCCAGCTGGTGAGGGAGCCTTCAGCCTCTATGTGACAATCCTGTCCCCTAGAATTTCCTTTCAAACCCAGCTCTGTTGTTCCCACAATCACTCAGGATGCTGGGGCAGGAGGATCTTGAGCTCAAGGACAGCCTAGGTTTTGTAGAGAGACCATCAAACAAGAGGGAAAAAAATGTATTAGCAGGAGTGAGCTTTATCATACTACAAACCCTAATATTAAACAAAACAACATAGCAGAGCCCTGGCCATCTCAATGGTTCTAGGGAGAGCACACTACTCTTGGCACAAAGAGCAAAGGGTTCTTACCATAGTCCAGACTAGCATTCGAGCTACCTTGCCCTCATAGGAAAGCGGTACCCTTGAAACAGCTTTCCCTCCGAAGAGGTGCAGCAGCCACAAGTCACAGGTGTTCTGTGATGCCCTTTGCAGTTGTCTGACCTCTGCAAGTCAGTCTCTGCAGGTTTTTTCTCTCCACTGGAGGGTCTATAAGTCTCAGAAAGACTAATCACTGTAGCTATTTCAGCTACTAAGGACAAAACCTACAGCCGAAAAATGAGGGATATTTTGCTTGTTTGCTTTGGGTTTTTTTTTCCCAGCAATCCTACAAAACTGTCAGTTTTCAAAGAAAAGTGTTAGATCTGTCCAGTAACCAGGAGATGCACAGCTGACTGCTATGGTCACGGTATATCAGGACCTCAACACACTTCTTGTGTCTTTGCCCCAGGTATAGAGGATCCTGTTCCACCTCCTTCATCCCTAGCCTTCTTTTGTGGTGATGTTGCTGTAATAGTTCATTTTTAAGCAATATGATCTTGAACTTTCAACAGTTTTTAAGCTTGTATCAGTGGTTTCATAGGACATAATTTCTTTTGTAACTTGCTTTTTTTCCCCCAATTCAGATTATTCTCCATGTTTTCTTTTCACTGCTGACTACTGTACCATTGTGCAAACAAAAAGACTATTGCTTTTCATTGGTGTCTTTCTTTGTAGTTTCTATGTTTTGTCTCACAGAGATGGCTGTGACTGTCTTTATCTTTCTCCAGGTGTGTACACGCTCAGGGGTGGCTCTAGGTTGTCTACCTCAGAATGTAATCACGGGGTCATGAGGTATATTTATCTACAGATAAACACGGTGACGTCAGCCTCTTTGCAGAATAGCAGTTGTACTGGTTGTGCTGCTTCTGGTGCTAGAGAGGGATCCTGTTGTCCACACACAAGCTATTGTTTACTATTCACAGGTCAGGGTTTAGCTGCTCTCCTTAGGGTATATTTGAAGTTGTCTTAAGTTCATCTATGGGTTGCATGTATTTTCTCTTCTACAGAGTATCTTCTTCTGTCTTTTGCCATTTCTTTGCTGTTGAGCTGTGCTTTCTCGTTCATCTGGCAGGTTCTGCTCACAGTCCACTAACACACTCCTTTCAGTTTAGTCCCTGTGGTGACATCTTCCACAGCCAAGACCAGCTCTGGATGCCCATTGTGTGGAGCTATCTGTCCACTTGGTCTCTTCCATCTTCCCTGACTGTTATGACCTAGACACCTGAAGACCACTAGCCAATTACTTTATAGAATGTTCCTGTGTGTCCAGTGTCTGGTCATCACTGGAATGAGGTCTTGGAGGGTGGGCACAGTAGCACAGTCCTGTCATCCCAGCACTTTGAAGAGTCAGGCGGGAGGATTGTGAGTTGAAGGGCAGCCTGGGTTTTTAAAAAGAGAATAAGGCGGATGACAGGAGAGGTGGCTCGGCAGTTAAGAATCTTTGCTGAGTAATTGTGAGACTGGAGTTCAGATCCCAACATCCTGCAAATACCTGTACCTATCTCTGAGGGATCTGCTGCCCTCTTTCTGGCCTCTGTCCAGCATAGGCACACATATCAAAACACATGTGTGCATGTATTCACTGATAAATTCACACTCATGTAAGTAAATAAAGTGAATCTTTTTAAAAGAAGAACACTTTTTTTTGGGGGGGGGGGGCAGGAAAGCCACAGATGTGGCATTGTCCCCAGACACCATGTCAGGAGGCATGTTCAGTTGCTTAGTTACAGCCCTGTCTGATGGCCTTTCTCTTCTGGAAAGTTACTATTTCTCTGTATTCCTTCTTCATACTTACTCTGGGAGACACTATGAGACTGTGTGTATCCTCTTTTTCTTCAGTTTATGTGTGCATGCGCATGCATGCGTGCATATGGAGGCCAGAACTTGACATCTTCCTCAGTTGTTCTCTATCTTATATATTGAGGCAGGGCCTCTCACTTGAACCCGGGGCTCACTGGTTTGACTAATCTAGCTAGCCATCTTGTTCCTAGGATCCCCTGTCTCTGCCTTTTAGGGAATTGCCATTGGGTCCCCACATCCTTGCAGCATTTACATGTGTTCTAGAAATCAGAACTCCAGTCCTCACATTTGTATGGCAAGTACTTCTTCCAGTAAGCCATCTCCTAGCCCTGCCTTCACCTTTACACGCTAATTTTTAAAGTCTATCTAGAGAGCATGGTGATACTATCTTTCCCCCTTTGAGGCAGAGTCTTCCTACCCAGCCCAAAACCTCACAGATCCTCCTGCCTCAGCCTCCAGGGTACTGAGATTCTACAGATTCTAGCTGATGCTTTCAGTAGCCCTTTCCATTTGCACACACTTCCTGAAGTTAACTTGAACAGCTAAGGAGAAAGAATGAAAAGTAGATGATGATGTTGTCTTAGGGAAAACTTTTTCACAAGAGTAGGAATGTAAGCAAGGACTGGGTACTGAGTAGAAGTTACAATGTGTAATTGAATGTTGGACCTTTCTCCGTCAAGTCCTGTGGCCAGGGAAAGGGGCTGCAGACCTGAAGTTGAAATGAAAATTATTCTAGTGTGGAGAGTTTGCCAGGGAAGAAAGTGCGAACATCCAGAGTGTTTATTTCCAACGGCAGCTTGATAAGATCTCCATCTAGGAAGTTAATGTGGAGTTCTCTGGTCAGATTTTGCCTGCCTTGTCCCACTGGGTATAGTGTCTTAAAACTGGGATGGATCCCTGACCTAGGAAGTCAGCTCTGTGTTGTTTAAGGAATGGGAATAAGCCCAGAAAGGTGGTAGGGTGGTTAAAGGCCTTGTCTTCTTGATAGTCAATGAGAAATTGGGGTTTCAAATTCTTTTGCTTATTTTTATTTCCCTGTATTCATTTACTTACTCAACATTGAATGCATATCCAGGTGTGCTGGACACCCAACTCTAGTGCTGAGGATTGAGCCAGGTGCTAGGGACACAGCAGGCAGACCAAAAATGTTTGATCCTGCAGCTTCCAATCCAGAAATAATGTGGCTTACATTCAGACTTAGGCTGCCCCTGGTGAGGGGACAACAGTCATGTCTCTTCATCATCTTGCCATCATCCACTTCAGCTGCAGCTTGAGGTCACCTGTGTGTGATTTCAAAGACAAAGTTAAATACATACCAGTGTGGCTGGTTGACTTCCTGTTTAGTGGATGGCAGGAACATGGTGTTTCATCCCTATACTTTGTACATTCCTGTAGTTTTCTTTTAGGAAAGCAGCTGACCAGTAGTGCTGAGCTGCCCTTGTCAGACAGTGATTTGTGCAGCACTTGGAGAGTGTGGTCCTCCCTCCCTGTGCCTAGCTCTCCCCAGAAGCTCTCAGTGTCAGAAGCCTTCCCTGGACTGCATTCCAGCCATTTGTGTTTAGGGCTCTTTCCCTTTCTGCTACACTGAGAATCACGTCAGCAAAGTGGCAACTTCCTTGTCCTTTGCCATCTCAGATGTCTTTCCACACAGAAGAAGAAAAAAGGCTGGGTCTGGTGACCATCTTAAGACAGCTTTCTCCTCTGAGGAGAGGGAGACATGGGATCTTCCCTCTCCAAACATGAGTCAATTTATCTTTGTCCCGGTCCCTAGGCTTCACGTGCACACTAGCGTCCACTGCCTAAATGTGCCTGTGCCTCAATGACAGAGAAAGATGACTTTTCTAGGTTGTACCTCAGTTCTTATAGCACAATGAAGGGGGCTGGCAGGAGGGCTCAGCCAGAGTTCCATTCCTGGGTCCCACATGTTGGAAGGAAAGAACCAACTTCTGAAAGTTGTTCTCTGACCACACGCAAGCCAAGGCTTGCCATGTGTACACACAAATGGGGAGGGGGATTTTAAAATCTTTTCAAAATAAAACAGTGAAAGGAGAGAAGTGTAACAAGACACTCAACAGAAGATTTTGTCGTAAGTATATGGTTATGGATATGATCTTACCTGTCCTCTGTGTGTGTGATAAATGCACAGATGTGTGAATATATGTGCCCATGAAGTCAAAGAAGGATGGCATTTGTCCAGCTCTATTACTCTCTACCTTATTTCCTCGAAATAGGGTGTATCACTGAACGTGGAACTGGGCTGGCAGCCTCAGGCCCTGTCCTCCTGTTTCTGCCACTCCAGGTACTGGGTTACAGGGATGTATGCCACACCTGGCTTTTTAAATTTTTGCAAGTGTGCTGGGGGTTTGACTCAGGTCCTCATGCTTGCACAGCAAGTGCTCTTACCTACTGAGCCATCTCCCTAGCCTATGACCTGCCCTCCTTTTCTATAAAATGGATTTAGGATATTTTAAAACACAGCATGTGAATTATTACTGACCACCATGTTTTCTACTTAGGACATGGGTGGTATCACCTGAGTGATCTACTTTCTATTACCCCGTGTACTTTGAGGCATTAGCTAGTTAGAATGGGTTAGCAGTCATCTTTGGTAGCTAACCAGAGTATGCTCTGAGTATCTTATAAATTTGCACAATCCAACCCCCCAGGGATGCCTGACACACACTGTCAAGTCCTAGTTTCTCAGAGAAATAATAAGACAAACACATAAACCAGTATTGCAATAATATGTGATAAATATAATCAAGGATCACACAGGTCATGTGAGGCATACAGGGCAAAGGATCTGTATCTGGCAGGATTAGGTCAGGGTTGTCTCAGGGTGTTTTTTGATAAAGATAGGTATATTGTATCCAGCCATGGTAGAGATGAGTTGACATGGAGGTGGGGGGTGGTGCTGAGGCCCAGCAGGACTATAAGGGCCACACACCCACTGGCATAAAAGCAGGACTCAGCTCCAGCTGACTCTATCCACAAAAAGATGGTATTGGCTAAGAGCTGACAGAGCTCAAGACTGGAGAATAACACAGGGGCATGGCCTGCATCTGAACTATTCACAGTTCTGTTCCTCACTCTACAGTGCTGGTTTATTCTGGCCAGGCTTCTGTGACACCTAATGGTGTCAGCAGGATCATCTGACAGGTGTGCACCACTCATTACATCTCTAAACTCATACTGATGGTGGTAAGGGTGACCTCACTATGGCAGAGTGATCCCCAAATATTGTGTACACTATGTAGAGTGGAGCAGGGCTTTTGCTGTGGCCATGAAGACCACACTAAGCAATGAGGACTCTTCTACAGGCTAGAAGGTGTAGAAGGAGCGGGCAGGCCTGCTTTTCGTGCCTTTCTTTTTTGTTTAAACAGAAAAGGGGGAAATGATGGAGGACTCTCAATGGTTAATAAAGAAACTGCCTTGGCTTTTTGATAGGACAGGATTTAGATAGGTGGAGTAGATAGAACAGAATGCTGGGAAGAAGGCAGTGAGGCAGATGCCTCAGGCAATCGCCATCCCTCTCTTCTCTGGGTCAAAAGCCATGGAGCCAGCCACCAGGTCAGACATGCTGAATCTTTCCCGATAAGCCACCACCTTGTGGTGCTACACAGATACTAAATATGGGTTAAAGCAAGATGTGAGAATTAGCCAGTAAGAGGCTAGAGCTAATGGGCCAGGCAGTGTTTAAAAGAATACAATTTGTGTGTTGTTATTTCAGGGGCTAAGCTAGCCATGCGGAGCAGGGCGGGATGAAAAGCAGGCCTGCCTGCAGCCCCTCACTACAAGAAGGCTCCTCTGAGGTATTGGAAGTAAAGGGAGGCAGAGATGGCTGCCACTCTCTGTCCAGAGGCTGGGAGAGCTGCACCTGCTGCAGCAGTTTCAACACTTAGACTTGTGTCTGGGATTTGTGTCAACCACAGTTTTTAAACAGGCTTTGGCGTGCCCTGTGCTTCCGTTCCTTGCTATGCTTCCCCAAAACAGGTCCTGAGAGGGAAGATGACTAGGTACAGCACTCGTCAGCTATTATTTAAAGTGTGCCCTGGAAATCATGGAAGTCAAATAAATGAAATGGCTGATTTGTCTCTAGAAGTTAGGTTGACCTTTTCACTCTGTCAGGACAGGACAGTTAGCTCAGGAGTTTGTGCATCTGTCTGTGTCTTCTCTGGACATCTCCATGACTGTTTCCAGCCAGGCAGTCACTTGCTGGGGAGGCCTCACTGAGGTAGATGTGCTGCATGCAAAGAGACCTATTTTCTCTGTCCTCTTCTCAGGTACTTTCTGCTGCCTTCTTCTTGGCCACTGAGAGAAGTCACTGAACCAGGAGTCACTCACTCCTGTCAGTTCTTATTTCAGGTCCCATACATTCTTGAAAGACCTGCACTATTGATGTTGGAAGTTGCAAGTAATGAACTCCATTCACAGAGGGTCAACTGGTGTCACAGCTGGTGTTACCCTCATGCACGTGCGTGTGCATGTATGTGTGTCTGTTTTCAGGAAACAGACTGGAAATCCAGGACTTTGCATATGCTAGGCAAGCACTATAAGACTCTGCCCCTGAACCGCAGCTCTAGCTTTCCTTTTGTCTTCTATTTTGAGACTGCCTTACTAAGTTGCCCAGCACTAAGCTCATGGTCCTCCTCCTGAGTGGGATGACATGCCTGCACTACCTCACCTGGCTCTCAGGTGAATTTGAGATGTGGGGAAGACTGTGGTTGTATGCCTTAAGATTCAGCTGTGTGAATCTGACAAGGAAAACCACAGCATGGAGAGCAATGCTAAGCACAAATAACAGCCTGTTTACAAAAGTCATAGGATCCCCAACTGAATGATGTGAGCACGCCAAGCTGGCTTGTCCATCCCTGTCTCCCTCTTCCTCCCTCCAGGCTACCTCTAACTTGTAATGTTCTACTGTAGCCACACCCCGAGCTGGAATTATAGGCACATAACACCACACCAAACAGGTTGATACTATTTTAATTGACTCTCAAAGTGTTTTTCTACAGGAACTAGGGAGGGCTTGTGGATAAAGTATTTGCCAAGCAAGTGTGAGAGAGAACCTGAGTTTGAGTCCCCAGAAGCCACAGAAAGCAAGCATGGTAATACACCTCTGGAGAGATGGGAGAGAGACAGAAGGATCCCTAAAGCCCAGAGGCTGGCTTGCCTGGAGTACATATCAGTGAACAAGAGATGTCTTAGTTGTCTCAAAACAAGTTAGAAGGTGAGACCAGACACTAGAGGTTGTCCTCATACCTCTACACTTACACCATGGCACACAAGTTCTTACACTCACACTGTATACTTATACATCATATATACACTAAATAAATAAATATACAAAAGTGCCTTTCTCCAAATTTTTAAAGATATATTTATTATTTTATGAGTATGTGTGTATATCTGAATATGTGAGTAATGTACCACATGCATGCAATTGCCCTCTCGGGCTGTAAGAGGGTATCCTGGAACTGGAAATTATAGTTATAGACGGTTATAAACTGCCTGTTGTAGGTGTAGGAGCCAAACCCAGGTCCTCTAGGAGAGCAGCAAGGGTCCACAACAGCCAGGCTAAGGAAGAAAGGGAAGTTTGTAGCTGCAACAGCCTTCTGTAATGGTTTTGAGGCCACAGGAGCAAAGTGTCTTTGCTGCTCACTGCTGTGTGTGCATTGGAAAGAGCTGTGATTGACCTGGCGGTGACTTGACAGTTCAACCCTCATGGAAAACTCTCCTCATAAAGTAGCAGCATTTCTATAACAAATGACAAGCTCCCTGCGGGTTCTGTTAGTCAGTGTTTTGACCATCCAGTGGTCACCATTACCCTGTCGATGGGGTCTTGCTTTTTCCACAGACTTGATTACCTTTGAGACATACTATATATAGTTCAGGCTGTGAACTAGAGGAAGAGAGAAGCCTGGAGAGCTGGTGAGCATAGTCTTGGACCTTAGTGTTTCTTGTTTGTTGAAACAGTCAACCATTTCAGAGAATTGTTGCTGTATAGAATCCACATGGCCCTACTGCCAGTAGCAACTGAGTCTTCCTAGGACCTGTGCTTTTGCCTTCAAGCTAGTTGATGTCCCAGAAGAGGAGACTCAAGCTTGGCTTTCAGGCATAACCATGACACTGCACTCCAGACAGAAGACAAAGACAAGCATCCACCCTGTGGAAGCTCTGTCCAACAGCAGTCCTTGAAAGACACATTGCCTAGACCTACCAGGAAGGCAATTGGCCAAACATAGTTTCTCAGCTGGCAAATTGTCACCAAGGAGAAAGAGCAAGCTGCAATGGAGGAGATCCCTGACAACATCAGCCAGAGTTCCTGTGGGACCTTTCCTATCTAATCTGAGGCCTGGGAAGTCAGTGTGACCTGTGGAACCCACCCTACATAGGCTACATTTGGGCTGTGCTGAGTCATTTTACTATCATGTCCAGTGTAGTCTGTGAAGTGTTTCACAGGCTGATGGAGATCAAGACAGGTGTACTTGAAGTCTTGTTCATCTTTTTAATCATCTCATTCTACAAATACTTGCAGAGGAGCCACTGTGGATCTAGTGTTCTTATGGGAGCAGGAAAATTGTAGCGGCTAAGACCCCCTCCTCTTAGGGAAGCTGTGTCATACGTGGGAAAAGACAGTAAAGAAACTGTCTTACTCTGGTTGAGAGCAGCTGTGGGACTAAGGGCTTGTTGTTTCTCTTTAGGTTCCTGAGCATGTTTGCCCAACCTTTGTCTCTGCCCACTGACTGCTCCAGGTCAGGAATCTTGATGGCAGTGGAGCCATGGTGCCGCCTTGGTGTCTAACCTAGGCCTAGAACAACTTGCTAGAACTAGAACTAGAACAGCTTACCAGAAAGGTCAAGGGGTGGGAGAGGCCAGAGGGAGGGTGTTCAGAGTGCAACAAGAGGGAGGTCAGATGGAACCTCAGCTGGAGTAGCGAAAGATGTCAGATCCAGGCAGGCAGCTGTTGTGAAGCACACAACAGGTCCTGGAGAGAGTTGGCTGCAGCGGAGGAGTGGTATAGCTGTTGTATTTAGTCAGACTGTTTCAGTAGCTTCATTGAAAATAAAAGCAAGGGTCACCTGGGAGAGAAGAGTGGATGATTACAGGTGCATCACCACACCCAGCTCAGAAGCTCAGCTTTCAAAATGTAAGATCCCAATGGGACTTTAAAAACTCATTGACTAAATCCTGTATCTAGAGACCATCCCAGTCCTGGTGGGACAAAGCCAGTGAATGTCCTGTGCCAGAGCGTGGGAACTGGCAGCTCTGGTGGCTTCAGCTCGTTTGGGTCCTGAGCCTATACTAGAGGGGTAGGAATTGCAACTGTGCTCTTAGGTGGCTCTTCCTGAGGATAAAGCTCCAGAAAGTTGGGTTGTGAGCTCTTCCTGGGCCTCGAGCTGCTGAGAAGCCTCTGCTCCAGCTGTAGTGCACACTGTTCTTTGCCTTTCACTGACCTCATATAACACAAGTGTGGAAACTTCTAGAAAACCACCACTGTGGAAAGCATACAGTGTTGCATGCTTTACCACAGATCCTTCTGGAATATGCTGCCAGAGGCTTTTATCTCTGAAGGGCTTGTCAACCTGAGATACAGTGTGGATAAAGTAGAAATAATCATGACATAGTCTACACAGTGAGGCCAGAAATCTCAAAGAGAATGAGTAGCGGGGGTAAATGGAAATACAGTCTTAGCTTTTATATGGTGTGAGTTAGCATGAAGAAAACAGCAAATGCTGAATCAGGGGAAAGTACAACATATAAAAAGGTTCTTTAAGGAGCTGGAGAGATCGCTCAGTGGTTAAGAGCACTGGCTGCTCATCCAAAGGACCCGGATTCAATTCCCAGCACCCACGTGTCAGCTTACAATTGTCTGTAACTTCAGTTCCAGTAGACCTAACACCTTCACATAGATATATATGCAGGCAACATACCAGTGCACAAAAAATAAAAATAAAGTCCTTAAAAAAAAAAGATCCTTTGAGGGACGGGAGCAATGGCTCTGTGGATACAAGCATTCACTCTGTAAACATGAAGACCAGAATTCAAGTCCCCAGTACCGTTAGGAAAGTCAGGCGTAGCCATTAAACCCATAAACCCAGGATTAGGGAGTAGACACAAGTCGATCTAAGAACCAGTCAGCCAGCACGTTTCCAATGGTGTCAGGGTTTTTTGTTGTTGCTGCTGTTTTTGTTTGCCTGTTTGTTTAGGAGGGGGTGTTGACACAGCATTTTGTCTCGAGCTCAAAGAGATCCACCTGCCTTTGCTTCCTAAGAGCACGGATTATAGACATGCACACCACACCCAGCAAGTTATTATTTATTTATTTTGAGGTGTTTTTTTTTTTTTTCGAGACAGGGTTTCTCTGTAGCTTTGGAGCCTGTCCTGGCTCTTGTAGACCAGGCTGGCCTTGAACTCACAGAGATCTGCCTGCCTCTGCCCCCCCGAGTGTTCGGATTAAAGGTGTGCGCCACCACCGTCCGGTTCAGCATTTTAAGAAGGCTAAAATGAGTGCCAGAATTGAGGGTGCAGTGATGTGTACCTTAGTAGTAGAGCCCCTGTCTAGCACACAAGACCCTAGTTTCTGTCCTCAACAATACAAGCATACAAAGGTGGACCAGTCTGTCACAGAGACCAGCAAACTACAGCCTGAAGAATAAATGTCATGTGGCTTATTTTACTATGCTCTCACCCAACTAAGAAAAACAATATGTAGTAAAGAAAGCTATTTGTAGTTCACGAAACCTAGAATTACTGACCTGGTTCTTTATCAAAGATCTTTCTTGATCATGTATAAAGATGGGTTTTTAATTATCTTTAGTAACCGAGGCAGCAAAGGTATATAGATGGAGATATAGATAAGCAGAGCTGTGTGATCTCAGTGACCTCACTCAGCTCCAAACAGACCAGACACCAAAATATGAAGAGCAGAACTAGAACTATAGACCTTGCAGGAGGAGTTTCTCTCTCTCTCTCTCTCTCTCTCTCTCTCTCTCTCTCTCTCTCTCTCTCTCTCTCTCTCTCTCTGTGTGTGTGTGTGTGTGTGTCTGTGTGTCTGTGTGTCTGTGTGTCTCCCCCTCATTTTGAGACAAAGTCTTGTTCAAGAGCCCAAGCTAGCATGTAACTTTTGCTAGTCTTCTGGGTGCTGGGATTGCAGGTGTGCACCACAACAGCTGGCCCGGAAGAATTTCAAAAGGCAAGTCAAGACAGACATAGTATTCCACACTTATAATCCCAGTGCTCAAGAGGTCAACACAGCAGAATCAGGAGTTCAATACCAGCCTGATCTGCATAAGAAGTTTGAGGCTTGTATATAGCCTAGGCTATATGAGACCCTGTCTCAGAACAACAAACATGTAAGTCAAAGAGGGAAAGATTAGTAACTTAAGTACTATTAAATCAAGCCCTCTGTGCCTTCAGAGGCACCTCCAGCCATGGAAGTGAGATTGTTTGCAACTGTAAGCTCAAGTGCAAGTGTCCAGGCCATTTCAGGAACTTCCATGATGTATCTGCAAGAAAGAGCGCTTACTAGGAAAGTGAGGTAAAGCCTTGAACAGGCAGCTGTCAGATCTGCAGGTACTGAAACATCTAATTCTAAAATGCAGCAGGGATATGACATGCTCAGAGCTCTCAACACTGGTGCTGACAAGAAGGCAAACTGGAACACCCAGTTTAGAGAACACATTGTGTAGTTACTGAAGTAAGAATATATATTCTCTATGGGAGTCACAGTGGTATTACTTAATAGTCACACACAACCTAAATAAATGCTCCTTGGAAATAAACGTGACAATGAGGTCATTGTGCAGTGAATCCCACAAATGATCCAGTGTTTAACTACACACACAGTCATGCTTTCATATGTATTTCCCCTGGCTTTCCTTTTTTTTTTTTTTTTTTTTTTTTTTTTTTTTTTTGAGACAATCTCATATAGTCCAGACTGGCCTTAAACTCTTGATCCTCCCACATCCTTAAGTGCTGGGATTTCAAGTGTGCCCCACTACAACCAGTGGTGCTGGGTGTGTAGTCAGGGCTTGCTAAGCAAGCATTCTGCCTCCCTGACCCCCAGTCTGAGCTTCATACAGTACAACTTGACTGTACTCCAAATTCAGCTACACTGTGGGACAATGCATAACTAGGTATGATAAAAGCACACAGACACACATGCTTGTAATCTCAGTGCTAGAGATTTAGACAGTGTCCTTCAGACTGGCTGGCCAGCAGCCTAGATGAATGGGTAATAATGTAAATAAATAACCTAAATAAATAAATGGAAAATTATCAACCTCTGGCCTCCACACACACAAAGAGGTTACTTTTTAATGAAGTGGGGGGTTTTATGAGGCTGCTCTGGGGTTCAAGTCATGTCCTACTTTGTAGCTTGTTTAGACAGGTTCTCACTATGTAGCCCTGGCTGGCCTGGAACTCAGAGAGATCTGCATGCCTGTGCCTCTGGAATGCTGGGATTATAGGGTACACCACCTCCTCTGGCCTTGTGAGTGCATTGTGTCAGTTGGGTGTTTATCTTTTATATGCTTTCTCTGTCTGTCATAATTCCCAATGGTAAGAATTGAAAAGAAAGCAGTTAGCTGATTATGCAAAGCTTGTTTGTAAGGAGGTGAGTTATGTTATGAAAGAAAAAGCAAACAGAAAGGAAGTAACCCAAACACTTACTAGGAGCCAGGCAGCCAGACTAGAGCTCTGACTTCTTGAGCACTGTGTAAGGGCCAGAAAAGCTAAGGGCTCTGGGTGCTGACGTAGCAGAAGTCCCTGGTCCTACAAGTGAGGAAGCACAACACCACATTTGTCCTGTCGCTGAAGAGAGGCAAACGCCTGAGGCATAGATGAGGAAAGCCTACTGTAGCGGGACCACCTCCATTCCCACTTTTGCTTTGTATGCCTACAGCCACAAAATGGTATATTCTCTGAGTTAACTTGTTGATCACAATAATATTCAGTTCCTCGGGCTGATCTCCAACTCTCTGGGGCTCAAATGATCTTCCAGCCCCTATCGCTGTATGAGCTGGGAATACAAATGTGTGCTGCCGTACCCAGCTCTAAATTATTTTTGTTATATTTATTTATTGTCTGTGTGTATGTGTTCATATACTACAGAGTGCAAGTGGTGGTAAGAGGACAACTTATGAAACTCAGTTCTCTCGTATGTCTGGGGATCAAACTCAGGTCATCAGGCTTGGTGGAAAGTACCTTACCTTACTGAGCCATCTCATCAGTCCCTAAAGTGCATTTCTTTTTAATAGTGCTGAAAACATATTATTTTTATAATCATAAAAGCCATGAGACATTTTAAGGACAGACTATAAAACTCAGCCCCTGCAGAAGCATGTTTTATAAAGTCCATATAGAGTAAGGTAAGCAGGGTCCAGGTTACCTTCCTTTGACTAGCTGTAATGTGCTATGTGAAAGGCCCACCTCCTGTCACCCAATTCAGCAGGGAGCCTAGTCACCAGCTGAAGCCACCATTGCCTGGCTGTGTAGGGTAGCAATCTCTCTCAGGTAGATTTTGGGAAATATGAGCATGTCCAGCAGCACCTCAGGATCCCTCCTTCAGAATCCCCATTGGGCTTTGCCCTGGGAAGTGACTTCTGGGAGAAGACTTCCCAGTGAGTGCAGGACTTGAGGAGCCTATAGTGAGGCCCTGCTTTGGCCTGCGTTCCTCACAACTCCATGATAAGGAAACTGTAGGTCAGAACACCAGGAGGAAACGGTGTTCCGTCCTTGCAGAGAGGTTAAAGATGATTCTTCAAAGAGGGGCACTGTCCACTGTCCTTAAAAGCCTGGGTAATAATCACTTCAATAAAGCAGTCTGCCCTGCTCCAGCCATCCTGAGGATGGTGAGGTGATGGATTTATTGACTTGTGGTACCTTTCTTCCTCTTCCTCTCCTTCTTTTTCTCATTCTCCTTCTTCTTCTTTATGTTTCTTGTTTATTTTGTTTTATTTCTTTCACATCCCAAACACAGTTTCTCCTCCCATCTTTCTTCCCATTTCTTAACTTTCTTCTTTTTTTTAATTGTAATAAAATGTGCCTTTTTGTTTCTGCAGTCCCTTATCACCAGTCCTTATAGCAGAACAGCCTTATTAAGTGCAGGTCAAATTTGTGGCTCTTCTGATGGGGCCTTGGTGAATGCTAGTGAATGTCACCATCTAACATGAATATCAAGAGGTTGGAAAGGGGAAAATGTCCTACCAAGACCAGCTCAAAATCTTGATGTTGGGACCAGGGAGGCACACATGTGCCACTGTACACTTGTGAAAGAAGACAACTTTAGGAGTAAGTTCTTTCTTTCCACTGTGAATTCAGGGACTCATACTCGGGTCATTAAACTTGTACCACAGCACTTTTGCCCACTGATTCGTCTCACCAGCTCTACTCTCCACCTTGTTATTTGAAACAAGGTCTCTCGTTGAGTTTGGGTTAGACTGGCTAGCTTGCCAGTCCCTGGGATCTGCCTGTCTCCACCCACCAGTACTGGAGTTACACATGATGGCCGCTGTGACCAACTTTTTACATGGATATTGGAGATCAGAACCCAGGTCTTAATGTTTGCATAGGAAGTACTTTATGCCTACTGAACCATCTCCCTAGCCACCCTCCCCACACAGGTACCCTTCCATTTTTTTATGGCACTATGAACATGAGTATCCATCCCTGGATGAACAATTCCTGTGCAGAGTCAATGTCCACGTCCTGTGGAGACCCATCTGTAATGTCTGACTCACATCCAACTCATGTTTCCAATGAGGACTCTGCCACAGTCACTGCATCTGTCTCTCTTGGTGGCAGGCAGTGCATTGCCACCATGTTAGCCATCCAGACCTTCTCAGAGTAGTCTGGGCACTCTACCCCTGGATCAACTCCATTGGACTGAGTCGGGACTCAGCATATCTGTGGAATGCTCCTCAGGTATTTCTGATGCCATGTTGTCCCTACCATGTCTGCTTGTTTGGAAATCTGCTGTAGTTCCTAGACGTAGCGGTACTTGCTCTTCCTAGGAAAACTTACCACTTAGAACAAGCTTTCTAATATAGTAAGACATTTGGTACCCAGGCTTCTTCAAATGCACAAGGACAAGGCACTTCTGTTTCCCTGCTGTGTTTATTAAGAAGGCTAGCAGAGGCCTCCAGCCGAGATACTAGGCATAGGGGTCCTAAGCTCTGGTGACTCAGAGGAATGGAAATCAATCCCTTAAACTATGTCTCCCATTTTGAGCATAGTTTCATGGTGTTGACCTTGAACTCATGATCTTCTTTCCTCTACCTCCAGAGTGCCTAGAATTATAGGTATGCACCACCTTTGGGTCATCAAGCCTTGGTTCTCACATTATATTCTGCCTCTGTTGCTCTTTACTGATCTTTATCCAAAATGTCTTCAGGCCCCATCACTTAAATCTGTCTCCCAAGGCAGCTCAAGCTGACTCTTCTCATTTCAGTTCACTCTGTAGTGACATTTCAGCCAGATTAAGGCTGTGAAAAAGAAGACTGTGTTCTGCTCTGCACATCTGTAATCCCAGCACCCTAGGGGCCAAAGTAGGAGGTTTGAGGCCAGCCTTGGCTACAGAGAAAGATGTTGTCTCATAGCAAAGCCACATCCCAATAGGAGAAAAGGGCAGATCTATTAGAATAAAACTTAGACTCCCCCACCCCACCCCCCAAGAAACAGGTTAGAGGAGAACTTGTTTTACATGTTTAGAAAGCTAAATGACAGACTGGCTAAATGAGAGATGGCTCAACTTCTCTTCCAGAAGACCTAGGTTCAATTCGTAGTACTCACATGACAGCTCATAATCAGCTGTACTTCAGTTCCAGGGGATCCAACACCTGCTTCTGGCTTCTGTGGGCTTCAGGCATGCATGTGGTGGTGCACATACATACACACAGGCAAAACACCCATACATATAAACTAAAGGGAAATTTTATTTATAAATTTATAAAGGAAAACTAAGTGAACACCATTTGTATGTGACAGCTCCTGCATTGTACACCTTGAGCTCTGTCCTTTTGTTTTAATAATCTGATTTATTAGTTCCATCCCTTCTCTTGTACTCTGGCAAGAAAGTCCAGAAACACTGACCAAATCCTCCATGATGACTTAACCTTTAGAAACACAAGGCACAGTCCTCTCTGCATGTTCTCCTGATGGTCACCTTTAATTGGCTGTTTGAGTCAGAAGAGGGGTGTCACACTCACAGAGCACCCATTATTCTCTGCCCACTCAGTCATCGGCAGATCCTGTACTGAGTTTTTTGCCATCAGCCCAGCAAAAACGGTTATTTTTTTCCCCTTAAACTTGAACACAAATGGTTATAGATGTCAAAGGCTGAGGTTTGAAAGAGTCACTCAGGTTCCTGGGACCCAACTGCTTTCATTTAAGGAAAGGTCTTCATTTTCTTCATGTCACAGTAGATTATTGCTTTCCAGTGCACCTATTTCAGCACTGTGCACCCAGCCTGAACAGGCATTTAACATAATTAATGCTGCTTAAGTCTTCCCTGATTTCACCCACTAAAAAGGAGAGGGCTGAAGCCAGTCCAACTGTAATCAGTCTCTGCAGGACCCACTGGTACATGCTGGAAGGGAGGGGAGAGGCCCCAAGGCTGCCCTGTAAACCACCAGAGTTTGCTTTGAATCAAAGGAAACCCAGGAACACTCAAGTGGAGTCCAACACATAGAACAGACCATGGCTTTGATCAGGCCAGCTGACAGGCCCTGAATCCTAAGCTGGGCACAGAGACATGGCAAACCCTATCTGATGCCAACAGAGCATCATGAATTTAAAGCTGAGGCTATCATGGTTAGTTGTGAAAAGTTATGGGATGGTATGGAAAAGTCACACTTGTGAGCCAATTACCTCCACACAGCATCTCAGCTATCATGTGGATTAGGACAGTCCTAGAAACCTAAGCTCTTCTGGAGATACCAGTGCTCCAGCCTCAAGGAGTCTTCTAGAAAATGCAGGGCAGCCTCCCTGGAGGAAAGGTTGTACTCATGCTCCAGGCATCCTCATAGAAGAGCTGGATCTGTGATTAGCAGTCAGGTGCTCTTCTGTCCAGTAGTCCCTGGGACAGCAGTTCAGGAAGGTGTGCATGTCCATAAAAGATGCTTGTGGCCTTGCTGAGGCGGCCCTGCTGGCCAAGGGAGGGAGCTCTGGGTTCCTGAGATGGTGGCGGGAGGTTGGGTGAGAAAGCCATTCAAAACACACATTCCCCGGATGTTCCAGGCTTTGTCCTTTTCTGGTTTGGGAGCTTAGAAGGCTTTCGGTAGACCCCTGTTTGGAAGCACTGTTTCTTGGTTGTTTCTATGCTGATGTTCATAAAGACACAATGTCTACATTGTCATTTTTTTTCTTTTTTTTTTTTTTTTTTTTTTTTTTTGTTTTTCGAGACAGGGTTTCTCTGCAGCTTTAGAGCCTGTCCTGGAGCTAGCTCTTGTAGACCAGGCTGGTCTCCAACTCACAGAGATCCGCCTGCCTCTGCCTCCCAAGTGCTGGGATTAAAGGCGTGCACCACCACCGCCAGGCTTCCATTGTCATTTCTTACATAGGTTTTTGGCTTTTTGTTCTGAGGTAATTTCAGGCCCAGAGAAAGGCTGCAAAAGTTGTTCTGAGAGTTTCTATTTGCTGTCTGTTTGCCCACGCTCCTTCTTTCCCCTCTCCCCATTTCTCTTTCCCCCCCTCTCCCCTTCTTTCTTTTGTCATGTTTTCTCAGCCATGTTTTCTAACCCTTGCAACCTCCTACCACAGAGCTCTAAGGAGTGGATTATCTTGATAAACTTCTAACAAGCAACAAGTTTTAATAATTCTACCATGATTCCTCTCTCTCATGAGACACATTCTAAATGTTTTTTTTTTTCTCTCCCTTCTCCCGACCCTTTTATTTCTCCTCTGAGCTTGTCTCACTCTGCAGCCCAGGCTGGCCTTAAACCACTTCTGGTGGTCCTTTGGCCTGGTCACTGAGTGGCCAGGATTACAGGTTGAGCCACAACACCTAGCTCTCTCTGACTTCATTGGGGGAGTCTTAATCTTACATGAAGAAGGATTCCATTTGGTTAGGAAGTTGGCTCATTGGTTTAGAGCACTTAATGCTCCTGCAGAGGACCCTGGTTCTCTGTAGAACAGGCTTCATTTCCTCACTGCCTCAAGGAAATGAATTCCACTTCTGGAATCACCCACACCAGCAGCACTGGCTGCAGCTCTCCCCCACCTTCCTTCCCAGAGGCCAGCTACTCTACTCTGAGGACCTTTGAAGGGAACTTGCCGGAGCTTGTAGTTCCATTTTTAGGGCTCTTACCCAGTTTCCTTTTAATTGACATGCGGGGTCTGTTTAACTTCCTGCTGCTATTTTGTCAAATAGCTGTGGTTTAATAAAGATGCACACAGCCCGTAACAGACTGTGTAATTGGAGTGTTCCTGTCCTGCAAGCTGAGGCTCTGAAATAGATCTTAGCCCTGAACCAGCACTGTGCTACTCAGGATTATTAAACGGAGATGATTAATCCTCCTTGCAAGAAAGGCAGGAGCTGTTTTAAGTAAATAAGCAGGCTTTGTGGAAACTTGGTTCTTTTTATGCAGTTTTTTAAAAGTGTATAATTCAAGGACTTTCAGTAAATTTCCCCAAGTTGTGAAAACATCACCCTAAACCCATTTTTAAAACATTTCCATCACACCAGTGAGATCCATCACACCCATCCATACTGGACCCAGCTCCTAGCCCAGACAGTTTCTCGGCCATTCTCTGCCTGCAGACTTCCTGCGTGTTTCCTGTAAATGCAGTCATACAATAGCTGGCTTCTTTTTGTTGTTGTTTTATTGTGCTGTTGTGGGACAAGGGGAGGGAGGGAAAAGGAGGGAGGAGACTTACAATGCCTGTACATGTAGAGGCCAAAGACTAATTTCACTGTGAAGTCTCCATCTTTGTTCTGTTCTGTTTTGTTCTGTTTTGTTTTGTTTTGAGAGAGGGCCTCAAGTTGCTCTGGTTGATCTGGAACTCACTAAATAGACCAGGATGGCCTTGAACTCACAGAAATTCCCCCACCTCTACCCTGAGTGCTGAAATTAAAAGACTGTGCTACTGCACACTATTTTTCTCCATCCTATTGTTTAAAGCATTTTTATTTTATTTATTTTTGTGTATGAGTGTTTTACTTTCTGCATGTCTGTGCACCATGTGTCTGTTTGGTATTCAAAGATGCTAGAAGAAAGCATTGGGTCCCCAGGATCTGGAGTTACGGGGGGGGGGGGGTTGTAAGCCACCGTGTAGGCTGAATCCTCTCCAAGAGCAGCCAGTGCTCTTAACAAGTGAGTCAACTCTCCAGCCTTCTCCATCTTAAATTTCGAGGCAGGGTCGGTCACTAAACCTGGAGCTCACCAGTTGATTGACTGGATGTCCATTGACCACACAGTGCTGGTGTTTCAAGCACACTCCTCCACGCCCTGATTTTTTGTGGGTTCTGAGGACACTTTACCTGCTGAGCCATTTCCCCAACCAGCCCATAGCTACTGCATTGACTTAACATCCACGTTTCAGATTCCCTCAAATTATACATGTATCCTGTGTCAGAATGCCATGTATTTTTGTTGTTGTGTTTCATTGTGCAGATGAGCAGTGTTTTCTACTAAGGACATGCTGCTATCTATAAGGAGCTTTATCCCACTTGTTTCATACTAGCCCTTGGACCTGGGTCTTAATGCACACTGGGCAGTGCTCTACTACTGAGCCCCTTACTTCTTCTCACTTGGTATCTTGGCACACTCTAACTAAGACACCCAGGCTGGCCATGAACTTGAGATCTGATTTTCCTGCTTCAGCCTCCCTAGTGGCTAGGATTTCAGACCTCAACCACCAGACCATGTTGTTAGGAAGCTTTTTTTTTTTTTAATTTTTTATTGGTTTTTATTGAGCTCTACATTTTTCTCTGCTCCCCTCCCCACTTCCACCCCACCCCTACTTCAATCTTCTCCCAAGGTCCCATTTTTCTACTTTCCATGTAGATTAGATCCATGTATGTCTCTCTTAGAGTTGTAAGGAAGGATAAATATGAGCAGTGCTCACTAAGGGCTGAGACTTTATTCTTTTAATCTGTTGTTTCTCTCTTCTTCCAAAATTACCCTGTATTCAAGGCCAGCCTGGTCTACAATAGCTAGTTCCAGAACAGCTTCCAAAGCTACAGAGAAACCCTGTCTCAAAAAAAAAAAAATTATCCTATATTCCATAAGAACTGAGGTGCCTTGATGAGGTAGCTTTGCTAGTTGTTCTAGTGGGGTCAGTCCCTGGGGAGGATTTTGTCTTTCCAGGTAAACACTGGGAGAGCTCTAAAATAGTGAAAGCAAGCCTGGTGTGATAACTCCCCTTTCCATCCTTGCTATTATAGACACTGAACCCAGAAACTACTTTTTTATAGTGTGCGTGCATGTGTGTTAGTATGCACTTGTGCATATGGATTTCCTCAGATGCCAGAAGAGGGTGTTGGGTTTCCTGGAGCTGGAGTTATAGGCTTTGTGAGTCACTTGATGTGCATGCTGGCAACCAAACTCTGGTCCTCTGCAAGAGCAGCCAGTGGTCTTAGTTGCTGAGCTGTCGCTCTAGCCCTGCCTCCCCTTTGACTTCTCAATGAATGTTCTCCTAAAGGAACTCACTGACTTTAGGATAGAATGTGATAAAATATTGTATCTTTTCCCCAGCCAGCTTCAAAGAGCCAAACTCTGTGATGCACCTCTATTTACCAGGCTTTGAAATTTTTCAAAATTACCAAGTTAAATTCTCCCCCCAAAAAAGTGGAAAACATGTTGCTTTGAGAGACAAGTCATTGACACCTTTCAAATGTCTGCTTTGTCCAGAAAGTCCTTACTGCTCAGGCTATGGAAGGATGACACTTCACCTGGCGCAGTTCCTGCGTAAACGCCTAATGTTTCTCCAAGGAGGTGTCCCCGACGTGGCCTGGCTTTGGCTCTGAGCATTCCAGACTGTTCTCTGAAGAACACCCTCCTAGGTGGTACTGCCATCACACAAGTCCCCAGTCTTCGTTCTTGAATGGCTGGCACATTTGTTTGCTTTGTTTTGAGACAGGCTGTTCCTGTGTCACTTGGGCCAGCCTCCAACTCAGGCCTCCCTGCCTCCGCCCCTCCCTCAAAGTGCTGGGATTACACATGTGTACCACCGTGCCTAGCTGAAAGCTAGGACAGGGTATTTGCATCGATCCATACAAAGGGGAAAGGCAGAGATGATCAGGAAAACTAAATGTTAGCTGTGGTTTATTGGCAAGTTAGTTTTGTGTAAGTAATTTCATTCAGACTTTAAGTCCTGCCTGGGGCTGTGCTCTGACTCCACAGGGAAGCTGTTTGCTGGTGACAAACAAGGACCTGGATAAAGGTCATTTTGCTCCATCTGATTTGTTTCATATGGTAATTTTTATTTTTGGTAAGGCTGAAGTTAACTAATGTGAAGTTAGCTAAAGTAACTAATTTTTGCTAGGTTAATTAAGAGTAATTAAAGAGAAGCAGGTGTGGTAGCACAAACTTTTAATCCAGGTACTCAGATAGCTGAAGGAGGAAGAAGGCAAGTGTAGAGTGCACGCATGTACACGCACATACATACAGATCAACCAAGTTTTGAATATGATGAAAGAATCCAATAATAAAACATAAGCAGAATGCACAGTTAAGCAAAGATGCCTAATCAAAAATCTTCTTTTTATGCTTTTTAGTCATTGAAAAATGCAAATGTCATAATTTCACCCAGATGTTTATACCTTGAATTGTTTCTTTTGTGGGAGGGTGGTATTGGGAATCAAACCCAGACCCCATACATGTTAGACAAGTACTCCACCGCTGAGCTCCATCCTAGCCCTCAGTTCACTTTGTATTTTGAGACAGGGCTTGGCTGTATAGTGCAGGCTGACTTCGTGCTTAGGCTCCTCTTGTCTCAGCTTCCTGAGTGGCTGATACTGATGTGGCCCAGCTTTTTGGGCTTTGTTTGTTTGTTTGTTGATTGGTTGTTTTGTTGTTGTTGTTTTTAATCTTTTCTGCTTTGAGCCAGCCTTAGCCACTGAGGCCATTGGTATCAAAATACTCTTAATACATATGGGTATATGGGTCTGGGTGGCAGGTGTGTCACAGTGTTAGCCTCAAACAGCAGCAGGGGTGGGTGAAGGGAGTTTACCATGTTAGACAAGGCCTTGACTCACAGGGAGCCAAACAAGGCAAGCATCCCTCAGAGGGCCATTTGTGCTGCAGTTGAGCCATCTGCCATGTGAAGCTGTCACACTGGCAAGTTGGCAAGTGTGTACTGCCATTCATGATCAGATGAGGTCATTCTGTGTCTACCTCTCCTGAGGAATATGGGGACAACAACCTTCCTATTTACACTACTCTACACATCACCCTCTGTGTATGTGAGTACGTGTGTTTGTGTGTGTGCACGTGCGTGCGTGCATACGCTCGGGCAGGGTCTCATAAAATCCTGCTAACCTCTCATCAACAGAACATTCAAGAAGTGAGAAACTCTGAGAAGAGAGGAGAAGACGACTTCTGTTTGTTATCTCTGGTCAGAAGCCAGGAAGGAGCTCTAAGCCCCTTGTCCTCCCGAAGTTCAAGTTGAGAGTGCTAGTTGAAGGGGGTGGCTTGCTGAGTCCTGGGACTGCAGGCCCAGGAGTCAGAGCAACAAGCAAGAGAGGCAGCACAAGGGCCCTTTATGAGGACAGGCCCCACAGAGAAGCCTGGGTCTCCTTGCCCTCTGCCTGGCCTCCCAACTGGCCGCAGCGCCTGGGCTGCATGGCAGAGCTTGCCTCTTCTTGCTTTAGAGGGCCCACTGCCCCCACATCAGGGATGACTCAGGGTCTGGCAGGCAGAAGCTGCTTGGAACCTTTTTCTTTTTGTTCAGCATGTGGTTGGGGAGCTCAAGGCTTTGTCATATCCAGCAGGAAGACTCTGTGACCCCTTCCCTTTGGCAAGCCTCCACCACCAAATGGGAGGGACTTCCATATGCCTGGCCCCTCATTGTCTTGCAGCTCTGTCTGTACCCCTGGTCTCCTCAGGGGAGAGCTGCCGCCCTATGCACAGGTGGCCTAATGTAGTCAGTAGGAGGCACAGTTGCACTTCACTTGTAGGCAGAAAGCCTAGTCAGTAGCTTTTTGTCATCCACAGTTCTGTTCTCAGGCTGTGTGTGTCTGTGTGTGTGTGTGTCTATGTGTCTGTGTGTGAATATGTAGAAGCCAAAAGATTGGCATTGGGTATTTTATTCTGTCATTGTCCACTTTAGCTTTTGAGACAGGATTTCACACACACATATGCACACATACACACACATGTGCGCGCGAGTGACAAGCTGTGTATCTACATCCAGCTTTTACATAGTGATCCAAACTCAGGTTCTCATACTTGCCCAGAAGACACTTTACCAACCGAGCCATCTCCCCACCCTTTACTAACTTTTTGACTATGACCAAGTTAACTTCTAAATTTTGGTTTCTTCAACTGAGAAAAAAAATGAAATTTTACTGTACCATGTTTGAATTAAGCAAGATAAGGTATGTCAGACATACAGTCTCTCTAGTGCCTGGCACCGAGGAGGTAGTTAATGTGTAGTACTTGGGGACAGAGCTCAGGGCCTGGCATGCTAGGCAAGCATTTTATCCCTAACCTGTATTTTCAGTCCATGGCTTTTGAGACAGTCTCACTGTGTAGCTCAGGGTAGTCTTGCACTGCTAATCCTCCTGCCTCAGTCTTCCTTTTGCCATGATGACAGGCCTGTTTTTACCACTTTCATTAGCAGCCCCAGCTTTTCATTTGTTTGTTTGGGTTGTTGCTGGTTGTGTTGAGTCAGGATTTTGTTGCCCAGGTTAGTTCATGTGTTCCTTCTACCTCAGCCTCCTGAGTAGCCGTTGCTTTTAATTTTAGCAGTGTTGATAGTTTTTCTTTTCCAGCAGCCCATTTGGGCAACTGCTCATTGTCAGGCTTCAAGAAAAAAAAAAATGTGAAGCTGATAAAAGCCCTTGCTGTGCAAACGTGAGGAACTGGGTTCAAGTCTCCAGCTCACGTGAAATGCCCGGTGTGGTTTTACACACCTGCAACCCCAGACACTGGGCTGTCCAAACCATCCTCTGCGGACCAGTGGCTCTCCTAGCAAGTTCCTGGTCCCTGAGACTTTTTCAGGGTCAAAATTACGTTCTCACCACTAACAAGCCAGCCCCCACTTGCTCATCCCCTCTGACCTGTGAGAAATGTCAGGGTATCGTTACTCTGATACCACACTAGATATGTATATTCTTGGCTTTGAAAATGTTCTCAGAACTAAACCTGACAGCACAGGCCTGTCATCCCAGCTGCTCTGAAAGCCAAGACAGGAGGACTGCAAGATCAAAATTAGCCTGGACAATTTAGCCAAAGCCTGACTCTAAATGAAAACTCTAAAGAGGGCTGTGGCTAGGACTTAGAGGTAGATCCTTGCCTAGCATGTGAGGCTCTAGTCCAGCCTCTAGCAGTGGGGGTGGGGTGTACTTCTTCAGTTTTCATTTCTAATGCAATGATTATTGAAAGTTTGAGCTACTGAGTGTTTGGGGCTCCAAGTCTGCTCTATTTGGGAATAGGGTAAAAATCCAGGGACTTTCCAGGAGCTGAAGAAACAGGTGCTGACTCACCCTTGTTCAAAGCTAGAACTTCCCAGCAGGCTGTGGGGTTTACTGATTGCTTATTAGCATCTCTGCCTGTGGGGTGAATCTTTCTCATTGCTGGGGACCAGGTGTAGACAGGTGCTAGATAGTAGGCAGTCTAGGAGTTACTAAGCTAGGAAAGGGGAAATATCTGACAAAGTCAGCCTTGAAAAACACACATCGTACTGGGCAGTGGTGGCACACACCTTTAATCCCACCACTCAGGAAGAGGCAGGTGGATCTCTGAGTTTGAGGCCAGCTTGGTCTACAGAGTTAGTTCCAGAACAACCAGAGCTGTTACACATAGAAACCCTGTCTTGAGCCACACCCCCAAAAATGAAAACAAAGACACACATTGGGCTGCTGAGATGGCTCCAGTTAGTCCCTGGAGCCAACTCCTATAAGTTGTCCTCTGACACACATGCACACACAGTGGTGTACACAGGCAGACAGAAACAAAAACTTTTGAAAGTCAGGTATTGTGACATACACATTTAATCCCAGCCTTTAGGAGGCAGAGGCAAATAGATCTCTCTGAGTTCAAGGTCAGCCTGTCTACATAACAAATTCCATAATAGCCAAAGCTGTATGGTGAGATCCTATCCCAAAAAAAAACAGGTACAAAAAAGAATCTCTTAAGGGTTTTTGAAGGGCTGAAGACATGTATCTTTATGCAGTAAACAGGACCTCTGAGACTCATGGGATTGCTGGGGCTGAGGGCACACTAGGGAGCATGACATTTTTTTTTTATGGTTCATAGTTTCCTATCCCTAAAATACTGCTTTCTATAGATGGATAGCAAAGAGCCTCTATATAGCAACTTAAAGCCACAGATGCCTGCTGTGCAGGTGGTGTAGTGCGTTACACAGAGGGTAGGGAACAGGACTGCACTCAGGTCCTCAGCAGTTCAAGTGTCATATGTGCCCTCATCTAAGTTCTGTGACTGACTGATGTCCCCATTTTTTGGTAGCTGTCAATAAAGAACATTCTCAGCTCCTTCTTGTTACCTACCACCTTGACTGTGTCCACCAAGGCCCCTGTACACATCACATCTGTGCTGTACCACTAATCCTCAGCCACGTATTGCACTAAACAGGGACTTCTCCTTCCTTTTGCTAATGCCACCGCCTAAGCTAGCAACAGGGACATGTCTAACAGTAGTCAGCCTTGAAAGCATACACAAAGACTGCTCCAGACCATTGAGACCTGATCAGAGAAAGTGGACAGTGTTCCCAAAGATGGTACCCAAGATTGTCTTGTTCTCCATACATGTGTGCAAGCATGCACACACACACACACAAGCCCCAGATATGGACTCTTTCTTCTGTCTGCTTATGCTACTGCCTCAGTAGAACCAAGAGGGAGTGGCTCCGACTGTGAGCCTGCTGGGATGATGTGGTGGAATAACTGTGATCCAGCAGCTTCCTGTCTTTGTGTTGGGGGAGGGGATATGTGAACAGGACCAGGAGAGAGAACAGTCAGTACAGGGGCTGAGCCACTTGGCCTCTTGACAGTGGCTTCCTTGCATAGAGGGTGGGAACTGCTGTGTGAGGAGCCCATGTTGCCTGGAGAGGCAAGAGCTTGTTTCTGAACCTCAAGTGCCTCCTCTCACCTCAGAGCTTGGTTGCCAACCACCAGGGCCGCCTTTGCTGCTTATCGTGGGGGCTGGGTCAGGGGGACCTTCAGCTGCAGTTCTGGGAACAAAATCTTCTCTTTGAGTCATCCCTCTGTGGCCTTCCTTCTCTCTAGAGCAGGAAGGAAGTGACTGTTCACCTCTTCCTCTGGGCCATCTGGGACAAAGGACAGAAAGACAGACAAACAAGGGCCAGGCTTTGTGTGCACATATGTCATCTCAGCACTGAGAAGGCTGAAGCAGGAGGATGGATTAGTTCAGACCAGCCTAGGCTGCATCATGAGATTCCCCACCCCACCCGACCCCCATATCTCAAAGGTTTTAAAAACAAAACAACAGGGACTGGAGTGATGGCTCAAAGGTTAAAAGCCCTGGCCACTCTTCCAAAGGACCTGGGCTCAATTCCCAACAAAGTTGCCTGTGACTCCAGTTCCAGTGGCTCTTGCATCCTCACACAGACATACATGCGGGCAAAACCCCAGTGTACATAAAAAAATAATCTTTTTTTAAAAAGGAAGAAAGAAAGAAAAACTTGATTTAGAGGTTGGTGAGCCCTGTTCTCAACTTTTTTTTCTTTTTTTCTTTTTTTGGTTTTTCGAGACAGGGTTTCTCTGCAGCTTTTTTAGAGCCTGTCCTGGAACTAGCTCTTGTAGACCAGGCTGGCCTCGAACTCACAGAGATCCGCCTGCCTCTGCCTCCCGAGTGCTGGGATTAAAGGCGTGTGCCACCACCGCCCGGCACATGCTGTTCTCAACTTTTTGTCAGCAAACCACAAGCTATAATGGGTGCCCTGTCATGGTCTTTACTTGTCAAAGACCTAGAATGTGTAGCTTTGGAGGTGGCTCAGATGGCATAGTATTTATTTGCCTCACAAGCATGTGGACCTGAGATTGACTCTTGGCACATACCAGTAATCCCAGCATCTGTAGGCAGAGACAGCAAGAACTCTGGGGTTCACTGCCATTTCAGCCTGGATGATCGCCAGACATTGAGGGACCCTGTTTTAGAGAAAGTGGAGACTGACACCCAAGATTGTCTTTTGGCCTCCACACATGTGCATGTGCACATACACACATATATGCACTCTTCAAGGCATAAAGTAAAAGAATAATTTTTGGTTTTTGAGCTCTACATTTTTCTCTGCTCCCCTCCCTGTCCTTCTCCCCTCTCCCTTCTATCCTCCCCCAAGGTCCCCATGCTCCCAATTTACTCAGGAGATCTTGTCTTTTTCTACTTTCTACTTCCCATGTAGATTATATCTATGTAAGTCTCTCTTAGTGTCCGCATTGTTATCTAAGTTCTCTGAGATTGTGGTTTGTAGGCTGGCTTTCTTTGCTTTATGTTTAAAAACCATCTATGAGTAAGTACATGCGATAATTGTCTTTCTGTGTCTGGGTTATCTTACTCAAAATAATGTTTTCTAGTTCTATCCATTTTCCTGCAAAATTCAAACTGTCGTTATTTTTTTCTGCTGTGTAGTACTCCATTGTGTAAATGTACCACATTTTTCTTATTCATTCTTTGATCGAGGGGCATTTAGGTTGTTTCCAGGTTCTGGCTATGACAAACAAAGCTGCTATGAACATAGTTGAGCACATGTCCTTGTGGCATGATTGAGCATCCTTTGGATATATATCCAAACGTGGTATTACTGGGTCTTGAGGAAGGTTGTTTCCTAATTTTCTGAGAAATCACCACACTGACATCCAAAGGGGTTGTACCAGCTTGCATTCCCACCAGCAATGCAGAAGTGTTCCCTTTTTCCCAAAACCTCTCCAGCATAAGTTGTCATCAGTGTTTTTGATCTTGGTCATTCTTAGAGGTGTAAGATAGAATCTCAGAGTTGTTTTGATTTGCATTTCTCTGATGACTAAGGATGTTGAACATTTCCTTAAGTGTCTTTCAGCCATTTTAGATTCCTCTTTTGAGAGTTCTCTGTTTAGGTCTGTACTCCATTTTTTTAATTGGATTATGTGATCTTTTGGTGTCCAATTTCTTGAGTTCTTTGTATATTTTGGAGATCAGACCTCTGTCTGATGTGAGGTTAGTAAAGATCTTTTCCCATTCTGTAGGTTGTCATTTTGTCTTGTTGACCGTGTCCTTTGCTTTACAGAAGCTTTTCAGTTTCAGGAGGTCCCATTTATTAATTGTTTCTCTCAGTGTCTGTGCTGCTGGGGTTCTATTTAGGAAGTGGTTCCCTGTGCCAATGCGTTCAAGTGTACTTCCCACTTTCTCTTCTATAAGGTTCAGTGTGGCTGGCTTTATGTTGAGGTCTTTGATCCATTTGGACTTGAGTTTTGTGCATGGTGATAGATATGGGTCTATTTTCATTTTTCTACATGTTAATATCCAGTTATGCCAGCACCGCTTGTTAAATATGCTTTCTTTTTTCCATTTGATATTTTTTTGCTTCTTTATCAAATATCAGGTGTTCAAAGATGTGTGGATTGATATCCGGGTCTTCTATTCGGTTTCATTGGTCCTCCTGTCTGTTCTTATGCCAGTACCAGGCTGTTTTCAGTACTGTAGCTCTGTAGTAGAGTTTGAAGTCAGGGATTGTGATGCCTCCAGAAGTTCTTTTATTGTCCAGGATTGTTTTGGCTATCCTGGGTTTTTTGCTTTTCAACATAAAGTTGAGTACCGTTCTTTTGAGGTCTTTAAAGAATTTTGCTGGGATTTTGATTGGCAAGAATAATTTTTGTCTCAGTGCTGTCTTGTTGCCCATGTGTGCACACTTATTGAGAATGCACAAAGTAAAGGCAACAGGTGAGCCCAAGCCCACTGTCATCTCTAAGACTAAGGTTCTCATGGAATTTAGAGAGCCACACTCTGGGATTGATGGAGGAATTGTTTTCCAGTCTTCAGCTTGCTTGCTTTTTATTATAATTATTGTTGTTACTACATTTATTTTGTGTGTGTGAGTGTGTGTGTGTTTATGCGCACACAGGCACATGCATGCTGTGGCACACATATAGAGGTCAGAGGAAAAGTTTGTGAAATCAGTTTTCAATTTCTACCTCTATAGGTTCCAGGGATCAAACTGAGGTCATCAGCTGTGACAAGTGCTCTCACCACTGAGCCACCTCAGTAGCCCTCATCAGTCATGGCAATAAGTGTTCTTACCACTGAGCCAACTTACTAGCCCAGCCTTTGATTTCTAAAGAAAACTTTGCATTCTGTAACCCCCACATACACACATATGTGACAGTCCCTTTAGTCACCACATAGCAGCCTCTCAGTTCCTCTAGGGCCCCGTGAGTGCCATTGCATCAGTTAGAGGGCAAGGCCATGAGTGATGCACACACATGGGCATTGGTTGTTCAGTGGCCCAGTTTGTGTCCAGAAGAGAAATTCACCACTAAAGATTCTCCTTGTTCTGGGTTGTAAATCACAGAGAACTTCTAGAAATTGGACTGCCCATCCTTGTCCCTTCTCCTCAAGACTTAATGTTTTTACAGACATCACCCAAAGCCCCTTGGGCCATGTGTGTCAGAGGCAAAATCACACAGCAGACTGGGTTTTACTTCTATCCCTAGTCCTTTTTACTGGTGTGGCCTGGAGGTGCCCATATCCATCATCTATACCAGAAGGCTGTAGGGAAGCACCAAGAAGAAGAATTTGAATCTGGGGCTGAAGCTGCCAGAATAACAGTTGTTTTGTTTACTTGCTTGTTTTGAGACAGGGTCTCTCATATCACAGGCTGGCCAAGAACTGACTCTGTAGCTCAGGATTATAGGTATGCCTATCATACCCAGTGTATGTGGTGTTAGGAGTGGAACTCAGGGCTTTATGCTGCATGCTAGTCAAACACTCTAGCACAGAGCCACATCTCCAGCCCTTGAAGCAGCTTTTTCTTTTTAAGTTATGGGGTTCAGGATTTATTTTTGTGTGGTGGTTGTTTGTTTTTCTAAAATAGGGTATTGTTCTATAAACCTATCTGGATTGGTACTCACTATGTAGTCCAGATTGGCCCTGAGCTGTGGTAATCCTGTCTCAGCTTCCCAAGAGTTGGCGTTATGGATGTGTACCATCAACACCTGTATTATTTTGGGGGGCTGGCGGGGGAGTTGAGACAGTGTTTCTCTGTAGCTTTGGAGCCTATCCTGGAACTAGCTCTTGTAAATCAGGCTGGCCTCTAACTCACAGAGATCCACCTGCCTCTGCCTCCCGAGTACTGGGATTAAAGGCGTGCGCCACCACTGCCCAGCTTGTATTATCTTGTAAACTACCTCTGTGTCCTATGTTGCTTCCCACTGCTGTAACTCAGAACAACCTGAGGCAGGAAAGGGTTTCTTAGGCTTATACTTCACCTTGCAGTCCATCACTAGGGAAGTCATGGCAGGAACTCAAGCAGGAACCTGGAGTTGGGAACTGATGCAGAGACCATGGAGGACCACCGCTTACTGTCTCACTTCTGGTTTTCTCATCGACCTTTTTTATACAACTCAGGAACTGTCTGCCCAGGGGTGGCACCACCCACAGTGCACTCAGTGCTCCCATATCACATATATCATTAATCAAGAAAATGCTCCCCAGATTTACCACAGGACAATCTATTGGAGGCACCCCTCAGTTGCTTGTCCCTCAATGTCTAGTCCCTAATCCTAGATAACTCTAGCTTGTGTCAAACTAACAGAAAACCAAGCACACGCAGACACTCTTCCTTCCTAGACCTTGCTTTCCTATTTGCAGCAGAACAGCCCAGCCATCATCCCCCACTCCCACCCCCATTCTACCCTTCCATCTGCTCCTGTGGCTTCCTCCATCAGGACTGAGCTGTGACTGTTTCTCTTCATGACAGGGTGAATCAGTGAAGTACTTCCTGGATAACTTAGACCGGATTGGCCAGCTGGTGAGTAGCCCCCGTTTCCCTGCCACCCCAGTCTACCATCCAGGGTTAGAAAACCTGATGTGGAGACCAAAGCAGACAGTGGCTCCAGCGACACCATGAACCAGGCAGTTCATAACATCTAATTCTGTAAACTGTTCATCTGTTATATCCTGCTCAGCTCTACACACCTGGTCTTAGGGAAGAAATAGCCCTGTGAGAATGGCTTCAGCCCATTCCCTGTGACAAACATTGGCTAGAGCTAGCGCCAAAGGAGACTTCCTGTCACTTATTCTGATAAAGAGTTCTAGCATATGCCAAGGGAAGCAGTATGGTGAGACCCTAGGTAAAGTGGTGATCATTCACAACCAGCCTCAGCAACTTGCCCGCCTGTCTGCCCGCCCAAGAACATCTCCATTTGCACTGCCTCCTCACAGTCTCTCAGTTCTTGGTCTGGTGGAATGGCATCCCTGCACTCAGCAGGCCTAGGCCAGAGGATCAAGAGTTAGAGGCCAGCCTGGGAGACCCTGTCTCTATAAAACACAAAAATAAGATCAGTGTACGTGGCTAACAAAACTGAAAAGCACATTCATACCGCCATTGTGACCTCCAGCATCTAGGCAGTTTTAAGACTTCCCAATCAGCTGGTGAATTTTCCTTGGTGATACTGTTACTTTTTTAACATTTTGAATTGAACTGACATCTTAATGAGCCCTGCTTATTGCAGGTGGGTAGTGTCACCTAAATGTCTGTTGTCTGGATTTTCTCCTCTGTGCTGGGTTTTCTCTCCCTTTTGATTTATTGACTAGAATTATTATTACTCATCCATGTGAGTGTCTTAGTGTGGATCTCACTGGTCTATCCTCATAGTATAATAGACAGATATCGTCTATTCCCTGTGACCTAGAAAGTTATTCTCCAGCCAGTGTTGGTAGCAGCCTGTTGACTTTGGGTGAGGCTATAACATGAGTGGACAAATGTTCTGGTCCCTGAGGCTTCAAATGCAGAATCAAAGGGGTTTGTCCATGGAAAGATTTTAGAATGTATGTGCTCTGAAAGCTAGAAAACTAAACAATATCTTTAGTATAGAAGTAAATGAAAAAGATGTTTAATTTCTTCTGGTGGAAAAGACAGACAAGATTTTATACAAGGCTCAACTGAAGATTCTGGCCATTCTCCCTTAAGCCAGAGAGCCTGTATTCACTGTGAAACGAGGTGTTTAATCCCGTGGCTTTGGTGTGAGCTGAATTTATAGTTCTGTTAGTGAGACTTGCTTTTGGTGTTGGGTTAAATGTTCTTGCAAAAGTCCCTGTATCTTTCTCCTGCAGCCTGTCCTTCTGCCAGCATTTTTTGCTCATCCTTTCCCATTTTTCTTCCTTTTCAAATGTCTCTCTTCCTCTCGCTTTCTAGAACTACTTCCCCAGTAAGCAAGACATCCTGCTGGCCAGAAAGGCCACCAAGGGAATCGTGGAACATGACTTCGTTATAAAGAAAATCCCATTTAAAATGGTGGATGTGGGTGGCCAGAGGTCACAGCGCCAGAAGTGGTTCCAGTGCTTTGATGGGATCACGTCGATCCTGTTCATGGTGTCGTCGAGTGAGTATGACCAGGTCCTCATGGAGGACAGGCGCACCAACCGGCTAGTGGAGTCCATGAACATCTTTGAGACCATTGTCAACAACAAGCTCTTCTTCAACGTCTCCATCATCCTCTTCCTCAACAAGATGGACCTCCTGGTGGAGAAGGTGAAGTCGGTGAGCATTAAGAAGCACTTCCCAGATTTCAAGGGTGACCCACACCGGCTGGAGGACGTCCAGCGCTACCTGGTACAGTGCTTTGACAGGAAGCGTCGGAACCGCAGCAAGCCCCTGTTCCACCACTTCACCACTGCCATAGACACCGAGAACATCCGCTTCGTGTTTCATGCTGTGAAGGACACGATCCTGCAGGAGAACCTGAAAGATATCATGCTGCAGTGAGAGACAGCCCCTCTGCCGTCCTCTCGTGGCCTCCATGGCCCTTGGTCACATGTCTCTGGTGTGTCGTCGCCTGCATGGACCTGCAGTGGGCATCTCGAATCCACACCATTTAATACCTGGCTCAAGAATGCTGGACTGCCAGCCACACCAGCGAGCTCCAGGCAAGAGGACGTAGGAGTGTCAGTGATAGCTACTGAATCCGGGGACTGTGAAACTACTGAATCCATGCCATCGCTCTGGTGTTGATCTGTAAAACCTGGTAACACAGCTTTCTCCCTCCTTGTAGAAATCATTCCTTGCTGACACAACTTAACCAAGGTTCAGGCACACACGTGCTCTCATTAATGACAGAAACACAAACCCAGCTGGCCTTATAGGCAGCTCTACCCTGTGACATGCAGGTCCTCACTGAGACACACTAACTCAGAAGCTTAGCCTCACGTTAGGGCATAGAGGGGCATGCAATGCTGCTAAGCTCAGAGTGCCCAAGCTCAGGCCACAGTGCCACCCCCCAAAGTGAACACACTGCCTTTAAAATTGTGCCAACACCCTCAGAGTCCCCACTTCAGGCATATCAGGATGAGCCAAGGAGCTGAGCCAGGTGAGCCCACTCCCTGCTGTAGAGAACAAGGTGGGAGCTGTGAAGCTGTTAATGCCCCAGCAGCCACTCACCTTGTCTTCATGCCCAGCAGGGCACGGTGTGGAGAGGTGGCCTCTGGAGTGGCTGTGGCTAGCCTGTGTACACATAGTGGTGCTCTCTACTCCTTCCCCATCCCTCCCCATCCAATGGCAAAGACACATAACCAAGTGACCTTGTCCATGGCTCCTCTGCCTTACTTGACAGTTGGTGGCATGTAGCCTCCCCTGTCCTGGGTTCTGAAAGCAGGCCAGAGAGATGTTCTGCAGCTCTAGAGCATCTTCATGCCTTGGCTGCTTGGTGGGCCCCAGCCACTAGCATAGCCCTTCAGGAGAAGCCCTGGGCTCTACACACCATCCCTCACCGTTGCCTTCACACAGTGCTCTCTGCTGTCAGAGTTGCTGGCAGGCCACCTTCTGTCACTGTGCACACAGAGCCAATAGGCCCCTTCCGCACTCTGGTCCATGAGGATGCAGAAGGCTGAGGACATCAGCACAACCTGCTGCATCTCAGCCTGTCCTGTCCAGCTTCCTGGCAGGTATCATACTGTTTTACAATCTGTTGCATTCCAGACCTGACCCTCAGTACATTAATTATTCTCTAGGGGCTGGGGGCGGGGGGCTTATAACTTCCTAGCATTTGAAACAAAAGATCTCTAGCCCCAGAATGTTCTTTGGCTCACTAACACATCCAAGAGCCCTGTCTGCAGCCACACTGCTCCTGACACTTGATCTCTATTGCATCCCAGTCTTGGCTCATTTCAGCAACCAGACAAATAGGATTCTTGGAGCAGATGCTAAACCAGGAGAAGGGGGCTGCTTCTGAAACCCCACTATTGCAGTGCTCTGATTAGGAAATAGCAGTCACTTTCTTGCTCACTTGTTCTCACCCTCTTTGCTTAAGAACTTTATCAGCATTTGCTGAGCTTCTGGCTCTTTCCTTTGGGAAGAAAACAGCCATTCTGCCTGCTTCACCAAGTCTTCATGAGCTGAGGGGATGTGGCTAGCAACCACGTGGGGCTCCTTGGGGATCTTAGGTCTGCACACAAAAGGCATCCTTGCCAGGTGCCTTGTGCCCCATGTATCTCAGTCAGGGCCGAGACCCCAAGCAGACACAAGCTGTTCCCCAGCCACTGTTGGAGGTCGCTGTGACTGAGGTGAGTGGTGGGGCTGTCAGGGAAGAGTGCTTGTCCCTCTGACAGCCTGACATACGTACCAGTCACTTTCAAAGCTGGAAGCATGTGAGTAGCAAGATGTGAAATTCCAACTAGCTGAGCAGGTGGATGGCCAGAGGCCCAGCAGCTTGGACCAGCTCAGCCTCTGGCCCACCGTCCTGGTGAGCTGAGCCTGGCCATGTCCTCTGTTAGGATGCCCCTACTCTGTGATCCGTGAAGTGGTGCAATCGGAAAAGGAGACAGTGTTTGCAGGGCGAGGCTGAAATCATTTACAAGTCTCTACACATAGATTGTAGTCGTTTGTCTCCCAGACATTAGGCTTTTGTATTTTTTTTATTTTAATTTCACTGTTACCCTTGACTATTGTCCTTTTTATTGCAGTGTTGAGAAGCAGAAGGTATTTGTGCCTCCTCTATTACTGCAAAAAATAAATAAATAAATGTAACAATAAACTTCCTAAAATCAGATTGCTTCCTGCATAGACTATAGATGTTAAAGGACGGGCTGGGGTCGGGTGGGGGAGGCATTCTGAGAGGTGTTCTTAGTTAACTCCTATACAGAAATTATCTCAAAGCTCTTGACTCATTCTGTAATTTAGAACTGTCTAGGATTTCTAGTCTTAAGATTTCCCTACTTCTTTGTTAAGATAAAAATAATAACAAAAAGAAATCTGGGGAGGTGGCCCAATCAGAAAACTGCTTTCCATACAAGCATGAGACCCTGAGTTTGACCCCCAGCACCCACATGAAAAGCCATGAGTGGTGTGTGCATCTGTAACCCCAGCCCTGGGGAAGCAGGGACAGGGGCCCAGTAGGCCTCAGGCCCCAGTAAGACACCTTGTCTCAGTGAGCATGGTGGACAGCCCCAAGGATGACCTCCACATGCACATCCACACACACAAAAAAAAAAAAAAGCGAGCCGATGGGTTGTGACTGGCCAGCTCCGGGGCTGAACTGGTTATGGTTTGTTAGGGCTCCACTAGGGCAGTAGTAGGGAAGTAGAGAGCAGCTCAGGGCTAGCTGCTCTCTACTTCACACCAGTGTTGACATTGATTGGGTGGATCAGGCTTGAAGATTTGGCCTTCACACCTCTAGATGTTGGTCAGAAGGAGTCCTTGGTTACTGTAGCTCAAAGCAAAGCTACGCTCACTTTCTCCTTTTTCCATCTCAAAAGCACAGCCTTCCTCACTTGAAGATTCACTACTGCAAATTTCAGTTCCGTGTGCCTGAGCCTGGCAGCTCAGAGAGCCATCCTAAATGTCATTTTCAAATGAAAGCCCCCAAACACCTGTGATTTGATGTGGTTTGTACATTAAAATGTATCCTTGTCCAGGTACTGTGTCATACACCTTGGAAGGTAGAGGCAGAAGAAGCAGGAGTTCAAGGCCATCTACTGCTGCTTACACAGTCAAAGCCTGGCATGCATGAGGCCAACTCCAAAGGGGCCAGGGAGATGGCTCTTAAGAGCAACAGGACCGGAGTTCAAATCGGAGCACACACATAAAATGTTACCTACACCCCTAGCATTGTGGAGGACTGGGACAAGTGCTTGCTGGCCACCAGCACTGCTCCTAGTGAAACCCTGCGGTGAGGAAGAGCTGTAAGGCAGGGCACTGGACATCCTCTGGCCTCTGCTCATGCACATGGACATGTATACCCCACACTAAATAACAAAGGAGTGTGGGTGGGTGGCTTCACAGAAGCACCGAGAACCAACCAAAGTGCTGAGTGAGCTTGTGGTAGTGGAGACTCCAGCCTCTGCCAGGGAGTACCATAGCAATGCCGGGAAGCATGGTGGTTAGGGGCTTCCTTTTCTAGCCCCAGGACTGGTGAGCAGAATAAAAGAGGGTTGTTCCAACTGTCACCTTGTCACCTTTCTTGTGTGACCTACCCAAAGGAACATGATCCCAGCCATTCAGTCTTGGCAGAGCTGTTCATGGGACTCAGTCACTGGCTTTCTCCTTTTTATTCAGTCCTTGGTGTAGCAGTTAGTTTTAACTATCTACTGCTCAAATCTAGACTCACTTGGGAAGTCTCAATGGACTGTCTAGATAAATTTGGAGATAGGGTCTGTTTGGAGATAGGGTCTCTACTGAACCTGGATCTCGCCTGGCACCCAGCAAAACCCAGTGAGCCTCCTGTCTTCCCCCTTTTCCCCCATACCACAGTACTAGGTTCACAGGTATTCCTGACCATGCATGGCTTTTTATGTGGGCTCTTGGGATTTGAACTCAGGTCCTCATTCTCGAGTAGATAGGATCTCGTGTATACCACAGTGACCTCTAATTGCTCGTTGCTGAGTAGCTAAGAATGACCTTGAACTTCTGCTGGTCCTTTTGCCTCCATCTCCTGAGTCCAGGCCTGGTTTATATAACCCAGCACTGACAGTGGAACCCAGAGCTTCCTGAATGCTAAGCACGTACTCCACCACCTGAGCAACATCCCCAGCCCAAGAACCCAGCTTCTGAAGACTGCTGCAAGAAATGCAAAGGATCAGTGGACAGTGGCTGGAGCCCTCCCTGGCTCAGCGTTCCCCAGCATCACCGCTCATTGCCGGCTGGAGCCCAAAATAACTCAGGTTTATTTTTGAGCTCTGCTCCTTGGGTAAGAGGCAAATGAAAACAAGCTTTAAGTCGAGAGGCTTGTTTTAAAAGGCAGTTTCCAAGAAACATCTGGGGGTCACTGTGGGTTCAGCCCCACCCAGCATACCGTGTTCCCTGTGATAGTTGGCAGGTTACAGGCCCCCTGCTTCAGGCTGCAGAGGGATTGGGTCCCCAGGGGTCTTTGTTTTATTAGTATTATTTTTATTATTGCATGTGTGTGCAAGTATGCCACGGCATGTGTGTGGAGGTCAGAGGGCAACTTTGGAGAATCAATTCTTCCCTTCCACATTTACACAGAAGATCAAACGCAGGTTGTCAGGCTTACACTACCCACTGAGCCATCTCACTGGCCTGATTTTTGTTCTACTTGGTGTACCTCCAGCTTCCCACCCTATGGAGGTAGGTGTGTGGAAACGTTCAGAAGTTTTAACAGAGCTGAGTGGGGAACGCATGAGAGTCAGGGTGCAGGTTCCCAGCCATCTGTGCATCTCTTTATTCTGCCTAATTTCTCACAGAGTTCAAAGAACACAGTGGGCGAAGGCAGAGGACTCGTGCAGGGCCAACAGCCTAAATTTCACTCAGCTCTATGTTGCTGAGCCTCACGTGGTTCCGGACCACTTCGGGTTCTGGAGCCATGAAATAGGAGTGGCGTGGCCTGAGGCTGGCGTGGCAAGATGACTGAAAAGTGCTTTCCATGCAAGCCTGATGACTTGAGTTCAGTCCCCATTACCTGCGGGGTGAACCTACTTCTGAAAGTTTTCTTCTGACCTCCACATGCATGCCATGACACACGTGTGCCTTCATCTGCCTGTTCACGTACGCCGAGATTTTAATAAGGAAAGTGAGTTAGCGGACACAACAATTTCCCTGCACTTAGAGGCACAGCAAGGCATGGTGGTGGATACCCACAGTCTATATGTGAGAGGCTGAGCCAGATGGCGAGGTTCAGCCTGAGGGGATAGTGAATTACCACCTCAGCCAGCAAAGGTGCTTAGGATCCGAGTTTGATCCCCAGGAACCAAGTAACAAAGCTGGGAATGGTAGTACATGATCCCAGCTCTGGAGAGGTGGAGACAGGCAGCTCTATAAGGGCTAACTGGCGTCAGTCAAGCCTGCATGGCAAGTTCCAGGCTAGTGAGAAACCCTGTCTCAAAAAGCCAGATAAGACATTCTCAATTAATAAAAATATGTTTAAAATAGCAAGATGGGCCAGACCTAGTGGCGCAAGCCTTTAATTTCCACACTGGGGAGAGAGGCAGGTGGATTTCTGTGAATTAGACCCCAGACTGGGGTGCTAGATGGCTCAGAGGTTAAGAGCACCCGTCCCGAGTTCAATTTCCAGCAACTACATGGTGGCTCACAACCATCTATAATGAGATCTGGTGCCCTCTTCTGGCATGCAGGCAGAACACTATACATAATAAATCTTTAAAATAAAAAACCAAAAACAAACTGGTCTACAGAGCGAGTTCGGGAGAGCCAAGGCTGCGTAGAGAAACCCAGTCTCAAAAAAGATTGACCTCTGGCCTGCACATGCGCACGCTGTTTTTCAAGACCTTTCCTGTCCTTCCCAGGCAGACTTGGGCACAGCTGCCTGTCCCTCCAAACCCTGGCTATCTCTGCCTGTTGGATCCACAGAGTGGCTCACCGTGGCACTGCTCACAGACCTCCTGTATGTGAACACATCCCAGGAATGTTCTAGCATCCCCTTCCACCTCAGCAGGATCAAAGTTTGGACTTTTAGCTTTACCCAGCTCCCCAGCTAACCCACTGCATGTCTGTGTTTTTAAGCGCTTTGGAGGGTCTTCTTATCCACAAAGGTCTGTGTCCTAGGGACACAGCCCCTCCCTGCTCATGCCCTGGCCATGAGGTGGAACTCCATCTTCCATCCCCAGCAGTTTCTGTCATGAACAGGAACAAAATGATGTCCTGCCTTCCCCTCTGATGTGAGCCTGGGCTCCAGGTAGAAGAGGGGACATCAGGGCAACTGAAGAGGTATCCACGGCCATGATCCAGGCTCTGCTGTTCACCCAATAAAGCCAGAAAGCATAAGGAAGCATACAACACAGGGGGCGTGCAAGACTCAGCAGCATGAAGCTGAGGAGGCAGGAAAGCCACAAACGGTTGCCTTGACTACATAGAGAGAGACCAGCTTGGGCTACTGAGACCTTTATCCCAAAAAGGGGAAAAAAACAAAAACCATGAGGGTGGGGGTAGTGATAGGAGACAGAGCCCAGCAGGAAGGCATCAGTGGGAATGTTTCCTTAAAGGGTAGATAGTTCACTGGCCCCTTCTGCTTTGCTTCCTGTAAGGTGAGCATCTCTCCACACGCTCTCCCCCACTGTGATGTTCTATGTCACCACAGCCTAAAAGCCACAGAGCCAACCCATCACAGATGTGACCTCGGGAACTGTGGACCCTAACAAACCTTCCGTCTTTTAGAGATCCAACACAGCCACTCACCTACAAGATGCACATACTCCCCTTGATTTGCCAAGACCCTCACGCTCCTTCCTCTCCGGACAATGGGGACAGTGATACTGGCATTGCTAGCCAGCTGGGTGGGACATTGGAGAACAATAAAGGTCACTTCAGGAAAACTGTGTGTGTGTGTGTGTGTGTGTGTGTGTGTGTGTGTGGTGTGTGTGACAGCTTCAACAATACATGACATAGAAACAAAGGAGAAAAACACAGCTGTGGATGAATAATTTTAACACCATTTTTCTGTCAGGAGTTTATAGACTGCGACAGGGAAAATGTCATCAAAGACAGAAGAGCAAGCCCCTAGCCACACTGGCCCAGCTGGTAGCAACAGTACAAGCAGCAGCCTCAGGGTTGGAGAAAGGATCTCTCTGCCTTCCATGTCCAACCCCATCACCCCACTTCTGTTTGGAGAAATGGTCAACCTGACAGGGCACAGATTTCTCCAGGAGTTTCACAAAGACCTGAGCCAGCCTTGAGGAGCAGAAAGCACCCTGTATGAGTGACACAAGGTTGCCAAGACAGTGCTGGATAGATAGAGGGCTCAGACATTAAAGGTGTGCACTGTACTTGCGGAGGGCCTGAGTTCAATTCAAGCTCCACATAGGCTCACAACTTCCTGTAATGGCATCCAGGCATTCTGGCGCCCTCTTCTGGCCTCTGTGGGCAGCTGCACTCATGTGCACAGACACACAGTGACAGAAACACACATAGCCACAAAAACCATGCCCCAGGGTAGTCCACAGCTCCAGCTATGATTAATTTGACAGACCAAAGCCCCCTCCTGTAGGGAAGAAGCAAGCATGTGGCTACCTCCTGCCTCTCGGCCATGGCTGCAGGCCCCATAACATGGGGACCCTGTGGTCAAGCACCCAAGGAGCATGTCCTCAGCTTCTGGGGACATTTCTTTTAATCCTAAAGATAGCAGAGTACCCTCAGTCACTGGGCAGACATGGTCGGTTGGTATCTTCAGGAAAAATACCAGGAGCTGACTTCACTGTTTCAGATGGTCCACCTCACTGCATTAATTCTCCGCCCCCCAGCGGCAGTGGGAAGAACTGGCCTTGGCAAGTCTTCGAGAGCTCAGCCGCCGCCTCAGGGAAAAGAACTTGTCCCCCAGGACCCTGCGCAGCCCCACATTATCTTTGGCACAGGGCAGGTGCTGCCTGGTGACTGGGAGCTGCCCTGTGAACATCTCCCACCGGCCGAGGGCGTCCACAGCTGCATCAACCTGGACCAACTCCTCTTCAGCCACTTCCCTCTCCAGGGCCTGGATGCATGCATCCAGCCACCGTCCATACCCCTCAATGGCCTCCACGGGGCCCCCGAGCTTCAGCAACACTTCTGAGGCCACCAGAGAGCTCAGCCCATCCTCAGACCCTGGTTCAGGCCCATCAGGGAAGGCATGACTCCACGCATCAGGGGTGACGGGCTCCGATGGGCTGGTCACAGGCTCTGTGTCACTCTCACAGCCCACGCCTGAGTCAGCACTGAAGGGCAGGGTTTCCTCTGACACAGATGGTCCCCCAGTCTCTTGTCCAGACCACATCTCCACTGTCACTCGGGTCCAAGTCTGGAGTCTCTGTGGGTAGAGACGTAAACTGAGGTTGCTGGTTAGCCATGGAGCTGCTGGATACCACCCCAGGGCCAACAGGAGGCTGGAGTCACAAGGGCCCTTGAGCTGGGCCTATCTGAGGACTGGAGTCCAGCCCGCCGCCACGCTGGACCTCCCAGCTCCCAGAATGCACCTTTCACAGGCACTCAGGAAGCTAGCATTAACCTACCATTGCTCAGAGCTAAATTACATAAAGATTATAGTCAATCTGAACTTTGTGTGTCTGTGCAAGTGTTTCTGTGTTTGTGTGTGCATGCGCGCATGTGCAAGGGGGGCACACGTGCGTGTGGAGGCCAGAGGTCAGGACCAAGCACCCTCATTTGGTACCTTGTATTTTGAGACAGGCTCTCACTGTACCTAGAGCTCTCCATGGTTAGACAGGCTAGCCAGCAAGCTTCAGGGATCCTACCGTCTCTGCCTCCCCGGCACTAGGGTTGCTAATGCATGCCACCACACCCAGCTTTTTTGGTGAGGGAGGGAAGGTTTCAAGATGAGCTTCCTCTGTGTAGCTCTAGACATCCTGGAACTCACTTTGTAGACCAGGCTGGCCTCAAACTCACAGAGATTCACCTGCCTCTGCCTCCTGAGTGCTGGCATTAAAGGCATGCGCCACCACATCCAAGCTAAATCAATCTTTATAAAAATTAAAAGAGAGAAAAACTTGAGGGGAGGGAGGCTTCCCACACCGAGGAAGTTGAGCCTAGGTGCTGAATACAGCCAGTTATTACAAAGACAGAAATATCCCCTCCCTGCACTGAAAACTTTACCTTGATTTTAACCGAAGGTAGACTTCAAAAAAAAAAAAAAAGCCGCCTTTGATCTCAGAACCCTGAGCCAAGTGTTCTAGTTTGGAAACAAGCCTTTTCACAGGGATGGCGGCGTTGGGGGGGGGGGGGGGGGGGGGGGAAGGTAGGCTTGTAGCAATACTGCAAGCTGACAGCAGAGGGCAGCATCCCCACACCAGCTCAGCCAAAAGGGCATCTCTGGCTGGCTGCCCTTCTGGACACCGGAATGGTGCACTTCCCCTTTCTTCCAGGGGCTGCACTGTGTCTGGGTACAGGATCCCCAGTGTTCACCAAGGAGCAAGGAAGGGGAAAGAGGACATGGGGAAGATGTGGGGAAGAGGGCCCTCATCTGAGCTCTGTAAATACAGAGCTTCTTGGGGGACCATCTGCACTTGCCCCTCCTCCACTGCAGCCTGATGCTGTCATCTGCCAGCAAGACCTACAGCCCCCTCCCCAGGAATGATGGCACATCCATGTCCCCCACACACATCCAAGTTTTGCAAGCTGCCCCATCCCACTGCCTCTAGGTGGCTGTCCTCGCCTACACACTCACCTTGTACCTCTCCAGGAGCCTGAAGCCCAGGAGATGCTGCAGTTTCCGCAGGCAGATGGGACAGAGGTCCAGGGGACGCCGTACGGCCTCATCCAGGCTAAGTGCCCCTTGCAGGAGGCAGCGGAGCCAACGACAGCTGCCTAGGCCCAGGAGATGGCACAGCTCATGGCAGGTAACCTGAGGGGAAATGACACCACGACCCTGCCTCACAGTCTCAGCACCTGCAACCCCCACCCAGGGACCGCTGAGCCAGCTGGCCACCTGGATGTCCAATACCTTGGGTAATGAAGATTCCCTGGGCAGGATCCCCATTGCCCTCGCCGCATCCTCCTTAATGGCTCTAAGAAGCCACACAGCTTGGGGAGGCTTTGAAGACAGCCAGCCCAGGGGCCAGCCCAGGACCCTGTAGGTTCCTGGCTGTGTGGCCTTGAACACTTGTGGGGGCAGGTCTTGCAACCTTGGTTTTCTCACTCTGGAAAGTGAGGGACTGTTGTGGAATATTACTTTAAGATGTGTTACATTTGTCTATGCTGTGGAACATTTGTCTTAAGGATGTAAAAAGATGTGTTGCGTTCTTTTATGTTGTGTTTGTTTAACTCTGTGAAGCCGTGTTACTTTGTCTAAATCACCTGATTGGCCCAGTAAAGAGCTGAACGGCTGACAGCTGGGCAGAGCGACAGCTTCGAAACAAGCCCGGAGTGTGAAACGGAGCGACGGTAAGCTGCACGGTACAGCTTGCAGCTCTAGGAGCGGCAAACTGGATGGCAGAATCGACTGGATAAATGTCATGAAGAAATGATGACCACGAGTGAGAGTTATCACCAAGAGAAGCATGCCCGTCACAGAGATGCTGCGCTCAAGAGTTAGAACGTGAAGCTGGGAAACTCCAGCAGAAAATGCAGCTGGAGCAGTAAGAAACGCAACGGCACGGAAGCCACACGCGGGAAGTCAGTGATCTGAAAAATAACTTAGAAAAACTGAAAGTGGAATTAGATGAAGCCAGATTAAACGAGAAGCCGCTGAAGCAGAAGCTGGACCATCAGGAGGAAGTTCTCCCGCACAAATCAGAAGTACTCGGGCTAAGGACTGAGCGGCGCATGCTCAGTAGCATGTCCTCGGAGGCGTTGGCTCTTCGGACTGAGCTAACTGAAACGGAAAGAGTGAAGAAGGGGCGAAAGAGATGGGTGTTGGTGGCGCACGCCTTTAATCTCAGCACTCAGGAGGCAGAGGCAGGCGGATCTCTGTGAATTCAAGACCAGCGTGGTCTACAAAGCGAGTTCCAGGGCAGTTTCCAAAGCTGCACAGAGAAACCCTATCTCGAAAAAAACGTGTGTGTGTGTGTGTGTGTGTGTGTGTGTGTGTGTGTGTGTGTGTGTGTGCGCGCGCGCGCGTGCGTAAGAACTGCAGTACACACAAGAGGAACTAGAATGTTTCGATGCTTCCTTAATGCACCAGGTAGACCGGCTTTAAGAAAAAGGAGCGAGAGAAGGAAGCCGAAGCGGGGTCCTCCCATAGCTTCAGAGAAAGCTCACATAGAAACTAAGATCTTCAGGAGCAGCTGGGCTGCACACTTCAGCTCAACTCGAGGAAAGTCAAATATCAGTCACCGAAGAAGTCAAATACATTCACCAGAGGGCAGATGGACAAAGTGAAGTTCCAAACCTCCACGCTGCTGAGCAGGAGGGGATCTGAAAGCGAATTTGAGCAGCAGGAACGGCTGTTTGCCATGTTGGAACAGAATGATGAAATAACAAAACACCTTTAGGTGAAATCAGCAATCTGGAGAAATCTCCAGAATTTACATAGAAGTACGGAATCTAAGCCTTCCATGTCTGCCCACCCTTGTGCTCGAGAAGACAGCACCTATAAAGCTTGATAAATAAGAAACAAAGGCCCAAAGAGAGTTATTGTTTGAGAGCCAGCCGGCCTTAGGTACTGGGCAGAAACAGTTCGCAAATGAAAGACACCTGCAGCTTTCAAGAAGTGTGATATGAAACCGAGAGCTAAGTTAGATGAATTAAAGCGTGAGGCGCTGCCGCTGGATATATCCACGCCAGAAGAAACACTCGCTGTCAGCGCCATCAGGGAAGAAGTTTCAAGACTGCCCCTTCAGGGAGAGGAGAAAGAGCCCTGCCTGGCATGGTAACACTGCAGTGGGGACAGCCAGTCTCTCTCCCCGCAGGAGCCTGCATCTGGCTGTGTTACTGTGCCTGTCTAAAACACCTGATCAATACAGCGCTAGACAGTCAAGAGCGCAGGAAAGGGTAGACGGGGCTGACAGGCAGAGAGAATACATCGGAGGAGGAGCAAGATCAAGGAGAGGAGGACTCTAGGGGTCAACCACCCAGGCACCCAGCCACTGAGGAAGAAGAAAGAACAGAAAAAAAGCCCAGAGGCAAAAGGCAAATGGCATAATTTAAGAAAAGCTGGCTAGAAATAAGCCAAGCTAAGGCTGGGCATTTTATAAGAAAGAATTAGTTTCTGAGTGATTTATTTGGGAGCTGAGTGGTGGACCTCCAAAAGAGTAAACGAATTTAAAAAAATAATAAAACAACATTTTGGTGTATATAAGGCTCAAATTTCACGGCTCTTTTTAAAGTTTCTGCCTTACCAGGCAGTAGTGGCACATGCCTTTAATCCCAGCACTTGGGAGGCAAAGGCAGGTGGATCTCTGTGAGTTAGAGGCCAGCCTGGTCTACAAAGTGAGTTCTAGGACAGCCAGAGAAACCCTATCTTGGGAAACAAAAAACAAAAAACAAAACAAAACAACAACAAAAAAAAAAACACAGCAGGCAAGCATCAACTTCCTACAGCTAGGAAGGTTGACTGCAGCTCCAAAAACACAGCTCGAACTGGGCACAGGCTTAGTGCTTGGCTTTCAGGGCCAGAGAAGCAGGAGAAGCCAGCAGAGGTCCACACTGTTTATCCGTTTAAAGGCTCAGGCAGTCAAAGGCTAAATGATATGCAGTGAAAGAGGCTCAGACTGAAAACCCTGAGAACAGGTCCCAGTGTGTCTTACAATCTGCGTAGGCTTAAGAAAAGAAAATGGGTATAGAATAGAATAAAAATAATAAAGCCTTTAAAGAGATATTCAAAGGGAAAAGCCACATAAAGATGTATGCTATTGTGTGGATTTTGAATATTTGCATTGCTGATAAGCACAGGCCAGCTGCTAAGAGACATGGGGTTGAAAGGAACTTTTGAAATAAACCAGCCTACATATTTTAGGAATGCCTTAACTTTAAAATGGAAGTCAAAAAATGTATTTGTCAAATGGAAATTTAAAAAAAAATGCTTGGAAGAGAAGTTTTGCTTTTGTTTCCATAGGAAATGAGGCACTGTAGATTCCTTTCAGGTTAATATGGCTTGATCAGGGAAGACCTCCTGAATCCTGACAGATGATATATATCAACAAAGGTTGTCCCGGGACTCGGCCAGTATCTCAGATTTTCTCAGAAACCCTAAAGATGCCTTCTGCCTGCAGACAACAGGAAGCAGTTTAATGAACACAACACCCACATTCCCAAAAGGGGTGTGGGAGAGTTTTAGTTATTTGGTGGATTATGGATGTTTATTACTTAGGGGAATATAGTATATTGATACAAATTTAAAGTTATTTTTGTTATACTATATATATATATGTATACATATATATATATATATATATATGTTTCTACTCTTGTTTAAGTTATTGTACCTATACAGTTCACTTTAAAATAAAAGATAAAGTTCTAGTTTTTGAAAGCTATTATAAACTATTTGGAATGACCAAGAAACATAGGTTAGTAGTTATTTATAACAATCAACTTTGTAGATATGTTAGGCGTGTTTTCTAGATCCTACAAATATATTTTAGATAAATAAATGGTCCTCAAACACTTCAAAGGCATATAGAATATGACATTTAAAATGTTTTGTTAACTCAGGGCTTTTCATGACGAGACACATCTATCTGCTCCTGGCAGCACCAATTTACTGTATTTTTTTTAAAGATTTATTTATTTGCCGGGCGGTGGTGGCGCACGCCTTTAATCCCAGCACTCGGGAGGCAGAGGCAGGCGGATCTCTGTGAGTTCGAGACCAGCCTGGTCTACAAGAGCTAGCTCCAGGACAGGCTCTAAAGCCGCAGAGAAACCCTGTCTCGAAAAAACAAAAAAAAAAAACAAAAAAAAAAAGATTTATTTATTTGCCGGGCGGTGGTGGCACACGCCTTTAATCCCAGCACTCGGGAGGCAGAGGCAGACGGATCTCTGTGAGTTCGAGGCCAGCCTGGTCTACAAGAGCTAGTTCCAGGACAGGTTCCAAAGCCACAGAGAAACCCTGTCTCGAAAAAAAAAAAAAAAAAAGATTTATTTATTTATGTATACAGCGTTCTGTCTGCCTGTTTGCCTACAAGACCAGAAGAGGGCACCAGATCTCATTACAAATGGTTGTAAGCCACCATATGGTTTCTGGGAATTGAACTCAGGACCTCTGAACAAACAGCCAGTGCTCCTAACTGCTGAGCCATTTCTCTAGTCCCAACAAAATTACTTTATAAAAGGATGATGGGCATCGAAGAAACTCCAGAAGAGTTTGCTTTCACTGTGGCAAGATTAGTCATTTGGGCAAGAAACTGATTTTTGGCTTGACTGCTTGACTGTGTGCTGTGCAGACTGGACATGCACAACCCACAGGAAAGTGACTGCTGAACTTTGCTGACAACAAGGCAGGACAGTCCTTCGCATTGCCAGCTTCACTGAAAAGTCTGTCAGGTACTCTAGGCCTGTAGGCTGAAGACGGCCTCAGTGTTGCAGAGGAACTCTGGGTGACTGTCAGATGTCTCTGTCATTTCTAAAGTCTTGGAAGCTGCTTGCAATGCACTTCCTGTTTACTTGGGTGGAGGTGAAGACTAGATAATTATAGTTGCAGTTTTCTTTAATTATGAAGGAAAGTAAATTAGGTATAAAATTTTGGAGTCAGCCAGGTGGTGGTGGTGCATGCCTTTAATCCCAGCACTTGGGAGGCAGAGGCAGGTGGATCTCTGTAAGTTTGAGGCCAGCCTGGTCTACAAGAGCTAGTTCCAGGACAGGCTCCAAAGCTACAGAGAAGCTCTGTCTCGAAAAAATAAACAAACAAAAACAAAAAACTTTGGAGTCACTAAGATGGGATGGAAGGTAGAGTGTTTTCTCTGAATTTGCTAAATGCAAATGGAAAAAATATTGTAAATTCTTGATAGCTGTTTTTATTGTATATAAAAACATATATTTTACTATGTTAAAGTCAAAACCTTTAATTATTATTCAGAGAAAAAAGGGGAAATATTGCGGAATATTGTTTTAATGTGTTACTTTTTTCTGCTGCTTTGTTAACAATGCAAAGACATGTTACATTTGTTTGATTAAATAAAATTAACCTGGGGTCAGGAGGCTGAGTCACCAACTAGCTGACAGGAAGTGGTAGGGAGGAACCATATGTAGCTGGGGTTCTAAAGTGGGGGCTGAACAGGAGGATGCCTGGCTTTTGGGGAGATGTGAACAAGAAGAAGAGGTTAGCTGCTTGCTGTTCAGCCTCTCTGAGTGAGCAGAATTTCACCTCAACCTTTGGATCCTGAGTTTATAGAGGGATAGAGATCTAGATAAAGTTCCCTTTAGCCGCCATGCAATAGATCCGAATTCCCGCCTGGCTGGCTGGCTGCTGGTAGCTGTGGAGATTCAGTTGCCAATCAGAACAGCATTTGCTTAAGGGGCCATCCTCCTTTTATCACCAACTGTGCCGGGGCTCTTGTCTCTGATCTGTGCTGTCCCCTCCCCTTACCTCCCATGCTCACCTTGCAGCACTGAACCATGCCTAGGGCACTGAAGCATATGGTCCGGCCTCCCTCATGTGGCAGTGTCTCAGGGCCATATGCGGCTGCCTCCAGCAGAGCTGGGTCAGGAACACTGGGCCCGGCCTGCAGAAACTCCCCAGAGAATCGAGCGAAGCTGCACACACCCACTTCTGGGGAGAGGCCGAAAGAAGAGACAGCCATGATTCAAGGGACCCAGGGTGGAACCATCCCAGCATTCACTGAAGCCCAGGACAGCTTGATGAGAAACTCATCCTCCAGTCCTGCCCTGTGCAGTCAACTCTGGGGACCAGCCCCTTGCCCAGGCCCAGTGAGAACATAGCCTTGAGTTGGTGCACACACACCACCCTGACTGGGTGGAAGCATGTTCACCATGCCCGGCACTGGTACGAGCGCCTTGGGACCACACAACTCTGCCTCCTGAGTAATAGTTGCTAAGGCCTCCGCTCACCATGCCCCGGAAGGAACCTGCCAAAGGTGAAGGTCCAGGCATCATGGGGGTACAAGTCGGCCAGCGTGAGACCCAACACGCACAGTGCGTCCCCTGGCTTGTTGTTCTTCAAGAAAGACAGGATGCCATCTGCAGGAAGAAGGCTGGGGTCAGGGTGGGCAGAAGAACCTCTCATCTGTCTCTTGGTCTGGGACCAACCCTCTCAAAGCTGGGTACTAGCAAGCTACATCTTAGGGAGACCCAGAACCCAGACCAGTGATATGACAGCCTGAGAACCATGGGCCCAACCTGAGAGACAGGCCAGGGATCCCCAGTCACTTCCGGGGTCCCTGTCTCCTGGGTCATGAGAGCTGATCTGGACACAGTCCCTGTGGAGAGGCTGAAAGGAAAGTAGAGCTGGGGACATGGCCCAGTAATGTGACTTCTTCATCTCAGTAAAGTGCTTGTCACACAAACATAAGAGCCTGAGTCTGAATCCCAGAACCCATGTAGGAAAACTGGTCCCAGTGACTTGTAATCCCAGCACTGGGGAGACAGAGACAGGTGGATCCCTGGGGTTCACTGGCCGGCCAGCCTGGCCAAATCAGTGAGTGCCATGGCGGTGAGAGACCTGTCTCAAAAATAAAACAGGTTTTCAGTAAGAGAAGACCTAACCAAGACTGACCTCTGTTCTACACACACACACACACACACACACACACGCACACATGCACACGCACACACACATGCACACATACACACATGCACATATGCACTCACAGACACACACACAGGAAACAAGAACCCAGCAGGGAACAGGCAGCTGAACAGTTACCCCAAAATGCCCACATCCAGGTCCCTAGGCCTGGGAACAAGTTACCTAAAGCAGCAAGAGTGACCTATGGTGGTAATTACAGTGTTAGGAGGATAGTGGCTCTGCATTGGCCAAAGAGCCCAAGTCAGAGCAAAGTGTCCGAGCCACCGAGGGCAGCAGGAGGGAGACCCAGGTGGCCAGTGAGGCCCAGGAAAGCCAAGAGAGTGGCGGCAAAGGGGGAGGGGAACAGACACTAGACAGGGAAGAGCTGCCCCAGTAAGTCTGCTGTGGACGGGCAGAGAAGTCGATGGGGCTGGGAGCACCTCCATGAAGATCAACATAGAGACCAACACAAGGCAGGGAGACAGCTGCACTGGGGACTGGGAGCCATTGCTAAAGAAGCATAGAGGGGAGCCCCTCCGCGGCCTTTACAAAGGAAGCAAGCAGACCTCTGTGAGCTCCAGGCCAGCCAGGGCTACAGTGAGATGATGTCTCAAAGCTAAATTAAATAAGGTCTCAAAGCTATTAAAAAGAAGTAAACTGATTTTGACAGACTATTTGATGTAACTAAAACTATTTTTACAAACATTTTTTCAGTGTCTTTTGGGCCCTGCATGTGCTACATAAATACTCTACCACTGCACCTTACCCCCAGCCCCTCACTGGGGGATTCTAGGCAGGGGCTCTATCACTGAGCTACGCCCCAGCCCCTCACTGGGGGATTCTAGGCAGGTGCTCTACCACTGAGCCACATCCCAGGCCATCACTGGGGGATTCTGGGCAGGTGCTCTACCACTGAGCCACATCCCAGCCCCTCACTGGGGGATTCTAGGCAGGTGCTCTACCACTGAGCCACACCCCAGCCCCTCACTGGGGGATTCTAGGCAATTGCTCTATCACTGGGCCATACCCCAGCCTTCTTTTTACTTGTTTAAAACAGGTTCTTAGTATGTAGCCTAAGCTGCTCTAAACTCACTCTGTAGCCCAGGCAAACCTAAAACTTTAAATCTTCCTGCCATAGCACTGCACTACCCCCTCAGCTGACCTCAATGAACTTTTCCTGAGGCCAACACCTGCTAAGAAAGGAGGGCCAAGAGAAGCCCAGCCCACAGTGCAGTGAATCTGGGCTGCTCCTTAGGCAAGAAAGAGACACCGTTCTCTGTCTGCTGCCATTGGGTTCCACACCCAGCACAGGATGCAGACTGCCACCAAGGATCACAGAACAGCCCAGAAAAGAATTATGCCTTTGGGCAGTCAGGGTGAAGGGAAACTATCCTGGGACATAGATGCTCCCAAGAATGCTTTTCAAAAAAAAAAGTGTCCAACTATCAAAGCTAGTAAGTCTCTGGGCACTGCAGTGTACATTTTTAATCTCAGCATTCAGGAAACTGAGGCAGGAGGATCACAAGGTGAAAGCCAGCCTGGGCTACTCAACTGTCTTTAAAATCCACAAAGATGGGGAGGCGCGGAGGATTGATTCAGTCCCAGCACCTCGTGGAGTCACACAATGTCCTATAACTCCACTTCCAGGAGATACGATGCCCTCTGGCCTCTGGCACCTGCATGAATGTGATCCACATAAACTCACACAAGCATAGACATATGCACATATATAAAAAATTATTATTCTTAAACGCACTTTTAAAAGCACTGGCTGCTTTTTGCAGAGGACCCCGGTTCAGTTCCCAGCACCCACCAGTGACTCATAACCATCTTTAAGACCAGGTCCAGGGGGATCTAATGCCTGCTTCTAACCTCGGCAGGTACCACACATGCACATGGTGTGCATACACATGTACTGGCAAACACTCATGCACATAAAAGAAAGCAACTAAATCTTTTAAAGTCTTAATTATATAAGTAAGTCAGGCGTGGTCACTTGTGACTGTAATCCCAGCACTGGGGACGCAGAGACAAGCAGATGCCTGCTGCTCACTAGCCAGTCAGAAAACAAAGTAGGGATGGAGAGATAGCTCAGCAGTTAGGAGCACTGGTTGCTCTTCCAGAGGTCCTGAGTTCAGTTCCCAGCACCGACATGGCAGCTCACAACTGTCTGTAACTTCCGGTCCAAGGGATATGGCAGCTTCACACAGACATACATGCAGGCAAAAGACCAATGCATACAAAGATAGAAATAAATCTTTTAAAAAATAAGCAAACAGCTGGGCGGTGGTGGCGCACGCCTTTAATCCCAGCACTCGGGAGGCAGAGGCAGGCAGATCTCTAAGTTCGAGGCCAGCCTGGTCTACAAGAGCTAGTTCCAGGACAGGCTCTAGAAACTACAGGGAAACCCTGTCTCGAAAAACCAAAAAAAAAAAAAAAAAATAAGCAAACAAAGTAGACAACTCCTGAGGAATGATATCTAAGGTTGTCCTCTGGCTTACACACATATGTATACACACACACACACATACACAGACACCTGCATGCACACACACATACACACACACCTGCATACACATACACACACACCTGCATGCACACATACACACACACACACACACCTGCATGCACACACACGCACATACACAAAACATCAAAAAACATTCCTTCCCTCTCCAGGGCTCCTTCCTTCCAACCCTTCCTTCCAGATGACTCTATTGCTGCATAGTGGTACCCCAGGCAGCCTCCCAACACCCTTCTAGCCCACCTGTGTGAAGCTGGAACCCATCAGCGTCCTGACTGGGTCTTGAGGAGCAGTGGATGGAGGCAGCGGCCACTGAGGGCAGGCACTTGACTCGAAGGCCCAGGAAGAAAGCCTCGGCACAGCTTTGAAGGTGGTCCAGCAGGGGGCATCCCGCCAGCCCCTCACTCAGATCTAGGTGAACAGAAACACATCAGCCTGCTGTGACCTCTGGCGCAGTGAGCATCACTCATGTGAAAAAGGCCAGTTTCCTGACAGGGCAGGGATCACAGCCGTATGTGATAACACAGGATGGGTGAAGGTATCTAAGCTGACCGAAGAGTGCAGCTGGCATAGCTAGAAGCTAACAGGTCCCAGGCCAAGAGAAAGGCAGCCTGGAGAGGGCAAAGGGACACCAGCTGACAGCGGTGTTCAGAGCATCTGGAGCTGGGGACAGCCACTGGAAGGGGGGCATAAGCTCACTGTATTATATTTGGACAGGGTACAGATCTCAGATGGAAACAAGGAGTGAGTGACTTCAGGGTCCCAACACTGTTAGAAATGCAGGTTTTAGAGACCGGGGATGTGGCTCAGAAGGTAGAATGCTTACTAAGCATGCACAAGGCTCTGGATTTCATCCCCATCGCTGCACACACGGGGCAATGGTGGTACACACCTGCAATCCCAGCACTCAGGAGGTAGGGGCAAAAGGGGCAGGAGTTTAAGGTCATAAAGAGTTCAGAGCCAACCCAGACTAAGAGGGATGGAGAGATGGCCCAATAATTGAGAGCACATACTGTTTTGTAGAGGACCCAAGTTCAATCCCCAGCACCCACGATGGGCAGCTCACAACGGCTTATAACTTCAGCTTCAAGGGGATTAGATATCTCTGACCTCTGAAAGCATGGGTGCGCATGTGCACAAATCCACACACAGACACAAATACACACAATGTTTTTAAAAGGATGGAAAGAAAGGAAGGAGGAAGGGAGGGTGAAAGACAGGTCCTAGGCCCACCCTAGCCCTCCTACCCAGACCCAAGAGATGATGTGGACAGAGGGGCTAACTCTAAAGCAAGTGTGAGCAGTCTGCAGGCTGCAAGTGGCACTCTGGCCCAATCAGCAAGGAGGAACTGTCAGAGAACCCAGGCTGGTCACTAAGGTACCATTCTAAGGGGCAGGACAAAGCAGGGCATACCAATGTTCAGAAAGTCTGTGCCCTCTGTCCTCCTTTACAAAGATAATAGCCACAAGTGCCCTGCATGTCCCTCTGCCAGCTTGTCCCTCCTCCCTCTCCAGCATCTGACTGAGCTACTTTCTCAGCCCTAGTTGCTCCACTTTCTCTAGTGTCTGCCTGATAAGGAGACCTGGAGGATTATCTGAGGATCCCTAAGTTCCCTCCATGCCCAATCCAGTGTCATCTGAGAGATCATGAGGCCAGTTGGATTTGCCTTCAAGTCCCACCTCATCCAGAATCTAGCTCTACCACCAAGAAAGCCAGTAACATCTCCAACCTCAGCTACCAACCTGTGACATGAGTAATTCTTGCCCTCAGCACCCACAGAGACCCAAGCACCCAGCAAAGGGCCTAGGGCAGGTTAGGTTATGACCAGGTCATGGCCAGGACTGTGAGTATACCACCTAGATGACCCAAACAGAATGGAGAATCCTAAAAAGGCAAGCCACTTTGCTGTGGGGTAATGCTCTTGTTTTAAAAAAGAAAAAAAGGGGAAATGCTGTGGGATAATGCTCTTCATGTACACTAAAGATTTGTTACTCATATTGGTTTAATAAAACAGTGATTGGCCGGTAGTCAGGCAGGAAGTATAGGAAGGGAAACCAGACTAGGAGAATTCTGGGGAAAGAATAGGCAGAGATGTAGTCATAAGCCAGACATAGAGGAAGCCAGATGAGAATGCCTCACTGAGAAAAGGTACCAAGTCACGTGGCTTAACATAGATTAAAAATTATGGGTTAATTTAAGTTGTAAGAGGTAGTTAGTAATAAGTCAGAACAATAGGCCAAACAGTTTATAATTAATATAAGCCTCCGTGAGTTTCTTTGGGACTGAATGGCTATGGGACCAGGCAGGATAGAAACTTCTGCCTATACCACTTTGCCCCACCTGAGTACCCAACAGACCCCAAGCCATTGCCTTCAAGTCACTTCTGTCTGTAGCTGTTTCTTACTGGGGGATTCTAGGCTCTACTGCTGAGCTACACTCCAGCCCTTGATTGGGGGATTCTAGGCAGGTGCTCTACCACTGAGCCACACCTCAGCCCCTCACTGGGGGATTCTAGGCAGGGGTTCCACCACAGAGCCACACCCCAGCCCCTCACTGGGGGGTTCTAGGCAGGTGCTCTACTACTGAGCCACATACACCCTCCCAGGAGTCCTGGTGGCTCCAGAACTGCTCTCATACCTATGGGCTGCAGGTAAATGTGTTTCCGGGTCAGGCTCTGCTTCCGGAGCTGCAGGGAAGCATGGAAGGTCTCGAAATCCTCAGGGGCCTCTGGGCGACTCAGGAGCCAGTCAAAGGCCGAGTGGATGAGCAGTGTGCTGAAGAGGGTCCGGTGAGGGTTGTAGGCCTCAGACAGGAAAAGCCTCTCCGAGGGGGAGAAGGCTGAGGTGTAAAGCTGCTGCAGGGCCAGATCGCAGGAGATCAGGGCATCCTTCAGGGCCCGGGGCCCGAAGCTGAACTCCTGGGGTGGTCTGCACTGCAGCATGGCGTGTTTGTGGCCCCTGGCCACTCCTTGAGGCTCCTTTTCTGGCCCATGAATCTCCCAGGGGACAGCCACGGTCTCTTCTAGAACCTTCCCTCAGGCTGACAGAGTAGCTGCTCAGGGCTCCCAGGAGATAGACTGGACTGAAAGACAGTGTGGCTCCAGTTCTGCCTTGTGCCGGAACGTCTCAGCAAGGTGAGCAAAAGCCTGCGACGCCCTGCATAAGACACACGAGGCACCGCGGTCATTGTCCTGATCACACATACCTGTCTCTTAGACTACAGGCGGTTTTCTGTGAACTAGCGTCAGAAGGATGCTGTTTACCACTAGGAGGTAGCATTCCCCTAGCCCTGTCAGAAGGGATGCACGCATGCGTGCTGGTGCAGACACGACTGTGGAGGCCAGAGGTTGATGTCAAGTCTATCACGCTCCACCTTACTTTTGGCAAAAGAGTCTCTCACCGACTGAACCCGGAGCTTAGAAATTCAACCAGGCTGGCGAACTGCAGCCCACAGATATGCCAGCTCAGTTTTTCACATGGGTGTTGGGGAATCCAAACTCAGATGCCCATGCCTGTGTGGCAAGTGCTCTACCCACTGAGTCAGCTCTCCGAGCCAGAACTGAGCACGGACGCGCCCTATTTCCTGACAGAGGTCTATTTCCACAGGACCCCAACTCTGCTTTAATCCATCAGAAGTGAGGGGCATGCATATAAAGGAAGCCTCTCCCCTCAAGGCTAGGAGGGCTCCTTCAGAAAAGCCAGAGGCTGTCCCTCCCGCCTCTTACAATCACAAAATGGCACCCTGCTCCCTGAGGGAGGCGACCAGACCCTCCCCCCAAACCATAGGCTTCCTTTCAAGAGCCCTTTGTGCACCTAGGGGCTGTCCTCTGGGGAGAAAGGCAGCCCGACTCCTCCCAGGCCCTGATTTCTAGAGTATTAACAAGGCTCTAAGACACAGACCTAACAGTCAACAGTCAGTGTGCAAGCCTGACAAGGCGAATTGTAACTGGAGGCAAACAGCTGGGCGGACAGGCAGAGGGGCTGCAAGCGGTGGGAGTCACTGTCAACCAGAGCCCGCCCTGGGAGTGAAGATAAGCACGTGAGTGCTTTCATCAGGTCCTGCTTGGCTCCAGCAACAGGTGGCTTTGGGATTTATTTCGCATCTCAGAGGGGTCTGCTCAGGCGGGAACATAGGGCAGGTGCTGCTCGCCTTCCTTCCCTGCCCCAGCAGGGTCAGTTCCCACCCAGAGGTGGAGGAGGGACGCAGCCCTGGAGGCCTGCAGCTGCTAAGCACCTGACTCCTCACACATCTCATCAACCTATTTTTGTGTCCGGATGCCAATCACACCACCTACTTAGACTCCCTGCTCTGCCCCAGACCAGCTCACACGCACAACACCCAAGCCTCAGCCAGGAGCTGTGCCTCAAATTACCCCTCAAGGTTGTAGCTACTTCATATTTCCTTCCTTCCTTCCTTCCTTCCTTCCTTCCTTCCTTCCTTCCTTCCTTCCTTCCCCCTCCCTCCCTCCCTCCCTCCCTCCTTTCCTCTCTCTCTCTCTCTCTCTCTCTCTCTCTCTCTCTCTCTCTCTCTCTCTCTCTCTCTCTTTCTGTGCTAGAGATGGAACATGTGACCTAATGCAGGCTAGGTAAAACCTATCCCTGAGCCATACCCATAACCCCCTTGCTGGGGGATCCTAGGCAGGTGCTCTACCACTGAGCCACACCCCAGCCCCTCACTGGGGGATTCTAGGCAGGGGCTCCACCACTGAGCCACACCCCTAATCTCAGAGTTACCCTTTCTACATTTTGAAATGGTCTATATGTTATTTAATCTGGAGTAGCCCTTGAGAGTCTACCTCACAACTTCCTCAAGACGAGAAAGGAAGGGAGGCCGTGGTATCACAAACGACCTGAACCACTCTGATCAACATCTTATCTACCTCATCTGACATTTTGAAAATCTCTCAGGAACTAGATGGTAATGCACACCTTTAATTCCAGCACTCAGGAGGCAGAGGCAGGTGGATCTCTGAGTTCCAGGCCAGCCTGGTCTACAGAGTGAGTTTCAGGACATCCAGGGCTACACAGAGAAACTTTTGTCTCAGAAAAAAAAGAAAAAAGAAAATCCCCTCAGATCACTTCGTGTGGGTTAGGTGTGTGTGTGTGTGTGTGTGTGTGTGTGTGTGTGTGTGTGTGTATGTGTGTGTGTGTACACATGGAGGCCAGAGGTCAGTATCAGGTGTCCTCCTCAATCATGTTCCACGTTATTTGTTGAGGCAGGATCTCCCCCTTAACCTCAGGCTCACAAGTTCAGCTAGACTAGCTGTCCAGTGAGCTCTGGGGATCCTTCTATCTCCACTCCCCACAACAGTACTCTGGTTACAGATGTGCTCAGCTGGAGGTCTAATACCCAATGAGCTATCTTCCCAGCCCAAGGCCAGTTTTAATACAACATTTCATCCGACCTGTATGACAAGCTTAAAGTGTGGTTATTAATATTCACCTATCTTATTGCCAAATAAACTGAGGCTCAGAGAGGCAAAGCCAATTGCCTAGGGTTGCACAGCTTGCTTGAATACTGACTATGATTTAGTTCCCTCTAAACTTTACTCATGAACCCTCTCCTACCCATAGGGTCTTCCCTGTGAGCATGCAACTCCCCACTTACACCAACCACATGGACCAGTCAGGGTCTTTGCTGCTGCCAAACACTCCCACTCGGGCAAAGCCGCGGGAAATGAGAAGTGTTTGTCGTCGGTGAGACAGGGTTTCACTATGTGGCCCAGGCACACCCGGATTAAGATACCCTGCCTCAGCCAGTTCATCCTGGTCTCAGCTGTTTAAGGACTGTCCCTTGCATCCTCCTTAGGAGGGCTGCTCATGTACCCACACGCATGCTCAGTACGCCTTGACGGGAGGAAAGCAAACCAGAACCTCACCGTGGCATCAGCCCACCCCTGAACCCAGGGCTTGGAGGAACAGGACACACGCCAGCTCCAGACGACACACATGGATGATGAATGTCATGCCTGCAAACCCAATACTTGGGTGGCTGAGGCAGGAGGATCACCATGAGTATGAGGCCAGCCTGGGCTATATAGCAAGACCCTATCTCACAAAAACAAAAAGAAAAGCAAGACCAACAAGTAGGAACACAATGGCATCGGAGCATGATGGGAAAAGAGAGTGGTGGTGTTGAGGACCAAAGGAATCACCTTCCAGCGGGGACAGGAGGCTGGTTTGACAGGGTCTGAGTTGGGCTCCAGAGTAAGCAAGTCTCGCTGTACCTTCTCATGTCTTTCTCTGGGGTCTGGTGGCCCGGATGTCTACACAGACAGCATTTCCTCTCAAACAGCCCTTGTGGCCATATTTAACTTCTGGGGTTCTTAGAAGGTGCCCATATCCCCACTCTCTCAGGTTTTCCGTCTTGTATGTCAAGTCTTCACAAGACCACACAGTTCACATAGAGACTGAAGAGACAGGAGGAAGTGGTCCTAGCAGCCGAAACAGCCACAGAAAAAGCTGAGGGGCCACCCATCCTGTCAGCCATGCCAAATCCTCCTCAGAATAGCATGTCCAAGATAGCCTGGAGCTGTCCTCTGTGTCTGTCATGGTCTGTCGCTATCCCCTGCTAATCATCATGACAGTGGCTGTCCATGTCCCCCAAGCCTTGAGACCTCAAAGAGCTAGAGATACTGCCTTTCAGATAGGGAAACTCATGATGGTCATGGGTCCCAGGGAGAGGCAGGAAGGCCTTCCGGTATCCAAGTCATGGACCCCCTGCATGGTAATGAGGTTGTAGACTGGTAGTTCTCAACCTATCTGGTGATGAGGGGACAGGTACCACCCTCTCTGAAGAAATGGATTCTCTCCCCTGCTGCTAAACCTAGATTCACCTGTGAGGTGCATCCCTCTCTGTCCTGTATTGCTCAAAGCCGGGGACAGCATGCATGTCCCCAGAGAGACAGCTTGAGGTGACCAAGATCAGGTCACCCAACTCCAGCAGCACACTTATTCACCTCTCTTACTTGCAGTTTTATTTTGAGACAGAGATTTATCATATAGCTTGGGCTAGCCTCAAATTCACAGCAATCCTCCTGCCTCAGCCTCCCAATAGCTAGAATTACAGGCTTGCCTCACCACATCCAGCAGATGCCTGCCCTTCGGACAAGAATCACGGTCTGTTCCTTGTTTTTCCGAGACTACAAAAAAAGCCCAGCAGCTGCAGCCGTTCGTTCCTTTACTAAGGGCCAAGGCTTCAAGGCGGCTTTTAGCAGCCCCAGGGAGAAGGAAATGCAAGGCTCGTTTGGAGAGGGGAAACAGGGCTTAGATGGCTGGGGGAGGACTCTCCCGAGCAGACCCCACTCTCCCTAGTGACCCCAGATCCAAAACCAGTTCCTTTCCAGGCAGTGAAAGATTCACTTGCCTAAGCTTTCATGCAAGTTCGGAATCTCCGGGCATCAGCTCTTTGGATTGACAGGTAGCCCTACCTTCCTGGAGCTTTGACATTACCCAGCAGTCACTCACACCCCTCCCAGACACAGGCTGAGGAGCAGCCCGAGTAGCAAGAGACTTCACCTTTCTGGGGACATCCCACAACAGTCAGCCTGTCCTTGCTGGGAAATGCCTTCCTTTGGGAGCTTTCCCATAGCCTGATCGCCCCCCATCTGAAAATGTCATGGCTGTTTGACCTGGGGAGCTGCTGGCGGGGATTTGGCACCCTGCTCCTCGGAGACCCTGCTCCTCCCTGGAACCTGACCATCAGCGCGCGTGACATGTATCAAATCCCGGTCCCTGGAGCTCACCGAAACCTTACCCAAGTCCATCCTGTGCATCCCGCGGTCCCCGGCACAGGGACACGCCGCCACCACCCGGACGCCCCCCTGGCTTGTGCTGGTTGGAACCCCGACTCTGCAGCACCACCAGCACCCACCCCGGACATCAGGGCCCCGCCAGGTCCCGGCGCCTGGGGCTGCTCTCTCCGCGTGATACTGACCGCGCGTGCCCTACCTTGCAACCGGGTGCTCTCCGGAGCGGCCCCTGAGCAGCTTGGTGTGCGGCCTCGGGGACCAAACCGGTCCTGGTGTGACGTCAGCAAGCGAGGCAGGGACTGAAGCTGGATCCGGTGGAAAGTGTGAGAGGAGGGCGGTAGGAAACGGTGCCACACCCTCCCCAGTGGCGCTCAGACTTCTGATGTCTTGTCTGCTCCGGAGCACGTGGGCCACTGACACTCGCAGCAACCGTGTGTTTTGGAGCTCTTCTCAGAGCTCGAGGAGAGGTGGCACAGCCCAGGCCAGCCTAGGACACCAAAGTTAAAGACAACCGATGTGTGTGGGAGGGGGGCCGGGGGGGGGGGGGGGGATCCTAAAACTAACACTGAGGCAGGAGGATTGAAGGCTCCAAGCCTATCTGGGCTATATATAGTGAGAAGCTGTCTCAAGCCAAAACCAAACAAACACGCAAGAAAGGAAAAAAAAAGAAAAGAAAAAGAAAAAGCCCCAAATAAGAATGCCTGCCTGTCTACAAGGTTCTGGGTTTGAAGCACGGCACAGCATAAAATCACATGTAGCAGTGCATGCCTGTAACTCCTATAACTATGTAATCAAAGATGACCTCCAACTCTGACCCTCCTGCCTCTACCTCCCCAGTCCTCCCTAGGGTTGCAGGGTACACATCACACCCATGAGTCCTCCCTAGGGCTTCAGGGTACACATCACACCCATCCGTGCAGGGCTGGGGATTGAACCTAGGACTGGGTTGCATGTTTGACAAGTACTCTACCAACTGAACCACATCTCTAGCCCCAGAGAGTATTCTGAGTGCTTCCAGAACATTCTTACCACAGTCACCTATGAGACTGTTCCCATCTTCCTGATGGAAAAACTGAGTGGCAAGCAGGAAAAATGATGGTGCTACAGACTGGAAGCCCAGCTAACAGTTTCCCAACCTAATCTACCTAACGCTCTTTTTTTTAAAAAAAAAAAAGATTTATTTATTTATTATGTATACAGTATTCTCAGTATTCTGTTTGCATGTATGCCTGCAGGCCAGAAGAGGGCTCCAGATATCATTACAGATGGCTGTGAACCACCATGTGGTTGCTGGGAATTGAACTCAGGACCTCTGGATAGAGCAGTCAGTGTTCTTAACCTCTGAGCCATCTCTCCAGCCCCCCAATGCTCTTTTTATTCCTCTTCAAGAACATTCTCTTCCCCCCTCAAAAAATACACTGCTCTAATAGGGACCCCAGGAGGCTGCCTCAACCTCCCATGGCACCTGTTATCCCCAGGTGGATGCTAAATCAGGGTTTTGTCCTGTCCCTTTTGCTGTATCTGAAACCCATGATCTGGACCCCAAAACAAGGCCTAGCAGAGAGCAGGCATTTGATACATAGTAGCCAAGGGCAAAGACGCATAACCCAACAAATAATTATCTTAAGCTGGTATAGACAATTCACTGGTGGCCACGTGAGACTTGGTTAGTCACTTACAAACACTTTCAATGCTGCCAGGACAGGGAGTCAGATACAGAAACCTCCATGGGAACCAAGCGCCCCCAACCCCGGGACCAGAGGACAAGGGGTAGCAGCTACCACCACGTTGGGACCACATTGGTCCTGGGTTCTTCTCTGAGACCAGCCATCTAGGCTGTCCCTGGGGATGTCCTCAAGAAGCCCCAGAGCTGCCGGTTATGGGTGGACAAAGACCACCCCATGGGGTCTTCAGCACATACTAGCAGTGAGTCTCTGGTCTGCCTCCCAGACCCACTAACAGGTCACTGAAATCTGAGGCTTCATACCTGGCATTCTCGCACTAGCTAAAGGCCAAGGCCTCGGCATGGCTATAGGCAGGACCAAGACCCCGACTCCCCACCCCAGAGTCAGGCTTGGAGTCTGTGATAGTGAGCTTTGTCAACGTGGCACAGCCTAGGATCGCTTAGGAAGAGAGTCTCAGTGAAGGATTGTCTACGCTGAGTTGGCCTGATGATCTTATAAATGGATCGATGCAAGACCCAGCCCAGTGTGGGTGGCACCATTCCGTAGGCAGGGGCCCTGAGCTGTGTAATAATGAAGAAGTGGAACGAAGCACAAGCAAGCAAGCAGGTATGTATTCATTTCTTTCTGCTCCTGACTGCGGTTGTAAGTTCCCATCTGGACTCCCCTACTAGGACAGGCTGCATCCGGGAACTCTCAGCTAAGGAACATTTACCCCACTAGGCTGCTTTCTGACAGACTGTTTTACCATTGGGGCTGGGGACTATGGTTATAACGTGATGGGGGAGGGAGGCTGCTACATGTCTTGTTTCATTTTTTTTTTTATTCTGGTTTTTATTTTTGACACAGGGTTCCTCTATGTAGCCCTGGCTGGGCTGTCCTGGAACTTGTACTGTAGACCAGGCTGGTCTCCAACTCAGAGATCTGCCTGCCTCTGCCTCCTGAGTGCTGGGATTAAAGGTGTGCGCCACCAGCTGGGAGGCTGCTACTTAACGGATGTGTATTGACTGGAACTAAGGAAAGAACAGGAGAAGTGAGAAAACACACTGGAGGGACCAGGGACAGGGCTCAGCAGGTAAAGGTGCTTGCCACGAAAACCTGACCACCTAAGGTCAATCCCCAGAACCCATGGAAAAGTGGAAGGAGAGAATTGATTCCAAAGGTGTCCTCTGACCCACATTTGCTGTCTCCGCCCTCTCTCTCTCTCTCTCTCTCTCTCTCTCTCTCTCTCTCTCTCTCTCTCTCTCACACACACACACACACACACACACACAAATATGTCAGACATCCTTGCCATGGGGTCCAAGGTCAGAGAGCCATTGTGATTCTGTCCACTTGAGAGGGGACAGGACAATGGACACTGACCCCAGTGCTGGGAGCCCACAGGGTCTGTTCCATCCCATCCAGCCCAGGTGTGGAGCCAAAAGCCGGGGAAATGCTCTCACAGGGATCATGGGACTGAGAGGCCACCTGGAAGCAGCGGCTCTCACACCACATCCCCCTCTCCTGGGCCCTCAGGAGCTGCTGACATGTGACAGACATGTGTCAGCCCTGCAGTGGACTCTCACCCAGTGAGCCCAGAGAGGTAGTCCCATAGAGTCAGGTCAGAGGCACGCTGGGGCGTGTGTCACATGACCTCTGAGCCTCCACAGGCCTCTGCTAGGCTGGGTATCTCAGCCCCTCCTCTCCGGAGGTCATTCCTAGGATGAATGGAGCCAAGCCCAACTCAGGCGGACAGGCGCTGGAAAGATGGCTCAACACTTCAGAGCCAATGTTATTGCAGAGGACCAGAGTTTCTCACAACCTGTAACTCCAGCTTCAGAGAACCCAACACTCTCCTCTGGCCTCTGTGGGTACTGCATACACACGCACACACCCAACCCCCGCCCAACACACATACACAGAAGTAAAAATAAAACATAAAAAAGCCCGGCATTGCACGCCTTTAATCTCAGAATGTAGGAGGTAGAGGCAGGCAGATCTCTGTGAGTTCAACGCCAGCCTGGACTATGTGGTGAATTCCAGGAAAGACAGGGCTACATAGTGAGATCCTGCCTCAAGCAATCCCCAGCTGGGAGAGAAAGAAAGAAAGGAGAGAGAGAGAGAGAGAGAGAGAGAGAGAGAGAGAGAGAGAGAGAGAGAGAGAGAGAGAAACCATGCTCTTCCCCAGAGTCTCAGGGGTCTCAAATACTTGTAGGCCACTAGCCCACAGGCAACCCAGGTTTGTGGTACATCTGTGCCCATCACACTGACCTCAGTGATGAGCAAGGTGGTCCAGGCCTGACTACCGTCTATAGTGAGAAGTCAACAAGCCAGTATCAGAACAATGGCGCCCTCCATCATTACCAAACCACAAGCCCAGCCTATTTCTTCCCATCTTGCAGGAACAAATAGCCTTACTGTGTTCTAGAAGCAAGTATTAGGTGGCGACATCAACCCCAAAGTCACCTGGGTGGCCAGGAAGAACCTGAAGGGACCTGCCCTGGCCCCATCAGGTTGGGTCAGGGGTCCAGATCACAGGGAGTTCCCCCAATGTATCAAGCTTGTATTTGGGGGTGGAAGGCCTTCCTTGCTGAACTGACCTACCCTGCAAAGAACTGTCAGCTAAAAGGGGGTTCCTGTTTCCAAGGGTCACCAAGGGTTAGGCAAGCTGGTGACAGCAGCCAGAGCGGGGAAACTCAATACTCCAGACACAGGAACAGGGAATGCTGCCTTCAGATTCATGTCTGGTTTCCACAGACACTTACTAGTTCCCATAGCCCCCTGACAGCCACTCCAGAGGTGGATTCTAAGCCCAGGGCCAAGCCTGTGCCCAGCCTCAGTCGTAGGCATGGTTGCTACCGTTGATGGAGTTTTGTTTTTTTGCTTGATAGGGTCCCTGTATGTGGTCCAGGCTGGCCTTAAACTCTGCTTCAGCATCCACAGAACTGGGATTACAGGTTTATAACACCACGCCCAGCGTTGAGGTCCCAGTTAAATCTCCATGCCTCTCCCAAACTTTCCTTTCTCCTTGGGTCTCTTTAGGGTAACAGATTCTTTCATGAAGAGAAATAGACAGCCTCCTGGGACCTTGGCAGGCAGCCCGCCCTCTCCAACCGCATTCTTTGGAAACACCCCCTGCTCCCAGCAGCATCCCCATGAATGGCGGAGCCATGCATCGCCATCATTCCCATAGGGCAAAGGAGTTTTCCGTAAGAAAATAATGATTGAGAAATAATTATTCAACCATAAATATCCAATGTAGAAAATGTGGGGAATTCTGAAAAAAAAAAAAATCAAAGGCTGACCCCGTAATCCCAGTACCAGGTCTCTTCCCTAATTTCTGACTTTTTTTCACTCCACATTTAAAACTGTCTTAAAGGGATTGTCCACATAGTCCTCTCTGTTAGAAACTGTTTCCTTCCTTCCTCTTCCTTTCCCCCTTCTTCCTTTCTTCTTCCCTCTCCTTCCTCCTTCCTTCTTCTCACCCCTCCCTTTCTCCCTTCCTTCTTTCTTTACTCCCTCCCTTCCACCAAAGATTTAGGTCTTACTATGTAGCCGAGGCTGGCCTCAAACTCACAAGGCTCCTGTCTAACTTCCCCCAAGTGCTGGTATTACGAGCTTGCCCTGAACAGCAGCTAAAATGCCACACACTTATGGTGAGTATTTTCTGGTGTGCTTTGTTAGGGAAAAAGCTAAGGCTGTGAGAAAAGGTTCATGGTCCCTTCCAAAGCTGGTTACTATAAAGAACCTGTGAGGGACAGGGGAGATGGTTCAGTGGGTAAACTGTTTGCCCTGAAAGCATGAGCCCTAGTGGCCAAGGAAAGGCCAGGCACGGAGGCTCAGGCCTGTGATCCCACCACTGGGAGACAGAGCCACTGGTTTCGAGAGAGATCCTGCCTCAAAGAAATAGGGTGGATGCTAGGTATGGCATGCACATCTCTAATCCCAGCATTCAGGAAGCAGAGGCAGGAGGATCTCTGTGAGTTTGAGGCCAGCCTGATCTACATATCCTAGGCCAGCCAGGGACACATAGTGAGACCCTTTCTCAAAAAGCCAAAACCTAGCTTGGAGAACAATTGAGGACAATGTCTGAGATTGACCGATGGCCTGCACGCACATGTGCCTACATAAATGAAGTTGTAGAATGTCCATTCTTGTCACCGCTGGGAGATGCCAGAGCCACAACTGCCAGGCCTCTGGTTGCCAGGTCAGCGCATGAACTTGGAAATCTAGATGAACAAGTCCCCAGAGGGAATTTGATGAATTGGAAGGAATCCCCCAAGGCAGGTGGTCCCCAGGCCAGGATGTCCTGGACAAAGCCACATCCAGCCCAGGCTACTGCCTGTCAGTCACCCACACTGTATAATGGGACACGCTGCCCTCTACCCAAGCAGGTCTCTAAACCTCTCGAATATTCTAGAAATTGGATCCCTCCCTTTTGGCCCAGGTGTACCTAGAGAACCTTCCTTACTGTCACCTTGGTCCCTGGTCACCAGCCTCTGGGTCATGCATACCTAGGGTTCACAGCTGACCACCACAAGAAGTTGCTATGTTGGGACTGGAGAGATGGTTCAGAGGTTAAGAGCACTGGTTGCTCTTCCAGAGGTCCTGAGTTCAATTCCCAGCAACCACGTGATGGCTCACAACCATCTGTAATGGGATCTGGTGCCCTCTTCTGACCTGCAGACATACATGCAGATAGAACACTGTATACATAATAAACAAGTCTTTAAAAAAAAAGGTTGCTATGCTTGCCATGCCTCAGTTTCTCCAGAGAGAGTAAAACAGTCCCCTTAAAGATGGGTTCACCCCACCCTCAGCAGAGAAGTTTTATTTGGAACAAGGGTTTCTGCAGATACAAAGTAAGGATCCAAAGATGAAACCACCTTGAGTGAGGGGCCCACAGGTAGGGGTGGTCTAAACTTACTACGTAGCTGCAGAAGACCTTGAACTTGTTATCAGCGTGTGTCTGTGGGGCGTGGGAGGTGTGAACACGCCACGACTCGTGTTTAAAGTCAGAGGACAACCTGCAGGAATCAGTTCTCTCCTTCCGCCATGTGGGTCCTGGGGTTAAGCTCGGGTCCTCAGGGTTGATGCGAGCACCTTTAGGTGCTGAGCCACCTCACTGGCCCCAACCGTGAACTCCTGATGTTCCTGCCTCTGCCTCCTGAGTGTTGTGACTGCACGCACACACTATCCATGCCCAGTGTTCACACTGCTGGGTTGGGCCCGCGGGCCTCACACACACTAGGTAAGTGCTCCAGTGTTTGAGCCACATCCCAGCCAATGGTCTTTGTCAGACAGGAAGCAGCAGGAGGGAGGAAATCCTAAATGGGGGTTAGATGCACGGCTCACTGGTAGACTCTTTTCCTAGACTCCCCCAGTGAGGCATTGGGGTTTGGCTCAGTGGTAGAGCAGATGCCACCGAACAGGTATACTTCATTATCCATTTATTTATTTTATTTTGTGTATAATTTTTGAGATAGGGCGTCATTCTGAACTCACTATGTAGCCCAGGCTGGCCCTGAACTTACTATGTAGCCAAGACTGGCCTCAAACTGGCAGCAACCCTCCTGCCTCGGCCTCCCAAATGTTGAGATCACAGGTGTGAGCCACCATGCCCAGCTGAACTGGTGAAGTTTAAATAGGTGGACTCTGTGGCAGGGAAATCACATCTCCAGAAAACTGTTTTAAAACTCTTGCGGGTCAGGCGTGATGGCATGCACCTTTAAACTTGGCACTTGAGAGGCAGAGGCAGGCAGACCTCTGAGTCCAGCTCCAGTCTGGGCTACATATTGGGTCCAAGCCAGCCAGGGCTACACAGCAAAACCCTGCAAGGCAGAGGACTGGTGTGGTCACAGGCAACCAACAGGAAGGAAGGATCCTTCTCGGGGCCTCTGGAGCAGTGGTTCTCAACCTATGGGTCATGACCCCTTTGGGAGTCACATATCAGATATCCTGCATATCAGAGATGTACATTATGGTTCATAACGGTAGCAAAATTACAGTAATGAAGTAGCAACGAAATAAATGTTATGGTTGGGGGTCAGCCCCACATGAGGCGCTCTATTAAAGGGGCACGGCATGAGGAAGGTTGAGAACCACTGCGGAGGGAGCACTGTGTACCTCACTGTGCTCCCGACGGGACAATGCTTGTGAGCTGCTGTAAAACAAAGAGGGACAGGAGCTCATCTGACCTGGCAAACAGGAAACTGCTTCACAGTGTTGCAAGGATTAGAGGAAACTACAGTGTTCTTGGCACAGTCGTATTCCTCAGTTGGGTAGTCCTTTGTTCAGCAGACACAGTGTGCCAGGTGCGAGGCTGCAGGGCAGGTGCCGGGCTGCGGGGCAGAGCAAGGGGCTGCGGGGCAGAGCGCCGGGCTGCGGGGCAGAGCGCCGGGCTGCGGGGCAGGTGCCAGGCTGCGAGGCAGAGTGTTAGGCTGCCGGGCAGGTGCTGGACTGTGGGGTAGAGTACCCCCAGAAACAATTCCAGCAGAGAAAAGGAAGATGCAGAGGAGGGTGAGGTCCAGGGACAGTGTTTGGGGCTTGTGCCACACAGATGGGCCAGCAGGATGAGCCAGAACCAAGGGCAGGAAAGGGTCAGGCGCGGGAGAGGAGCTGGTATGACGTGCTGGGCCTTGGGCAGATGGATATGGAGTAGGTCTAGGGAGCAGTGTGGGGATGAGGCCACATCATAGCATCAGCAAGGGCCCCAAGGGTTCCTACTGCCTTGCACTGAGGCCATCTGACAGTGACAGAGGTTGGTGAGGGTTAGGACCAGGTGAGTGACCTTGAGATAGTGGTTATGGGGTCCAGTTGAGGACAGCAGGGAAGTAGCATGCATACTACTTGAGGTTCTGTCCTCAAGACCGCATAAACCAGCCATAGAAGCACACGCCGCCTCTAATTCCAAAACCCAGAAGGTGGAGGCAGGAGGATCAGGAGTTCAAGATCATCTTTGGCTACATAGAGAATTGGATGTCAGCCTGGGATACATGTGAACCTATCTCAAAGGGGGCTGGGGGAGGCTGACTTAAGGTCTGCTCAGATTGGGCAGAAGAGTCTAGGACTCCTTCAAGTTAAACGGGTTCCCCTGGCCTCCCTATCCACCAGCTCGAGAAGAGCCCTCCCATTAGCCTGATGGGGTAGCCATTTTCCTGGAAGCCTGTTATAGAAGGCCCAGCTAGGTCTCCAGTCCTCACCCCATCCTGGAGCAGCTGAGGTCCTCTCTCAGGGTCAGCTGGGACTGGGTACCAGGGACCATAGCTCTCTAGGTCTCCAGTCTCTACCCCATCCTGAAAGAGCTGAAGACCCTCCCTAGGCCTATGAGAGTAACAGAAGTCCCTGGGCATTAGAAGCATCGTGATTCAGTGATGGGGGAGCACAGGGCTCCAAGGCAGGCCCAGCCGGCCCTGGACAGGGTCCAGCTGTCTGCTTGCAGCCTGTGAAGCCACCCTGTAAGCAGTCCAATTAGTATTCACACCAGGTCCCCAGTTCTAAGAGCCCTTGTTTTCCCCCAGACAGCAGCCAGGGTGCCTAAGACTTGGGGGGTGGGGTCTCAGTGGAAAGCTATCCCCCAACAAACACTGAAGACCTTACGACAGGGTACCAGGGTAGGGAGCTGCCAACTATAGTATGAAGAAGGGCCCTTGGGGCTCCCCAAAGCTAGACCAAATCTGAGCTACAGGAGGGGGCTGGGCATTAAGATTAGGCTCTGTCTAACTCCTCCTCTCTCTATCTTGTCTCTGCCCAGTCTGGCTCTCTCTATCATCCCCCACTCCCTTCCTCCATTTTATGTGGTCTGGGGTGGGAGAGAGCCACCTGTTGCTTCCCAAACAGAAAGAGTATCTTCCAGGCACACAGGAGTGTTCGAGGCCTTGTCCTGGTGCCTACCCCAGGCCCAGTAACATACATCCCTGACAGGATTCTACTTGACGAACGGTTGCCTGGAGATGTTCCCACAGCCCCCCCGCATTGAGACATCAACAGTACAAAATGACAAACTCATCTCGGGGTGCCCACGTCAGGCTGCAGAATGAGGGTTGTCCCACACACCAGCCCCCTCATTCACTGCAGGACCCTATCACACACCACCCTGGCATGGTGGGACAGGTGAGTGCTGACTGACAAGGGGTCTCAGAAGCCAGCTGTGCCCTGAAATGGAGAGACCTTCTGCTATCCATTTGTAGGTGGGAGGCGTCCGCCCGGGGAGGCACAGAGCGCAGTATGAGTCAGTACTAGTGACAGGGGGAACTCCCAGACAGTGGGCTACCCTAGACAGGTGTGTATGGAGACAAGGCCCTGGTCATGCCCAGCCTGGCAGCTCCGGACCCCTGCAGCTTTGTCCAAATAGTCAGGCAGCATCCGGGGAGCCTCTAGTGTGGGAAGACTTGACTCAGTGAGTGAAACCAGGTTCCTCTGAATGGAAGTAATTCATGAGCCAGCACCTTGGCAATCTGTATGTCCTAAGTGGGGCAGGGTGAGCATGGGACATTCCCTTTGGAGTACCCAGGAAGAATCATTTAGGAGGTCACAGGCACTGGTCTGGGACCCTGTGTAACACCCTGAAGAGTGGGGTTGCCAAACTGACCACATCCCTCACATAGATAGAAGAGCTGGGGGAGGCTGTGAGAATGGAGATTCAGCATAGAGATTTAGACCTCAGAGAGAGGGCACAGTACTGTCCTTAGATCCTGGAGAGGTGGCCCGGGGACCCAAACCTCATCTTATGCTGTCTCACACTGTAGAAGCTGTGTGTCTCCCAGTCACACTCCTCTGTCTATCTGCAGGTTTATAATCAACAAGGAACATCTGGTCGACCTCCAAATTATTTTTTTCCAGACTGCTCAGCCCACCTGACCTTACCCCATTCAAGTCCCGGCCCCCCTGCACAGCGAGAAACCCCCATCTTGTCCCTGGAGCTTCTAACTAGCCACCTGGCTCGCCCCATCGCAACTTCACCAGCTCTGTTTGTCCCCGACATTTGCCCTTTCGTTCCACATGTCACCTCTGTGGGTCTCTTCTGGCACCCCCATTCTAGGAAGATGGATTTCCCAAACGGGGTGAGGACTGACCTTGCTTAGACCTGCTGGTTGTCTCTCCTCTTTTCCAGACTCTCCACTGCTCTCAGACTCCAGACCTTTGCCCGGGCCTGCGCCTTCCACCCAGAGCACTGCCCTTCTCTCTTCCACCTGGCTGACTCCCATCCAATAGGTAAGCTTCAGACCCAGCAGCTGCCTCCTCCCAGAAGCCCTCCAGTCATGGACTCCCACAGACGCATAATTACCTGGGCAGTGGCTGTCTCTGGTCAGGAGCTGCGCACGGAGGGTGGGGACAGTAACCACTAGCTGCCTTGGTCTGGTCTCTCGGCATCTATTGACGTCCAGCCTGTAGTGCGCACATCCCTATCAGTCGTCTATTTCCCATCTCTGTGTACACCCAGCGGCCATCACGCACATGCACGTGGACACAGTTCCTTCTGTTGACATGCATGGACACATATACATACACAAGGGCACATGCATTCAGACCACCTCTAACGTGCACCCCTGTGCCTACCCAAGCCCTCACTCACCGCACACATGCCACACACCGCCAGGCATGCTTGTGTCGCCTCAACGGGTGCCGGGAGCTGGGTAGTGCGAACGGCTGCTGGCCGCCTCTGCCTGCCAGCATTTGCCAAGCAGTTTCCATGGCGACACATCTTGGCTCTGACGGGAACTGATGTGTGTGGGGAAGAGGGTCCCACAGAGGGGGTGAGATGGGAGGTCTCTATGTCCTCCGCTCCTGGCACTAATGAGGGGGTGTCCCGTAAGTAGAGACATTCTCATATTAGGCTTGTGTACCTCAAGAAGGAGGTTCTGAGCCACCTGGCACTGGAGCAGACTTAGGTCACTCAGTCATGCAACAAACTCCTAGCATAACTACTCTGTGCTGAAGGCTGGGGCTGCAAATGTTGCAGCTTTACCAAGGACTCGAGGTCTGACGCTAACTCAATGTCCCCAAAGCCCCTCAGAAGGCTCTGATCCAGGGAGGTCAGCTGACCTCTCCCTGAGCACCAAGTCCTCTGTCCATCTTCTCTGAGACCACAGACAGAGAGGGGATACTGGGTACCCCTCGGAAAACCTCTCCTCAGCACCTCCTCACCCCTCCCTGAGTCACCACATCCTACACTATGTTCCTTGCCTGGGTCCTCTTAGAAGTGGACTCTTTCCCCATCTGTCAGCCAGGCCTGTCCCCTGGCTCCTTTTGGACAATAAAAGATGACAGACATAGGATTCAGTCAGAAAAGTGATTTCCACATAAGCATGAGAACTCAAATTCAGGAACCCCACCCCCACCCCATGGATCTAGAGTCATCTAGGGGATGCACCTCTGGGTTTGCTTGTGAGGGAGTTTCTAGATTAGATAGAAAGAACCACCCTGAATGTGGGGAGGCACCATCCCATGGGTTGAGAGCCCAGGTTGAATAAAAGGAAAAAGTAGGCTGAGTTGCTGCATTCATCTCTCTGCTTTCTGACTGTGGCTGCCATGTGACCAGACACCTCAGGCTCCTGCCGCCACGCCTTCCCTGCTCTAGCAGACTGTCCTCTCAGACTGTGAGCCAAAATAAACCTTCCCTTCCATTGTTTTTGTGAGCTATTTTGTTGCAACTGTGAGACATCCAACCAATACTTGACCACTCTGGATTAGTTGTTACACAGCACTAGCTGAATGATACACTCAGAGGCCCAGTCAGTAGACCCCCAGCCTCACACACTCAGTACATAAATGACCACCCCAAGGGCCTCTCAGGGATACTGAGACCCAGGCCTGTATGGGTGCTGGGAACCAAACCTGGGTCCTCTGCAAGAGCAGCAAGTGCTCTTAAACACTGAGCCATCTCTCCAACCTAAGAGTAAATTTGTTTTTTATTTTCAGATTTGTTTTTCTTTTATGTATATGAGTGTTTTGCCTGCATGTATGTATGTGTGCCGCAGGTATGGCTGGGGCCTACAGAAGCCAGAAGAGGGTGTCAAATTCTCTAGAACTGGAGTTAAGGTACGTTAAACCATTGTGTGGGTGCTGGGAACTCAACTTAGGTCCTCTGCAAGAACAGCACATGCTCGTAACCACTGAGCCATCTCTCCAACCAGGTAAAATTTCTAAAAGTAATAAAGACCTAGAAAAAGAGCATCTGCTCAGAAGGTGGACAGCCACATCCTGAACACAGCAATGAAAGCCACAATGAACAATCAGTGATCTATTATGGTTTGTGTCTGAATGGTCCCCTGCAAAGCTCAGAAGAGGTGACTGAGTTCTGAGGACACTGAATAAATGCTGGGTTAATTCCCACAAGGATTCATGATATGATAGAATTTCTATGAAGTGGGGTTGGTCAAAGGAAGAAAGTCATTGGGTATCTTGTTCCCGCCCATTCCCATCCTTGGTGGTTTGAATGAGGATGGCCAACATAGGCTCATATATTTGAATGTCTGGTTGCGAGTTGGTGGAACTATTTAGGAAGGATTAGGAGGTGTGGCCTTGTTGGAGGAGGTGTGTCACTGGGGATGGGCCTTGAGGTTTCAATAGTCTGTGTCAGGCCCAGCCTCCTCTCTCTCTCTCTCTCTCTCTCTCTCTCTCTCTCTCTCTCTCTCTCTCTCTCCCCCTCTCTCTCTCCCCCCCCCCTCCTATGCCACCACTGCCTACCTACTTCCATGCTTCTTGCCATTATCATGTACTCTAACCCCCTGAAATTGTAAGCAAGTCCCCAATTAAATGCTTTCTTTTATAAATTGTCTTGGTCATGGTGGCTCCTCACAGCTATAGAACAGTAATTAAGGTACCGTATCTCTTTGCTCCCCAGCCTCCAGGAGGTAAGCAACTGTGCCCCATTTTGCACTGTCCTCCATGATGCAAAGCAACCATAGACAGAAACCACTGAGCCAAAACAAACTGTTTTCCCCTTATCTTCTCAGTGCTCTGTCGCATGAAAAACTAACACATGCTCAAAATAAACATATTCCATGGGGGCTGGAGAAATGGCTCAGTGCTTGAGAGCACTGACAGCTCTTCCAAAGGACCCAGGCTCAGTTCCTAATACCTATTCAGTAGCACAGAACTCTCTGTAACTCCAGTCCCAGGGCTGGAGAGATGACTCTGTGGTTAAGAGCATAAACTGCTCTTGCAGGGGACCTGAGCTGGGTTCCTAGCACTAATGCTGGGTGGCTCACAACCACCTGTAACTGCAGCTCCAAGAGATATGACCCCATCTGACGACCTCTGTGGGCATTACACTTCATGTATGTGTGCGCACATGCACGCACACACACGCACACACACACAATTTTAAAAATAAAAAGATTGACAGAATGTTGTCAGTGGGAAGCCAAGAGCAAGATGGGTGCAAAGAAGTAAATACCACTGACTTTGGGGACATCAGTACTATCAGATGATGTTGCCTTGTGTTGTGGTTTGACTGTGGTCGAGCATGTACCCCGAAGGCTCAGTACTGCAAGTTTGGTCTGATCCCGGTGCAGGGGCGAGAGACAAGAGGAGTTCACTGGCCAGCCAGTCTAGCTGAATTGGTGAACTCCAGGCTCAGTGAGAGACCCTGTCTCAAAAGACAAGGTGGGAAAGCTAGATTGGTGGTTAGGGGAACTGGCTGCTCTTCCAGGGGCTCCAGGTTCATGCCCATCACCCACACCAGGCAAATCACAACCACCTGTGACTCCAGTTCCATGGGACCCAATACCCTCTTCTGACTTCTTCGAGTATCCACCCAAAGATGGAGGAGGAAGAAGGAGGGGGAGAGAGAGGAAGACACCTGATGTCAACCTGTGACCTTCACTCACATATACAGGGTCGGGGAAAACCTGACATCAATCTATGGTGCATGCATGTGTGTGAGCACACATACACACACACACAGTACATGCGCGCACACACACAGGAAGGAGGCGGTGGTGCAAATCTGACCTTTATATCATGCATACACTCCTTCTGAATGAAGTCGTTCCCACCTCTGCTGAGAGCCAGGCGATTGAAGGTTTTCTCAGAACCCCAATGAAAAGACAAAAGGAACCTAATTCTGTCTTTGCCAGGGGCAAACTTGGCAAGGTCCAGTCTGGGGCTGCAGCCTGGACTTTGAAGGAGTTAAGGTTTTGGCTCCTGGGAACTTGGCTCTCTTCCTGAAGAGACTGGAGTTATCAACCTCAAGGCTTCCATGTGCTCTGTCTGATGACATCCTTGAGATAATCTTGTTCTCCTTGTGCAACATTGCTTGGCTGGCCTCCTGCTGATCTCGTCCCATTGTATAATGGCTTTCTACTGGCTCCATCCCATCTTCCCCACAAATAGTGTAGAGGATGCTGTACTTTTTCATAAACATGTGTGGCATAAGACACAACTTGTGCAAGACCTCCTGAGCCCACATGACCTCTCTTTATCTCTGACCCCTGACCCTTCCTCCTCAGGACTCTGTCACTGAAGAACAACCTGTTGGTCCAGGTCTCTTCTCTCCCTCCACTCTACCTGAAACAGCTAAGGTACTCTCAGTCAGGCCTTGGGGCTATGCTGTTTGGACCTCCCACCTACCAGAAATGTTACAGAAACCATTTTACTTTATAAGTTGTCTGGACTTGGCAATTCTGCTATGGCAACACAACGAGAATGGAGACTTAGGGACCATGGAGGTGGAGACACCTAGATACTAGGTGGATACCTAGTATCTCAGCATGAGATTTGCTCACTGGGTCTCAGTCAGGCCTCTCTGAGCTGGTGTGCAGGCTGTTGTTAACTTGACATTAGCTAGTTATTTTGGAAGAGGAAACCTGGATTCAGAAAATGTCCCTACCAGATTGGTCTGGAAGCAAGTCTGTGGTACATTTTCTTGATTGGTAATTGATGTGGGAGAACCCAGCTCGCTGTGGGCAGTGCCACCCCTGAGCAGATGGTCCCAGGTACTTTCAGAAAGGTCAAGTAAGCCACAGAGTGCAAACCAGTATGCAGCAGGGCCTCTGCATCAGCTCTTTCTCTAGGATCCTGCCCTGCTAGGGTTCTGGTCCTGACGTCACTGAAGGACTGTGATGTGAATGTATAAGACAAATCAATACCTTCCTCCTCAAGTTGCTTATGGCCATGGTGTTTTTCACTGAATGGAAACCCTATGACATCTGGTAAGGACATCCATAGACAAGGCAAGTGAGACTCAGCCAGGCTGAATGAGCTGCCTGAGCAGTAGGTAGCTAGTTAGGCATTAGCAGGCCTGGAAAGCACTGGGGTTTGGCTTCTCGCAGTCAGTAGCCTATACAAGTGAGGACTGGATCGCAGACTTGAATCATTAGCCAGAAGAATGTGTTGAAGTCATTATCTCTGGGCCTGTGAGTTGTGACATCCTGAACTGCCTGGAAGGTCATTCAAACCCTGCTCCCAGAATCCCTGATCTGTGTAAGATGATGACAGCATGCATGGGGCTTTCTGACTAAGAGTAAAGATGTCACATTCCTCCCTCCAGGAGGAATGTAATCAAAGACTAATACCATCAACATGACAGGCCCTGGTCACCTAAGGACAACACTGTAGCATGTCTGTGGGGAGGTTCCTATATTGGTTAATTGGTGTGGGAAGATTCACCCTAAATGTGGGTGGCACTATTCCATGAATAGGAACAAGGTGAGCACCACCATCAGTCAGTCTCTCTGCTTCCTGGCTGCAGATGTCATGCGACCAGTCACCTCCTGCTGAGTGTACCCTGGAACTGTGAGCCAAAATGAACAATCCCTTCTTCTGAAGGGATCACTCTTTTCTCATCCCAAATTACGGTAGACCAGACTGCCTTTTCAGAGTGTTGCCTCCCATGATCTCCACAAAGAAGGCATCTCTATACGGCAAGTGATGCTGTAATGACAGAGTCTCTTTTGTTCTGTATTCCTACATGGTTTGTCTTCTTAGACACTGAGTCATCTGAGGATACCTTCACTTCATCAGTGAACATGTGAGAGGGTCCCGGTGTCCTGGGTTCTGATGGAACCAGGACAATCCAGTGCAGCTTCAAGGATATTTAACCACAGAGGGGCATTCTGGCTGTCAGGAGACATAGCTACCAAGACGCAGCCAACATTTTCCTCAGCCACCTCTTAATTCCTTACCTACGGGATGTCAAACCACTGTGGTGGTTTGAGCCAAAATGGCCCCCATCGACTCATAGGGAATGACACTATCAGGAGGATGTGGCCTTGTTAGAGGAAGTGTATCACTGGGGGTGGGCTTTCAGGTTTCACAAGCTCAAGGCAGGCCCAGTGTCATTCTCTTCCTGCTGACTTCTGATCCAGAAGTAGAACTCTTGGTTCCTTCTCCAGCACCATGTCTGCCTGTATGCCACCATGCTTCCCACCATGATGATAATAAACTAAGCCTCTGAAGTATAAGCCAGCCCCAATTAAATGTTTTCCTTTGTAAGAGTTGCTGTGGTCATGGCAATAGAAACAGCAATAGAAACCCTAAGACAGCCACCACAGAGATTCTTTCTGGGACACTACCAGTCTCAGAGATGGGTCATCAGTCAGTCTCAACACTCCTGTGTGGTCCAGTTTCTGCCCCACCTCATGAAGCCCTTTCTGCTATGACTCATCCCCACCTGGTGTTGGTCTAGTCCACTCCACCTGCTGGCCAGAGACAAACTGATCCTGGAGAACAGAGACCAGACGTTTGCACTTGGTTGTTCTGCAAACTGGTGAGAACTGGAGACAAGGTCAAAGACTCTGGACCCTGTGCCACCTGCTCCCAGACACGGAGGGCCATAGGGCATCATCCTTGTCAATGCATGAAGCCCTGGATTCCATCCCTAGCACTAGAGGAACCTAGAGTGGTGGTGCACACCTCTCATCCTAGCAGTTGGGAGACAGAGGCAGGGGAATTAGAAGTTTAAGGACATCTTTGGCTACACAGTAAATCTGAGGTCAGTCTGGGCTTCATGAGATTCTGCAACAACAACAACAAAATCCAAAACATGTGGCTGTGGGGGAGCAGGCTTTAATCTAATTCCAGGCAGACGCAGACAGGACTCTGGGATTTTGAGGTCTATACAGCAGGTTCCAGGACAGGAAAAAAAAGAGAAGAAAGAGAAGGAGGAGGAAGAGAAGAAGGAGGAGGAGGAGGAGGAGGAGGAGGAGGAGGAGGACGACGACGACGACGACGTCGAAGAAGAAGATCAATACCAATGTCAGGGAACTCTAATAGTTCCCAACTTGCTTTGAAAAAGCAATATTACTGTCACATCAAAGTCAGATAAGAATCTCACAGAAAAAAAATCAGAGCTAAAGAGAGAGCTCAGGGGTTTAAAGCACTTGTTGCTTTTCTGGAGGACCCAGGTTCAATTCCCAGCACCCACATGGCAGCTCACAACCATCTGAGACTCCTATTTCAGAGGATCTGTCACCCTCTTCTGGCCTCTGTAGGTGTCAGATATGCACATGGTCCACAGACTGAAATGCAGGCCAAACTCTCATACACATAAGATAAAAACAGAGGGGAAAAAAGAAGACAGAACTGCTCTCATGAACACATACAAAACTCTTCAGGCAAATGTGAGCACACAGAACTCAACAGCATGTGAAAGGGTTCATCCACTATGGTTCCTTGGTATGCAAGGAGGGCTCAACATGCAATCAAAACTGAGAGAGAAACCTGCAAGATGGTAAAGGTGATGCCAGAGGACCTGTGTTCAATCCCCAGAGCTCATGGTGGGAGGAGAGAATCAACTCTTCAAGGTTTCCTCTAACCTCCACACACAGTAATAAATAAAAATTAAATTTAAAAAAATAGGGGCTGGAGACATGATTCATCAGTTAAGAGCACTTACTGCTGGAGGACCTAGGTTCAAACTCAGCACCCACATGGCGGCTCACAACCATCCGAGACTCCTATTTGTCGCCCTCTTCTGACCTCTGCAGGCATCAGACACGCATATGTCTGATTCTGGGACCTGGGTTCAGGTCCCAGAATCCACACGGTGGCTCACAACCATCTGGAACTCTAATTTCAGAAGATGTGATGCCCTCTTCTGGCCTCCGTGGGTACTGTGTGCACATGGTGCACAAACATACAGGCAGACAAAACACTCACATAATAAAAATAGTTGTAAAAATTAGAGATGCAATTAAATGTATAAAAATTATATGATCATCCTAATAGACGCAGAAAAAGACACTGAGCCCCTTTCATAATAAAAGCAATCAATAGACTAAGTGTGGAGGAACGTGCCATGACATCAGACAGGCTACGAGATAAACCCATACGAGACAGCCTGTATCTTTCTCAGTTGTCACTTGTGGAGCACAGTGCTGGAAGTCCCAGTCAGGGAACTGAGCAAGGAAAAGAGGTAAAGACGTCAAATGAGAGAAGGGGGACACAAAGCCACCTTCCCCCAGATGACATGAGCTTATGCATTGGCACTCTATCAACTGTTAGAAGTGAATTTACTAAAGTCACAGGAGAGGAAGCATCAACACAAAGGGCAGGCCTGTATCTATCCACTCATAATGGCTAGTTTTCTCCGTAAAAAAAGATCTTATAGTGTAACCCAGAATGGCCCTGTGTTTACAATCCTCCTGTCTCAGCATCCCAAAGCATTCTTGACTTGATGGTGAATGACTGTGAATGTGGCTGGACTGAGTGGCACCTACTTGAGTAACGCACACTTGGGTGTACCTGGAGAGGTTTCTGGAGCCAAACGACGGAGAGGAAAAGTTCCTGAATGTGGGCAGCACCATCTCCTAGGCTGGGGCCTAGGTGCAAAACTATGGAGAGGGGTTCACTGAATATACATATATTCATTCCCCCCATCTCTTCTTCCCCCCCTCCCTGGCTGCCATGCTATGAACTGCTCTGCTCTATCACACCTTCCCCACCGCGATGGACGGATGCCTCTGAGACCATGCGTGAAAACAGACGTCTCTTCTGTGTCAGTGGTTTTGTTACAGCGACGAATCTGAACGCGAACAATGATCTACAGAATGAAGAAAGCAGCCCCATTGGCAACATCCAAACCAATAAAGTACTTGGGAGGAAACTCCATGAAGGAGGTGACAGCCCTGCCCAACAACTCAAAACAGAAATGAAGGAGAATGAGTCCCAGAAATCCATGTGAATACATCCCTGTGCTGAAGGCTAGAAGTATTATGTTAAGTTTGCCATCCTACCCAAGGCAACCTACAAGTCAATGGTGGTTTCTACCAAAATCCCCATAGCATTTACCATCGAAATGGGGGGGGGGGAGGGGAATCAAGCCTGAGGTTTCTATGGAGCCACAGGAGTTCCAAACAGCAAAGCAATTCTGGTGGGGTTGGGGGAATCACTCTGGCAAAAGGCAAACACTATAAAGCTCGGCAAAGGCTGGGAGCTGTAGCTCAGTGAGTAGCAGGCCTCCCTGGTATGCACGAGGCCCTGGTTTCCACCCCCCAAGCAGTGCAAAAACCGAGTAGAGTGGTGCATGCCTGTCATGCCAGCGCTCTGGGGGTGTGTAAGCAGGAGAATTCAAGATCACTCTCATCTATGCAGAAGTTCGAGCCTAACATGGGACACACGGAAGTGAGTCTCAAAAATAAGACAAAGCAAATAAAAGTAGAGAAACCATGATGGCACGGCCTCTAAACACCCACAGACCAACGGATGACAGAGCCCAGAAGACACACCTTCACCCACGAGCCAGGTACCTTCCCAAGGGGCACCAGATCTCACCTGGGGAAAAGGATCTTCTCATGTGCTAGTAAGTACCGTGTCAATCTGACACAAGCTAGAGACATCTGGAACTTCAACTGAGGAACTGCCTCCATCTAATGGGTCTATGGACAAGTCTGGGGGTGTATTTTCTTAATGAACGATTAAGGTAAAGGGCCTACTCCGCTGTGGGTAGTGTAATTCCTTGGCAGGTACTCCTGGGTGCTCTAAGACAGCAGGCTGAGCAAGCCAGGAGACAGCAAGCAGCACTCTTCCATTGCCTCTGGTTCAGTGCCTGTCTCTGGGTTCTTGCCTCAGTTCCTACCCTGATTTCATGATGATCTGTAAAGTGGAAAATATGAAATAAACCCTTTCTTCTGCAAGCTGCTTTTGACTATTGTGGTGGTTTGAATGGAAATGACCCCCATAGGTTCACAGGGAATGGCACTATTAGGAGGCATGGCCTTGTTGAAGGAAGTGTGTCACCGGGTGTGAGCTTTGAAATTTTGAGTGTTCAAGTCAAGCCCAGTGTCACTCTCTTCCTGCTGTCTGCTGATCCAGATACAGAACTCTCAGCTCCCTCTCCAGCACCATGTCTACCTACATGCCACCATGCTTCCCACCATGACAATAATGAACTAAACCTCTGAACTTGTAAGCCAGTCCCAATTGAACATTTTCCATTGCAAGAGTTGCTGTGGTCATGGACTCTTCACAGCAATAGAAATCCTAAGAAAGCCATGGTGTTTATTATAGTAATAGGACAAAGTAAGCTAGAATTTGTTACCAGGAGTGGGGTACTGCTGACAGACCTGACCATGTTGTTTTGGGAAGGATTGTAGAATCTAGATCTGTGAGCTCAAAAAACCATTGAGTGCTTGTGGTTTGGACGAGAATAGCCCTCAAAGGGAATGACCCTATTAGGAAGTGTATCACTGTGGAGGGCTCATATATGCTCAAGTCACTCCCAGTGAGACAGACCACTTCCTGTTGTCTTTGAGTAAAGATGTATTAACTCTCAGCTTTGCCCAGCACCATGTCCCGCCATGATAATGGACTAACGCTCAAGCCACCCCATTAATGCTTTTATAGAAGTTGTCATGGCCATGGTATCTTTTTCACTGCAAGAGAAACCTAAGGCAGCACACAAGGCCTGGCGGGCGGCTGTGTGAGAGCCTGAGAGAGTTCAGAGAAATACAGACCGACGCCTGGCTTCTGACAGTTGAAGAAGGAAGAAAAACTAGTGGGGCCACTCATGTGATATATTTAAACTCAGAATCCGTTTTCTGGCCAGCTGTGATGGTCCAGAGGGGATCAAGACTGTGTCTCAAGCTGGCAGCTGAATTTGGTAAACTCTCATGTGGTACCGGTTTTGTCACACAAAAGCCACAGGATTAAAGTGATCATGGAAAGAACCCAGGAGAGACCACTGGTGGAGGCCCCAGCTTATTTGAGAAGCCAGGACCGTGGGATGCCCACAGGTATGAGGTCTAGAAGACCAGCTGTGTGTGTTATGGATGGTAGTCCGGAAGCAGAGCTGCCCACGTCATGAGTGAGCTTGAGATGTCAGCCACTGAGCTTTTATACCGCTGGATGTTGGTTTTGCTTTCATTGTAGCTGTGCCTTGGTTCTCCCCTTAAAACAAGACGGAGCTTTTTCTCCCTTTTAAACAGAACCCACAGCTGCAACTTTCAACAACATTCAAAGTATTTTAATTCTTTCTTTTCTTTTTTTTCTTTTTTTGGTCTTGTGAGATAGGCTATCTCTGAGTAGTCTTGGCTGTTCTGGAACACACTTTGTAAACCAGGCTGGCCTTGAAATCAGAGATCCACCTATCTCTGCCTCCCAAGTGCTGGGATTAAAGGCATGTAGTACCACCACCCCGCAAGTAATTAAATTACAGACTATGGGACTTCTAAACCTTGGTCATTGGATGGAGTAGAGAGAGACAAATGGCCATGCGTGAGAGAACACCAGTGGGACCTTGTCTTAAACCATATACAAAATTAACTTAGAGGATTACAGACTTGGACGCTACTTGTTCTGAGCAGAAAACAAGCCACTTCTTTAATAATACATGAAAAGGTAGGGTTCTGTGGGACCTGGGGAGATGGTTCAGTGGATAAAGTGCTTGCCGTGCAAGCATAAGGACCTGAGTTCAGATGCCAGCACCCATTTAAACCCAGGTGTGGTGATGCAGTATTACAATCCCAGTGCTGGGAGGAGGGGACAGGATCCCTGGAGCTTCCTGGCAAGTCTCATCAGTGAGAACCAAGTCCCAGTGAGAGACCTGTCCTCACTGGTGGACAGCACCTGAGGAGAGACACAGGGACTGACCTCTGATCTGCATGCACACGCACACAAAAGGTAGAGTTTTTGTTTTGGTTTTTTGAGACAGGATTACTATCTAGTCCACACTGGCCAGGAACTCTACCTTTCCTCCCTTGGCCTTTAAAACTGGAACCACAATTGTGGCATCATACCCGGCTTACAATGTGGGAACTTTGATCCACTCCCTGGAGGTTTCATGAGCAGCTGGCCTGGGCTGGAGTCCGTCTGCTGGCGAGGGATGAAGGATGGGGACACGGCCTTAGTAGCAGTCAGCTTCATTCTCCTCTAATATACCCACCGTGGCCAGCATGTCCTGTAGTAGGGACTGTGGGCTTTTTTCCACATGGTCGCTGCTCTTGGCCAGCTTGTCCTGCAGGCCCTCCAGGTCTAGGGACCGCAGGATAGCTAGCATGGCCTCAGGCTCCAGGTCCCCCAGGGGCTGGCCCTGCTCACCCTCCCGCCACCTCTGCAGGACAGCCTCCACAGAGGCTGAGCTAGGGTTATCCCCAACCTCCTGGGTGCCACTGCAGGAAGATGTCTTGTCCCTCAAGAAGAGGAGCAAGTCACAGGCCTTTTGGGCCACTGGTCGGTCACAGTCAAGCAAGGCACAAAAAGCAAACTCAAAGACTGGCAGACGGCAGAGAGTTTGCAAGAATTCTGGGTGTGGGCTGGGAGAGGTGGCCTCAGGCAGGCCTACTGTATAGGGACAGAGGAGGCTGGGCTGCCCCATTGCCTGGATGAGGAACACCTGTGCCAGCTCCAAACCCTGCACTCGGACCTCCCAGTCCAGATCCCGGCTCACTGCCTGCAGCACAGTGGCCACAAACCACTCTGTGTCTTGAACCACATCAGCATGGCCATCCCTCAGCCACTCAGTAAAGACCCGTAAGACAGCCCTCCGAGGGAAGCCCTCTGAGTCCGTAGACAGGATATGCATGAGGTCCATAAGTAGGCCCTGCAAGTTGGAGAGTTCCAGAAAAGTCAGCATATTATCAACGTGGCAGGATCCAGAATCACCTACAAGACAAACCTCTAGGAGTAACTGTGATGGAGTCCTTAGATAAGGCTAGAGGAGAGGATGTGCTGGGGTCCCGGGCTCTCCGGATCCTGATCTGGACTCATGCACCATGATGGACTATACTCTCAAACTATAAGCCCTACTATATCCTTCCTTAACTTGCTTTCATAAGGCATTTTGACACAGCAACAAGAAGAGCAATTACTATAGCAATGAGCCAGGAGAGACAGAAGGAGACACAGTCCATGGCCACCCGGGCCTGAGTCATGGTCTGCTGAGTCATGGTCTGCTCCGCCCTTTGCGCAATGTGCTCTGTATGCACCGCTCTTCAGCTTGGCCCTTGCCTCCCATTCAGATGGGGTCACAGTGTCTAAGACAGGGTGCCAGGGAGAGCCCTACTCTCAGGAGCAGTTGCTACAGATCTGACCAGCTGCTTACCCACTCACTGGACCAACAACAACGAATGGCTCCTACCTGCTGGGCCTGCGGGTTCTCAGGGCTGGTGGGAGTGGCCTGTAGGCCCCGGCTAGAGAGCTGCCCAGCAGCGCCTACTGCACTTGCTCGGACATAACTCTCAGGGTCTTGGAGGAGCTGGCAGGCAAGCGTGGGCACTTCTGAGGAACGCAGTGCCTCTCTGAAGTCAGCCTGCCCTGGGGATCAAATGCCACACAGTTGTGATCAAATGCCACTCAGGTAGTCTAAGAGCCCCAGAGCCAGTGGGACACATAAACACAACATACACTCCTGCCCAGAGGGCGCTCACCTCCCCAGTGTCGGATCAGATGTGTCAGGAACTCCAGGGCGGAGTCCCTCACCTCCCAACAGGGGCTGCACAGGCGCTTCTGTAGTATGGGGAATAGCTCTGTACCAGGAAGGGGTGGTCAGTGGCCTCTAGGGTCACACTCTGCCTTCATTCGGGGCTATCTTGCCCAACCCCCAACTGTCTCCACCCTAGCTCTCCAGCTTGATACACTTCTGGAAGGGACCAGGGTTACCTTCAAGGAACAGCAGGGCATCAGCGCTGAGGTCAGAGCAGTTGGGGGTCTTGTGTGAATTCTGGAGCCATCTGAGAGTAGCCTGGAAGGCCTTTTTCAGGACCTAGAATGGGCAGGACAGGCGTGAGAGTAGGAGTGGCAGGCTCCCCACGTCGGTAGGGCTGTGTGGCTCATACTGGAAACATTCTTAAGCAAGAAGGTCCCCAGGTGAGCAGGCCTCCCAGAACTCATTTACCATACCGTGGGGCTGGACTCTGGACTCTCAAGGGTCTTCAGGAGGACCGCAAACACCTCCAGCACCAACTCAAGGGGGCCTGAAACAGACATGAACGCAGCGTCAACCCAGCTTCTACCCAGAGCCCACCACCAGGCAGGGAGCATGGACTCCAGGCCTTAAGGAAGCAGGGGCAAGAGTGCAGGGTTATAGGAGAACCTGGTAGGGCCACAGAAGAAAGGGAAGAGGAAATGGAACTCAGTGCCAGAGAAAACACCACTCACCCATTCCCTGAGACAGTGTCCCCAAGAAGTCGAGGGCTGCTCGCTGGACACGAACACAGCCGCCCAGAGTCCCACAGAGACGACCTCCCACACTGGAGCTGGGGTCCGCCGAGCCATCACAGAGACGCAATATGGTCACCGCAGCTTCCAGCAGGGGCACTTGGGGCCAGGGGGTGGGGCACTGGGGCTGCAGGGAGGAGGATGGGTGAATAGAGGCCTGGGGTCATAGGACCCGATGGACATGGGCCAGGGCTGCACCTACCAGCATCTGTAGTTCCTCCAGGTGAGCCAGAGTCTGGCAGAGGAGTCCCACACAGGTCGACTTAGATGACAAGAGCGTATCCACAGTCAGCGAGCTATCTGCAGCCCCATCCAGCAAGCCTGAGGCCAAAACCAACAGCATCCCTGTAGTGGCCACCATCCACAGCAGGAACCAGGTCTCAAGTTCAGGGCCAGGGCTCGCCAAGGATGCTGTCCAACTGTACTTAGCTGAGGGGCTGGGTGGGACCACAGCAGCTCATTCTTCTTTGCCTAAAGATGGAGGATCCACCCTCCCTGCATACCTGGAGGTCCAGGCGCCTGAGTGGTGGCTTTCAGGATACAGGTCAGGGGCTGGAGGAGAACACTGAAGGCCTGGATTCTCAGTTCCTGGGGACTGGGGACACAGCACACTGTGAGGGTTATACTCTGGCTGCCATCTGAACATTCCCAACAAATTTATAGTGGCTCAGTACAAGCAAGGGTGCAGGCTCCCTAACAATTCCTCTACAAGCTACTACTTAAGGACCAGGATAGGGGGAGAAGCCTAACCAAGGCTTACAGGCTTGGCCCTGATATCATCAGAAGCAGTTCCTGGGTCTCAGGGTCCCCAGAAGACCTGGCCACACTCCCTGATCAGAGTGACAGGCAATTTCCAGGCTCACAGGGTAGTGTCCAAGTGTGCTCATGTAGTGTCCAAGTGTGCTCGTGTGGTGTTCTTTTTTTCACTTTTGTGATAGACCACCCTGGTGAACCGAGCCTGTTCAGACACTTAGCACCCATTCTCCTTGCATCCCACACTTAGAAACCCACACCTTTGCACACCCCCTGGAGTATACACTATGGGGTTCCAGGAGCCTGGCTTATCCACAGCAGAGGTCAGAGGACAGTTACAGAGTTAGCTTTAGGTCTGGGGATATTACAAAACTGTTGTTTGAAACAGTTCTTTGTCTTGCTCACTATGGTGGAGCATGCCTGTAATTCAAGCTAATTAGGGGACTGAGGTGGAGACGTAAAGTTCAAAGACAGCCTGGGAAAGTCAGGAAAAACTGTCTCAAAATAAGAAGAAAGTGGGGCTGGGGTGTGGTTCAGTGATAGAGCCTCTACCTAGAATCCCCCAGTGAGGGGCTGGGGTGTGACTCAGTGGTAGAGCACCTGCCTAGAATCCCCAGTGAGGGGCTGGGGTGTGGCTCAGTGGGAGAGTATTGACTAGCATATATGAAGTTCCATACCAAGTACTGAGAAAAGGAAAGAGAAAGGGGAAGAAGAGAGAAGAGGAAGAGAGGGACAAAAGGAAGCAACCACTTCTTTAATAACTGCCAATCCCACCCAGCTACTCTCCCACCTAACCCATTCTCATATCTGGCTTCCAGTTTCCAAAGTTCCCCAACCATCAGGGCAATACTCGCAGCAACCCCAATCATACCAATGCTGAAGTTTCAGGGTCCCCAGAGCTAGAGGCCCAGCTTGTGTGGGGCTCAGGCGGCTCAGAGTCTGGGCCAGCATCTCCCACAAACCACAGGCTGAAAAATTCAACACAGGAGACCTGCAGAAAGAAAAATTACTCCACTATCAGTGCCTAACTGGACAGCTACAGACGTGCCCAGTCCTGAAGATGCCATCCTGAGGGGACAGTGCTAGGGCTCTTCCCTTGAAGCATCAGCTGTTCTGAGACATCACAGGCATCACCACTCACCCTCAGCCCCTGCAGCCACCTGACCTGGCCACGCTGAGGAGAAGGTCCATGAGCGAGTGGACAGCTGGAATGGGGTCTCTCTCAAACAGGCAGGCAACAGGGGGACTCAGCCGCTCCCAGAGGACCCCTGTCCAGGGGTTATAGCAGCGCCCAAAGGTGGTGGTCAGTACATTCAAGGCCTGTGTGACCTGTGGGGTGGCTTTGGAATGCAAGGACTCTTCCACATGGTTCACAATCTTCTGAGCACAGACAGGCCAGGCAGCAGCCTCTGGGATGGGGGACCCTGAAGCCCCACCTTGCATGGCCAGAGCCAGGACATGTACTAGGAGCTGGCTGGCTGCAGAGGCCACAAACAGGCTGGGGTCTCCCTGCAAGGAGAAGATCGTGTCCACAGCACCTGGAGTGGGCAGCAGAAAGTCAGCCTCAATGAGGAAGCACGCAGAGGGTACCTATCTTATCACACCCTTCCAGGCCTCAGGGAAAGCACCCGGATACCCCACTGCTCACAAGCAATCCCAACATGAGCATCTAGCATGCTGGCTTTAGAGCCAATGCAGCTTCTAACTAGTTCTAATTTGTTTCAAGGACAAACTCATGACTGCTTGACAATACACTGGCACAGGGGACAACCAGATCCTAGGAGTCAAAGATGACAATATCCCTATAACCATTTGTGCTTACCCTGACAACTCTAGACCACCACCCTTCCCCGACTGAGAGCACTAGATTCAGAGATGCTCAGGTGTTCCGGGGAGACCCCACAGCACAGGCTTTCAAGGCAAGAGTGAGACGTATGAACTGCGGTAGGGCATGGGAGACACTCACCACTGTCAGCCAGGAAGTGCAGGGCGCTGGGGTGGCGTACCAGGGAGCACAAGCCCTGGATCCAGCCACTGCGCACGCTGGGCACGCTCCAGGCTGCCCAGCTGAGGGCACCCGTCTCCCCAAAGAGCCCCAGCAACAACTCCCCCTGCTAAGAAGCAAAGAAAGCATCAGGGAGGCAGAAGGAGGGGCTTTACTGTGTGTCAGGACTGTGGGAGCCAGGCTCGGTGGTGCACACCTTTAAACCCAGAACTCAGAGGCAGAACCAAGTGGGTCTCTGCATTCTAGCTCAGGGGCACCCAGAAAGACCTTATCTCAAAAATGAAAAAAGGGGCTAGAGAGGTGGCTTGGGATTTAAGAGCACTGGCTACTCTGATAGAGAATCCAGGCTGGGCTCCCAGCACCCACATGGTGGCTCACAACTATATAAATCCCCATGTCAGGGGATCTGATGCCCTCTTCTGACCTCTACAGGAACTGCATGCATGTGGTCCACAGACATAAAGTAAAAAATAAGCACTGTTGTGGCAGCACACACCCTCAATTCTAGCACTTGGGAGGCAGAGACAGGAGGATCTTTCGGAATTAGAGGCCGGCCTCAGCCTGGGCTGCATAGCAAGCTCTAAGAGAGCCACGACTACATAGAGACAGTGTCTCAAAAAGCAAAAACAAAATAATAAATAAGTTAATAAATAAATAAAGTCTTGGGGGGAAAACCCTCAAATAACAAAATGAAAACAGGATTGGTGAAGGCACCAACTGGCGCCATACAACTGTTTCCAGGCCCCAACACCATTTGCTCTGCCCTCGTGAGAAAGGAAAGAGATCAGAGGAAGAATACACATTTCTTTTCCTTCTTCTTTCTTTGTAAGATTTCCACTGTTTTTCAATTTTTTTTAATTATGTGTCTATGTCTGAGTGTAGGCATGTACATGAATGCAGGTGCCCGTGGAAGCCAGCAGAGGGCACCAGATCCCACGGAGCTGGATTTCCCTGGACAGGTAGAGTCACTGCATGTGGACCACTCTGCTCTCTCCCCCATGCAATCCACGACTGTGCTGCAGAGAAAGCACCTGGGGTGTTCTCCGGCCCTCACAGGCCCCATCAGAAAGAGAAGCTCCGAACATGGCAAGGATCACACAGCAGGTGAGAACGGAAAGCCGGTCAGCATCATCCCTGGTGAGTGTTTCCAAAGAGGAGCAATGTGGGGTTGATGCTGGGGTTGAAATCCTGATGCAGTGGCCCAGCCACTGGACCCAGGTACTGAGATGGCCCTAATCCAGAGGGAGAAGATGACTGCCCCTAAGGGACAAGCACATAGGAGACAAAGACTCACCTGGAGGTACTGGAAACAGTCTTCCTGGGCTGCAAAGATCCCAACAAGGCGTAGAGCGAAGGAGAGGACCCTGGGGCTCACATCCTGTGGCTTCAGCACATGGGACAGTAGCTCCATTAGGCAGGGGTGGTCCTGCAGCAGCTGGAGGCTGGACTCTGTGGAGACAGGACATCCCAAGAGAGCAGTGAGCAGAGAACCTCTCTAGAAGTGGCTCACACATCCCTATCCTTCAGGATTGAGCAGTCCTGGGGGGAGCTTGCAACAAATAGCTCCTAACCTGAATTCATTAAAGGCAGAGACCCCCAGAGAGTCAATGACTGAGCAGTAGATAAAAGACACAGACAAGAACCATAAAGACAAGTAAAGAGCTGGGGCTGTAACTCCACATACAGCCCCTGCCTAGACTCCTCCAGTGAGGGGCTGGGGTGTGGCTCAGTGGTAGAGCCCCTGCCTAGAATCCCCCAGTAGGGGAGGGAGGGAAAGAAGAGAAAAGGGAGAGGGGGAGAGAGAGAAAGAGATAGAAAGAGAAGAAATAAAATAACGAGCTATTAAAGACAACATTGCATTAAAAAAAAAAAGTGGAATTTACAATCTCAGAAGACTTCTACACACCTCTGAGAAACCATTGCATGGACAGATTGCCAAACAGCAGATATGAACAGCAGAAGCCAATCTCATCAACAAGTGGGAAAACTGTTCATTTCAACATATGGAACCCCCTTTTTTTTTTTTTTTTTTTTGAGGCAGGGTCTCCTGTAATTCTGTAACCCAAGGTAGTCTTGAATTTGTTATACAGCTGAGGCTGTCCTTGAACTTCTGCTCCTCCAGGCTCTATCTTCCAAATGCTAAGGTTATAGGTATGTAGCACCATGCCTGGCTTTTTCTTTTGGTGGGAGACAGCGGGCCAATGCTAGGACGGGCCCGAGGGCCTCAGGAACGGTAGGCAAGCACTTTTCCTGAGCTGTTGTTGTTACTGTTTGGGTTTTTTTGTTTTGTTTATTTGATTTTAAACAAGGTCTTCTAGCCCAGGTTAGCCTTGAATTTACCGTGCGGCTGAAGTTTACCATGAACGCCTGATCCTCCTGCCTTTGCCTCCCAAGTGTCTGCCACATCTGGCTACCAACCCTGTTACTCTCGTTTTTAACAGCTTCTTGCTAAGTTGCCTTGAACTCACTGTGCAGCCTAGACCATAAACTCACAATCCTCCGGTCTCAGCCCCCAGTAGCGGGGATAACAGGCCTGCACCAACAGCCACAGCTCCATCATGGGGGACATTTTAAAAACTGAGGGGAACTGGGAGAGAGGTGGGAGGAAGAACTGCCTGCCAAAGGATACCTATCTATGGGTGGGGGGGACAAAAAAGTTACAAAATGAGACTAGACACCCCCTAAGTTGACTGAAACCCACAAAACTGGTACACTTCATTTCCATTCATTTATTTTGATTTTTTTATATACATTTTCGAGACAGGCTGACCCTGAACTCACTATGTAACCCAGGTAACACTCCTGCCTCAGCCTCCCTAATGCTGTGATTACAGGTGTGAGTCGCTACGCCAGCTGAACTGGTAAACTTTAAATATGTGAACTCTGGCAGGTAAATCACATCTCAATGAGCTGTTTAAAAACACTTACAGGTCAGATGTAGTGGCACACACCTTTAAATGTGGCACTTGGGAGGCAGAGGTAGGCAGACCCCTGAGTTCAAAGCCAGGTTGGTCTAGATGGTGAGTCCAGGCCAGCCTGGACTACACAGCTGAACCCTGCCTCCAAAGAAACCAAAGTTGTGAAAGGGGCTGGGGAGATGCTTCCATGAATAAGACAGGCACAGCAAACAGGAGGATCTGAGTTCAAATTCCCAGCACTCACAAAAATGCCAGGCATGTCTCTGCATGCCTCTAATTCTAGAGTTGGGGGAGAGGTGGAGACAGGCAGATCCCAAGGACTTCCTAGCCAGCTAGCCCAGTTTCCTGTAACTTCAGGTTCAGTAACAGAGCTTGTCTCAAGGCAACAGGTGGAAAGTGAGGGTAGATGCCTTATGTCCCGCTCTGACCTTCGTCTGTAGATGCCTGTGTGTGCACGCAGAACACACGAACACACACACACACACACACACACACACACAATCCTGTAAAATTACTTATAGAAACTTGACTAAAAACTAGGTTTCGAGGGCTGGGGAATGGTTCAGTAGGTAAAGCTTTCAGTGCAAGACCAGAGTTCAGATTCTCAGAACCAATATAAATGCTGGGTAAGCAGCACTCCAGACACAGACAGGGAACCCTCAGTTGTCCTGTTAGAACAGCCAAACTGCTAAGCTCTTGGTTCAAGTGAGAGGGAAAGAGAGACGCTGCCTCAGTATGTAAGGGAGGATGTGACTGAAAGGAGTGTCAACCTCTGGTCTCCACACTCGTGAGCAAACATGTACACATATACAGGCAAACACACACACACATATCACACATCAGGCATAGTGGCGCACACCTTTAATCCCAGCACTTGAGAGGCAGAGACCTGTGGATTTCTGTGAGTTCAAGGCCAGCCTGGTCTACAGAGCTAGTTCCAGGACAACCAGGGCTGTTACTCAGAGAAACCCTGACCCAAAAACAAAACAAGCAAACAAAAACCCTGAATTACAAAAGTACCATGCATCTAAACTTGTAGTAAGCTTCAACTAACATGTCACTTTTACAGGAATATTGCCCTTTTAAATCCTGCAACTTAGAAAACAGGCAAAACAAAACACAAAAGAAAAGATAAAGGCTTTTTGGGGAGGTGGCTCAGTTGGTAAAGTGCTTCTCTGCCATGCAGGAAGCCCTGTCTCCATCCTCAGCATCCAATAAAAATGGGGAGTGATGATTCACACTTATGATCCAGGCATGCAGATGTAAACAGGAGGACCAGAGGTTCAAGGTCATACTTGGCTACATAGTGAGTTTGAGGACAGCCTAGGCTACACTAGATCATGTCTCAAAAGAAAAGAAAACGAACAGCAAACCAAGGAAGAAAAAGGTAGGTATTAACGATAAGACAAGGATCATGGACCCTGTCAGAAGACAAGGATCAACCATAAGAGGAAAAAGTTCCAGTTGCCAGGGTACTCGTCGGCAAGGAAAGCTGGTATAGCACTATTTATAATAACAAAAAAAATGGAAACATAAACAATGCAAGTGATTAAATTAGGATCCACTCACACAGCAAAACCGTAACTCAGACTGGCCTTGAACTCACTATGTAGCGCTGGCCCACTTTCCTTGACTATCTACTTCTGGGTGAGATCTAAGTTCTTCAAGCTAAGCAAAATGCAACAAAGATAGTTAAACAATGCAGGCGTGCTCTCTGCAACCACCTAATGTGAACTGGACAGCAGGAAGTCTGAGAAGTGGATGGACTCCAATAGGACTACTGCCCCAGTGCCCCATCTTGGCTCTCCCTCATCATCCAGAGAGCCTCAAGGAGATGAAGGAAAGACACCAAACGAATGGACAGTTCTATACGCCATGCCTGTACCTGTCTCCGTCACTGTTTTAAACCAATCCAGCAGTTTCTCCAAGCAGGTGTCATCTGCCACCAGCTGCCTGGGATCTGCCAGAACAGCACAGAGAGCCGGGAGGAGCCTGGAGCATTCTGGGTCCATGATCAGGGCAGCGGTTCCTACAGAGGAAGCAATGGATCAGTCATGATCATATCTGGCTTCAGACACCAGCCATAGCAACCTCCGATATCGGCTATGATGGGGGAGGGGGCCAAAAACTTCATTAGGGCCAGAGTTCTTGAGCTCACACAGACACTAAGCTCAATCCAGGGGCACCTGGTGGGTGAGGAAACGTTAATCAGAGCCGCCACAAGGCTTTTGGTGTCGAGTCGACTTAGGGGTTTGGTGAGTTGGGGTGGAGGTGCAACTGCCTACTGACCTAGCTGCGGGGAGAACTGAGTCAGGGGATCAGCCAAATATGCAGGGGACTGTCCATCCAGGCACCTGACCCTAGAGTCTGCTCTCAACGGTCAAGGGAAACCTGCATGAGACCCAGGAATGCAGACGAATGTGTGTCACAGCCCAGGTCGGTAGAGGCTGCAAGTGACAACCCTGTGGCCTGCATCGGAACGTGTCCATTCAGGACAGAAATATGCATCTTGGAGGGCGATGTCGGCCCGGCACCGTCCGTCTCAACTCCACATTCGTCGTCCGTACCTCCCAATTCCGGGTAAGAGGTGCGCACTCCGCGATTTCGAGTTAGCTAGAGTTCGAATCCCGCCCCCGCGTCCCTCTGTTATGGACCTAGGCCCGAGAGTGCAGAATGCACCTCCAGGCCCCAAGTGCCTGTCCGAAGCTCCTACTCCGCGTTACCGGGATCTGAATCCCTGATCTGCGCGTTACTCACCCGCTGAGGTTCCGGTGTCTGCTACAGGCCCCGCCCGCGCCTTCGCAAATTCCGCTCCACGCCGGCCCAGGCCCCGCCCTCCCCAGGTTCTGCCCCGCCCCAGAGTCCGTTCCACGCAGCCGCAGGCCCCGCCACAAACCATCACAGGTCCTGCCCCCGGGCGGGAGTTGGCTCCACCCCGCCCGAGTTCGCTGCACGCAGCCGAGGCCCCGCCCCTGACGCAATCCCTTTCTCGTGGCCACAGGCTCCGCCCCTTAGTGCTGCTGATTCCACCCTCCTCCGCTTGAGTGTACGACTCTACAGGCCCTGCCTTAAGACAGTACCACGTGACAGTCACAGGGCGAGAAAAAGTGAGGACGGTGCCCTTGGAGACCAGTGATGATCATGAACGCCGCTCCGATCACCTCTAAGGCTCAAAACCCTGTAAATGCACTCCATTTGGGTACAGCTTGGGATTCTCACTCGGAAGCAGCACACCATCCAACTCCGACGCTAACTGTTGCATGCCCACTCAGAAAGTGGGCGGAGCATCGTCAAGGCGGGCTCGGCGTGGGCGTGGCTATTCACTGGAAGGCGGGGCCTCGTTGGCCTCCGGCCACGTGTGGACGTTTAAGGTCCCTGCCTTTTGCAAGCTTTTGTTGTTCCCGGCTGCGGTGAACGTGGCGGTCGGCAGTTTGTGCACAGGGCCTCCGGTGCTGAAACTCTACTCCTACAGCAGCTACCGCTAAACTCTGGGAACTAGAATATCAGGACCCTCCAGTAACCAAAGCCTGCAGTTGTGTGGCTCTTCACGGCCTCAGCCCACTCTGCTAGTGATAAAGATAAAAAGTAGGCAAGCGGGGCTAGATAGGTGGTTCAATGGTTAAGAGTATCCCCATCCCTGAGGTCACCCACACAAACACATGAAAAAATCTCTCAGGGCAGGGCGTGGAGGCCTCTGCCTTTAAGCTCAGGATTGATGTGCCTATGTTAAGTTTAGCCCTAGTCACGCTGTCTCAAAGTAATTTTTTCTTTAAGAAAAAATTCTTTTTCCGCCGAGCGGTGTTGCCACATGCCTTTAATCCCAGCACTTGGAAGGCAGAGGCAGGCGGAGCTCTGTGAGTTCCAGGCCAATCTGGTCTACAAGAGCTAGTTCCAGGACAGGCTCCAAAGCTACAGAGAAACCCTGTCTCGAAAATCAAAAGAAAAAAGAAAAAGAAAAAATTCTTTTTCAAGTAAATAAGGAAAAAAACGCTCAAAGAAAAGCCTTGTCTTGAGTTTTAATGTTGCAATATCACCCAGCTGAGGAGAGCTATTTACCCAGAAACAATGCAGGCTGAGAAATGGGCTAGTTAAGTGCTTGCTTTGCAAGCATAAGGACCTGAGTCTGTCAGTCGCCAACCGACAGGGTGAGGTGGAAGAAGAAAAAAAGAAAAAGCAAGGTGTGGTGATAGACACTTGTAATCCCAACACTGAGGAGGCAGGGGCAGGATGACCCAGAAGCAAATGAGATACTGTGTTTGCACTAGCACTGGCCTGCTGGGCCACCAGCGAAGTGCTCCCCAACCGGCCTGGGCGGGAAAAGCTGCAGGGTCCTCCCTGCGATTTCAGACTCTTGTGAGAGATAGCAAACCGTATAAAGCGGTTGGTGTAGGCCGATGGGTAGTCCTGGTGTGGACTGTCCTTTCCTCAAGGCTAAAGGCCCCAGATTTAACAATTAGGGAGTCACTTTGGCTCCCAACATCTCAGATTATTTAGAGGAAAAAGAAACATTTAAGTAGGCGCCTATCACTAACGATGGTGCCTTACACTCTGTCCCCTGTGTCTACTCAACATGGCGACCTTTGGAAGCCCTGCCCACTGGACTACACAATTGCAGCCACTATCTGCTGAAACCCAACTTGGGCTCCTGAAGTTGCAGCTGAGAGCGTGACTCCGAGGCAGAGAGCCGGCCTTGCATGCAGGAGGCCTGGGCTCAATTCATGCAGCACGAGAAACCGAAACGCCACCAACGTAGTGCAACCTCGGGAGAGTGCATGGTCGGCCCCCACGCCCGGGCTCACTCTGCGCGCGCGCACGGTTCGCCAGGCTCCAGGGGAAGGTCCACATCCGGGGCCCTGTGGCCGCGGCACGGTTGCCATGGCAGCAGGGCGGCTGGCAGGCCTCTCACGCTGAGGGCCGAGCTCGCAGCGCCCAGGAGGCCGCGCAGCGCCGCCACTATGAGTCTGGGCACCGCGGATCTAGCCTCGGAGACGGTAAGGAGGCCCGAGGCAGCGGGAGGACAGGCGCACGGCAGCAGCCAGCTCCCGCAAGCCGATTGTTACCGCACAAGAGCTAGCCCCGGGCGTCGGTCGCCCCTGTGCCCGTGCCCTAGCAGCCTCTAGCTCCGGCCCGCGCTCGCGGAGGCCACTGCTTCCACGAAGCCCCCGGGACTGCGCCGGCCCGCGCGCGCTGCGGGTCTCAGGCCGCGACTGGCTGGTGACGAGCTCACCTCGTAAGTGTTGCTGCAGGCTGCACTCCAGTGACTCCTCAGAGCGATCCCACGCAAAGGAGAAGGCCTCCACCCCCAGGGCCAACCCTGCATGGGTCAGAGAGGCATCTCTAGAAGAGGCGTGCGACCCTGGGTCTCCCGGTGCGGGATCGACCCTCTGGCCCTTTGTGCGTGCGGGTACCAAGTGAACTTTGTGCATTCCAATGGGGGCTAAAGGACAGGGCAATTCCTCGGTTTCAAAGACAAAAGTTTAGTGTCCTCGGGAACAATAAATGCAAAGGCTATGAGGCTGTGTGTCCAAAGCAAACCCTCTGGGATCATATTGAGAAGGGGACTGAAGGGAGGTAGGCAGGAACCTGGCCATGAGCAGAATGACTTACCAAGGGTCTAAGGGACGCCCGAGGGAGGTTCCACACAGACTAAGGGACTATGCTTCTGGTCAGCAGAGAGCAGTTAGGATTTCCTACTTGTCCTTGCCAAGACTTCCCAAGTCTTACCTAGTTTAGGAGGTGGGTTTGCTGTTTGCTTTCTGTGTGCTGTTGGTGGCTGAACCCCTCAGGCCAGGCCAGAGGGCTACAGATGAACCTCCCCCATGCGGCCACTGGGGGATTCTAGGCCAGCACTTCTCTACTGAGTGTCAGACCCCTACCCCAAGCAAGTGCTCTGCCACTGAGCCACAACCCCCAGTTACCCCTGGACTCTCCAGACCTTGAAAAAGTTAAACCTTCCTATGGTCAGGCAGTGGTGGCCCGTGCCTTGAATCTCAGCACTCAGGAAGCAGAAGCAGATGGATCTCTGAGAGTTCAAGGCCAGCCTAGTCTACAGAGCAAGTTCAAGGACTGGCTCCATCGTTACTGAGAAACCTTGCCTTAACCCCCCCCACACACACACGAACCCAAACTTTGTGTTTACAAAGATAATGCACTACTCTTTCAATCTTGGGACGTTACCCATAACCTGGCCATCTACAGAAAACCAATTCATATTTGTTGTTTTTTCATTTACATCTTTTCCCCATTAGGTTAAAACATCATATTTCTATTATTCTGTAACTATTACCATTAACTTCATTGCTAACACTTTCCATATTTTTTTAAGTGGTCTGACTTTATATGTAGCCCAGACTGGCCTCAAAATTGGTTTCCTTCTGCCTCCGCTTCCCAAATCGTGACTTGTACCACCAGGAGGTGTTTTCCAGACTGTAACCAAGACCTGGAGAGAAGGCTCCAAGGATAAAATGCTTGCCTGCACTAGGACCAGAGTACAGATCTCCAGAACCCACAGCAAAGCCACATGGGCACAACTGCTGCCTGTAATACCAATGCTTAGGAATTGGAGACGGGATCCCCTGGGCAAGCCGGCTAACTAGACGAGCCACAGTTAACAACCTCTGAGTTCAGCAAGAAAGCCTGTGTGTCACAGTGGAAGGGAGTGAAGGAGGACACACAATGACTATTTCAGATTTACACACAAACACACACTCAGGAACACACGTACACAGATGAGCACACCAGACAGATATATCCACATACACATAAAAATAAAGTGTGTGGGGGTGGGGACTGGACAGGTAGCTCAGTGGGGAAGAGTAGTCGTGGCTCTTTCAGAGTGCTGGAGTTCTGTTCCCAGCACCCACGTCAGAGCTCACAGTTGCCTGTAAGTCCACCTCCAGGGGATTTGGCACTTTCTTCTGGCATCCACGGGCACCTACATACACATGCATGTGTGGACACACACACATAATTTAAATACCTTTTTAAAATGTGGAATATTCTAAAATATTATCTAAAATAGAAAAACTGAGCTCCAGAGATCTGCCTGTTTCTACCCCAGCACTGGATCGAATTCGGGTCCTCATGCTAGATCAGCATGTACTTTTCCAACGTGGCATCCCCTGCTCCCACCCCTCCTTTCTGACTATTGGGGTACACTGGCAGCTGAAGGATCGAGATGTCACATACTGTTCTGTGAGATGGGCTGGGTTCTGTTGCTGGAGCTGGGACGGGCAGTTTGCTGGGACTGGGGAACTCGAGCAGTGCCTTCCCATGACCCTGTGTGCATCTCTTCCAGGGAGATGACAGTCTGTCTGCAGTTACCTTTGATTCCGACTTTGAGACGGTGAGTACAAGTAGGGGTGAGAGTCCCCGTGTCAGCATTCCTTGGATGTGTATAGTCTCCCCAGATGCTGGTGGACCCAGAGCACTGGTGCCCAGAGCTGCCTCTGGTGTAGAAGTTGCAGTCTATTAGTTGAATTTAAATAACTGGGATGATCATTTTTAAATATTTTTATTTTTTTGGAAATCAATTTCAAAGATAAGGAATGTAGCTCAGTGGTAGAGTGTGTACCTAGCAGGCAGGAAGCTCTGGGTTCCATATCTAACACTGTGTAAACTGGGCATGGTGGTGCATGCTTGTAATCCTAGCATTTGGAAGTGCTAGAGGCAGGAGGATGAGTTTCATGTCATTTGACCTGGGCTACTTAAGACCCTGTCTCAACCAATAGCAGCAGCAACAACAAAATAATTTTTTAAAAAAACTGAGGTTATCATTTAAAATCTAGTTTTATAAATTGTGAAGGGCTCGAGAGATGGCTCAGTGATTAAAAGCACTTGTTGCTCTTGCACAGTGCATGGATGCAGTTCCCAGTCCCCCATGGCAGCTCACACTGGATCCCCAGAGAGCTAGGAACTAGTCAAGAAAACTGCAGAGGTGGTCATAGTAGGATACACTGAAGAATCATGCCCTATCCCATAACTGGGGAATTCTATGCACACACTCTACCACTGAGCCACACCCTAGCGCCTCACTGGGGGATTCTAGGCAGGGGCTCTACCACTGAGCCACACCCCAGCCCCTCACTGGGGGATTCTAGGCAGATACTCTACCACTAAGCCACACCCCAGCCCCTCACTGGGGGAGTCTAGGCAGGGGCTCTACCACTGAGCCACACCCCAGCCCCTCACTGGTGGATCTTGGCAGGTGCTCTACCTCTGAGCCACACTCCAAACCCTCGCTGGGGATTCTAGTCAGAGGCTCTATCACTGAGCCACACACCAGCCTGGGGATTCCAGGCAGGCACTCACAGTGGAACTTCACTCCCACTGTCCCCTGGGGATTAGCTAGCCTCTTGGGTTCTTTGTAAGTTGTTTTGAGTAGCAAAGGAAGAATGCTGAGTGCTCACTTAGGGTTAAGACAGTGAAGTGACCCTGATTGTAGACTGACTCCAGCTATACATGAGCTTTGAAGGGACCCACCACAAGAAGCCTAAGCCACATTTAGAAGCCTCACAAGCCCATTGTCACCAAGGAGGGACCTCTGTGTTGTGGTGTGACAGAACCTTTCCTGGGGAGATGCAACACACATCTGCCCACTCCAGATAGGGGTCCCATGACAGACCAAAGTACTGATACCACCAAAGCCCAACTTGGTGAAGGGGCTAGTTAGAGGAATATTGGTGAGAGGTTACTTGATAGGAACAAAAAATTACTCAAAAACAGCTGCATTACCAAGGTCCAGATCAGCATGGGTGACAGCTCCCTAAGCTGGGAACCTGGAGCACACAAACAGCAGTTTGGAGAGTGTCTTTTCCAAGTGATTCTGATCTAGACTTCTCCCAGGTCTTCCTGGAGGCCGAGAGTCTTCTTTTCTGCTTGGCTTGTCTGAAGTGACTCTCAACTTTGGCAGGGAAGCACCTAGTGAATCTGGTCGGTTTCAGGGACTTCCTGGAGCTATTTTGAGTTGTTTACCTTCATAGGGATGGAAGGTTTCAATCTGGGAGGAAATAATTACACAACATGGGTCCACAGGCCAGAGCTCTCCTCTGTCGGGGCACAGCCCCAGATATTCTGCACAGAGGTGATCTTGGTGTCACAGGAGCCACTTGGCAAGCCCTGGATGGAGTCCAGGGCTCTCTGGAGCATGGAGGACAGTGTTTACACCAGAGCAGGCGTAAGGACACCCAGCCTTAAAGCTACTTAGATCGCCAGGTCACAACTAGGCAGTGGTGGTATATGCCTTTAATCTTTAATCCCAGCACTCAAGAGACAGAGGCAGATGGATCTCTGTTGAGTACAAAGTTAGCCTGCTCTGTAGAGCAGTTCCAGGACAGCCAAGGCTATACTGAGAAACTCTGTCTCAAAAAAAAAAAAAGCAGGTCACTCTCCTAGACCCAGCCCTAGACGCTGTAGAAATAACCTTGTTCCCATCAGACTACCTGGCTACATAGACATCTGGTTGCCGAACAGACTGTTTCCCACATACCACCCTCTTCCTTGCTGGGTTTCTCTTCCCTAATGGGGATCTGGGATCTGTCGTGGGCTTAACTTGCAAGAGATTCATCTTACCACACCTGCTGTGGGCACAGAGGCACTCACCAGCATGCAGAGCAGGAATGAGGGCAGTGTAGGAGAGAAAACCTTTTTCTGGTTTTCAAGACAGGGTATCTCTGTGTAACCTTGGCTGTCCTGGAACTTACGCTGTAGACCAGGCTGGCCTTGAACTCAGAGATCTACCTGTCTCTGCCTCCTAAATACTGGGATTAAAGGCCTGCACCACCACTCTCAGAGAGAGTGGCCTTTTTGGTTCCCAACCCCAGCCCTGGGACCTCCCATGTATGAGGATCACTGTGAAGTGCCTCAAACCTCCAAGAGGTTTGCCCTAGCCAGGGTCTCTTTTGGGGCCCATCTTTCTTATTCCCGACTGTGTCTGGTTTTCCAGCAATGCCCTTGAGGTCTCTCAGGAAGCCCAGCATGCTTCACATTGCTTCTCCTTTCTTGCAGAAAACAAAAAGAAAAGGTTGCCAGAAACCACCTTCCACATCACCAAGTAAGTAGGATCAGATAGTCCTGCTGTCCCTTTATCCCCACCGTGACTGCAGTATGGCAAGAATGGTCTTTCCTGTGTCCTGAAGAATGTGAAGGATGTTGCTTTTCTGGTGTGGTTGGTGAAAGGGACTCAGTGGTGCAGTTAGGGGAGGGAGACTCCGTGGCAACAGGATTGTGATTGCCTGTGTTTGTTGGGACCTCGATCCCAGAGCTCTATGCAGGTTGCTGTCCTGTAAAACAGTATAGAACAAAGGTTGCCTTTCCTTCCTCTTGAGTTCTCAAAGAAGCCAGGGTACAACTGAAGTGATAGGAAGTCTGTGTGTGTATTCACACACCCATGTGCATGTATGCACACATATATTTATAAACCACTCTGCATATGTGCATGCATATGTGCACATGGAAGCTCCTAAGCCATGTTGTCCGCCTTCTTTTCTGACACAAGTTCCTCATTAGTCTGGAGCTCACCAGTTAGGTTAAGCTGGCTGGCTTTGAACTCAAAAAGGTCCACCTGCCTCCCGAATGCTGGGATTAAAGGTGTGTGTCAACACCGACCGGCTGAGAGTTGTGTTTTTATTTATTTTTTATTGATTTTTATTGAGCTCTACATTTTTCTCTGTTCCCCTCCCTGCCTCCCCCTCCTCTTCAACCCTCTCCCAAGGTCCCCATGCTCCCAATTTACTCAGGAGATCTTGTTTTTTTCTACTTCCCGTTGTGGTTTTATTTGCTGTGGGGTCTCTACACCTAAATCAGCAGTAAACTGTAGGCTTGCCTCCTGTCCGTTGACTTTGCTCCTGTGCCTGTGTTTCTGCCTTACACACCAGCATCCTCTCCTCGCCAGCATCTTGGTCTTGTTTAGTTTCTTGGACCTGCTTTCATCTTCAACAGTTCTGTGGGGATGAGTGGGAATCAGATCACCTGTCTGCCCACACAGGGCGGAGGGTGTTGGGGAGTTCACACCTGGATTTCACATGTAAATGAGACACTGGCTGGGGTTGGGCACACTGCCCAGAGCAAGCAGCACCTTGCTCATGCTACCAGCACATGTTGGTGGTCTGCTAGGGTGACGTCTTGCTGAGACTGGCACCTGCATCAGTGCATGACTGTCCTCATGAGGCCTGGCCTTGTGTGGCATATTTTTGAAGCATGGTTTCCTAGTTAACTTTGCTTCCTGAATAAAGGTTATCAGCTAACATGTTCTCATTGAGGTTTATGGGGTTGGGGTTTGTTGAGAGGTCTCACTGTGTAGACCAGGCCGACAACTCACACAGATCTGCCTGCCTGCCTCTGCCTTTCAGTCATAGGATTAAAGACGTGTGCCACCATGGAGAGCCCAATATAGAAGCTGAGGGGTTGACAGGTTTTAATTTAAAATAGTGTTCTTTGGAATTCCACATAAAAAAAGTGTAAGATTTTGGACTCGGGCTCATGTGGATTCTGGCAACTCAAGGCATGGGATTCATAGTAATGAATCTCAATTCTGCTCAGTTCAATAGAGAAACTCCATCTGCAGGCTTTCAGAGGTTTATGTGATCCTCTGGGACAGTAAGATGGGGCTTAGTGGACCAAAGTGCTTACAGCCACACCTGATGACCTAGATCAGGTCTCTGGAGCCTACCACAAGTGCCATGGTGTGTGCATGGTCCTCCACCTCCAAAACTCTTTACCCCACTGGTGAAGCTTCTGATGTAGAACTTTGTTTTCTTTGTTTTGTTTTTTTGCTTTTTTTTTTTTTTTTGGTTTTTCAAGACAGGGTTTCTCTGTGTAGCCCTGGCTATCCTGGAGCTTGCTCTGTAGACCAGGCTAGCCTCAAACAGCATATGCCACCACTGCCTGGCTATGCTTGGTATGTTTTCTCTTAAATAGTTTATTTTTATTTGCATTGGTGTTTTGCCTGCATGTATGTGTAGGGGAGTCAGATATTGGAATTACAGGCAGTTGTGAGCTGCCATGTAGGTGCTGGGTATTGAACCTGGGTTCTCTAGAAGAGCAGTCAGTGCTCTCAACTGCTGAGCTTGGCATTCTTAAGAAATTACCTGCCAGGCTGGTTCCAGTCCTGGAACTAGCTCTGTAGACCAGGCTGGCCTCGAACTCACAGAGATCTGCCTGCCTCTGCCTCCCAAGTTCTGGGATTAAAGGCGTGTGCCACCACAGCCCGGCTTAGTAAAATATTATTTCTGTGGTCCCCTTGTGACAACATGAGAAACTCGGTGCTTAAGGAGTTAAACCATATGTTCATTATGGTCACAGCTATGCAAAACTATGCATGAATCTGAAGGAAGTTTAACTGGACATTATGTGTCATAGTACAGCAGAATTAAAACATCAGTAGAAAATTTCACATTTTCAAATTCCCCTTCTAAAAAAATTAGTGTTTTATCCTTATTTATTTATGTGTATGTGCCTGGGCACCTGGGAGCCATGGCATTGCCTGTAGGAGTGGAAGAATAATTTGTAAGAATCAGTTCTCTCCTGCTGCCACGTGGCTCCTGGGAGCCAAACTGAAGTAAGTCAGCAGCCTTGGCAGCAAGTTCTGTTATCGCTGAGCCTCTCACTGGCCCCACCTGTTTTGCTTGCTTGCTTGTTTGTTTGAGACAGGGTCTCAATGTGTGGCCCTGCCTGGCCTGACTCACTTATATAGACCAGGCTGGCCTTATACTGACAGAGATCTGCCAGCCTCTGCCTCCTTAGGCGAGCCACCATACCTGGCTCTTTTTATTATTTAAGATTTATTTATAGCTGGCAGTGGTGGTGTGCACCTTTAATCCGAGCACTCAGAGGCAGAGGCTAGTGGATTTCTTTGAGTTCAAGGCCAGCCTAGTCTACAGAGTTAGTTCCAGGACAGTCAAGCTACATAGTGAGAACATATCCCAAAAAAATTATCTCTTTGAGTATATGTTGAATGTGTGTGTGTGTGTGTGTGTGTGTGTGTGTGTGTGTGTGTGTGAGAGAGAGAGAGAGAGAGAGAGAGAGAGAGAGAGAGAGAGAGAGAGAGCATATGCCTGTACACACAAGAAAGCCAGAAAAGGACTTTGTTTCCTTCAAAGCTGGAATTGTTGCTTGGTTTGTTACATAGGTGCTGGAATCTGAATTCTGTTCCTCATGATTGCACTGCAAGCATGCTTAACTACTGAGCCATCTCTCCAGCCCCTGCACATTCTTTATGGTAAAAATTAAAAGAGGAATGTGATTACATATGTATGTTATATGTATATGTGTATATATACGTATATATGTATATATTTATTTATATATACTTGTATGTGTAAACAAGTATATTATATATATATATTATATACTAACTATAAAATCAGGTATGGTGACATACATCTATAGTTTTGGCTAAATAACACTAGGCCAGACTGCGGATATCACTTAGTGCTAGAGCACCTCCCTAGAATCCCACCTGCCTAGAATCCCCCAGTGAGGGGCTTGGGTGTGACTCAATACCTAACATGTATAAGGCACTCAGTTCCAGCCCCAAGTTTAAAAAGACAAACTGTTTCAAGATGTTTAGACAAGAAAATCTCTTGAGGGGCTGGATAGATGACTTAATAGTTAAAAGCACTTTTCTGCTCTTGCAGAGAACTTGTGTTTGGTTCCTGGCACCCACTTACAACTGTCTGTAGCTCCAGCTTCAGAAGATGTAACTCCTCTGCCACTATGACTGCCTACACCATCCACACACAGACATACACCCTGAACATAATTTAAAATAATAAAAATAGGTCTTTAAGAAACAGAAAAGGGTTCTCTTGAGCAGGGTTTCTAGCCTAGCCTGGCCTGGCCTATCCATGTAGTAAGAACTCACTTCACAGTAAATCATCGTGCATCCTGGAGTTTGCCAGCATGTGTTCCTCCTGGAGCATTCTTTGCCTGTTGTGTTCGAACAGTTTCTTTCTTTTAGAGCACCCCCCCAGCTCTAAACTGCGTTTTACCTCCCCAGAATCACCTTACTACTCCAAGCCCAGAAAAGTGACATCCTGGCGGTCTCTGAAGACAGGAGGGAGCATGCCTCTGAGCAGCAGAATGTCCTTGACCCCACAAAAGCTGTGGCTGGGAACCTCGAAACATGGTACGTGACTCCTGTAGACGATGCTCTGGCTAGAGATCCAGTGTGGGAAACTGAGAATGATTAGCATGTATGAGGCGTGTGGTTTCGGTAAGCCTGCCTTGGATCTTCTCAAAGACATTGACCATGTATGTCACTGGCGGGTGTGGCTTTCCCAGTCCCACCTGAGGACATTCCAGCCCCTTTGATGGAGGTTATCTCAGGTACTGCCCTGTGACAGAGGTGTCCTGGAGCCAGTCCTTGCCAGCTTGCCGGAGACAACTGTTACGGTTTCTGTGAGCTGGTCTTTGTCACCCTGGAAACCTGAAGTGGTTTATACCAGGGGAATGGGCACATGTGACACACCCAGGCTCCCTGGGCTGATCTCCGTCCCAGTTCACCCGGCCTCCTGGCTTCCTCCACCCCTGGAGCTTGATGAGAGGTTGAGCTTCGCAGACTCTGCTTGTACCTGCCCTGTTAAACCCATGCACATTCAAACCAGGAAGTGTGACCCAACCCCTGAGCTCCACGCTTACCTCGGAGCACGCATGGACCCACCCCCCCAGCTGCATGCCTGACCACCTGACAGAAGCCGTGAGAGCGAAGAGGGCAGACCTCCGGCGTTCTGGCAGCCATGGTGAGCATGCTCCCGGGGAAAAGGCCAGGAGAGCAGAAAGAAAAGCCTCTAGCAATTGAGGGGTGAGATTTTGTTTGGCTTTACGCACCAGCTCCATCAGTAGGCCGTTCTAGAATGTTCCAAGGGACAATGATTCCTGAAGAGAGCTTCTTAGCCGAGCCATCACGTCACCCTCCTTAAATACAGTTACATTTAAATTCCTTACGTCTGGGTGGCTGTGTATATGCTGTGGCAGAGGACAACTTGTGAGGTCATTTCCCTCCTGCCACCATGGGAGGCCTTGGAATGGAAGTCCGGTCTTCAGGTTTGGCAACAAGTGCTGCTACCTCCCAAGCACCTTGCTGGTTCCTTGTTTGTTCCTTACTAGTATTTGCCCATGGGGCCTGGTGGCCTCTCTCTCATGGGGGCCTTAGTAGAGAGGAATAGCTCTCCAACATGGCAATGGCTGGCTCCGTGTCCCTGTGAACCAACTCTACTTATTAGGGTAATAGGGTAATAGTTTAGGCTTATTTGGGATTTATAATCAGTTAAATGTCATTAAAACCTCCATAAGTGGAGAGATGGCTCAGTGGATAAGAGCATTTGCTATGCAGACTGAGTTCAGATCTCAGCTCCCATGCAAAGAGCCAGGCGTGAGCCCAGTAACCCAGTACTGTGGCGGGCAGAGACCGAGACCACCAGGGCTTGCTGCCTCCTAGCCTACCACAGGGTCAGTGAGAGACACTATCTCAAGGGATTAAGACAGAGCCAGAGAACAGGACTGCCCATGTCCTCTTCTGGTCTCTGCATGAACACAGGCTCACAACACACACACACACACACACTCACACACTCACACACTCACACCCTCCATCAGCCAGGCTGGAGGACACTCCCTGTCTCCCCAGCACTGAGAAGGCTGAGGCAGGAGCATCTTGAACTCCAGGCCATCTGGGCTAATCAGTGGGACTCTTCTATCTTAGCAAGCAAACAAGTACAGTTTTATTAACTTTCAGGTTTCCTTCCCTTCAGGCATAACCAGGGGTCCTTTCTACTGTCCTACAATGTCCTAAGAGGTTTGTGTCTTCCTCCAGGTCATGTCTCTGGGACTTCTGTCTACAGAGAGAAAGAGGACATGTATGATGAGATCATCGAGTTGAAGAAGGTAGGGTCCGTTCTGCTCCTCTCTGATTGACAGCGATAGCCCTCCCTGACTGAAAGTCAGTGTCATGCTGAGACATGAGTGCCAGCCACAAGGAGTCCATGCCCTGGCATCGTACCGCAGAGGCTGGCCGGCCATCCTGGCTGAGTGGAAGGGCTGGCCACCAACTGCAGAAGAGGCAGTGGGCTTGCCAGGCATGGTAGTACATGGCAGTCATCCCAGCACTGAGGAGGCAGGAGAGTCAGGTATTCAAAGCCAGCTGGGCAACGTAGTAAATTCAAGGATAACCAGGGATGCATGAGACCGTCTTCAAAATGCAAACACGGCACCTGTGCGGTAGCTAAAGGATTCCCCTGAAAAGGACTTGTCCCTTCTGTGGACATTCCCAACTGAGGCCGAGCTGCCATTGGAGGCAGTGTAGAGGGGTTCCTGCTCTGCCTGGGAGACTCCTGTTTGTAGACGGTTCCCAACAGTGAATCACTGTTACAAGGTGTCACTTTGTAACAGTGAGAGCCATATTTTTGGGCTAGAAGTAGGCCTCTGGGAAAATGACCTGACTTTATTCAAACTCATCATTGTAAGTTTTTGCAGATCTGCCTGAAGGTAGTTGGAAACATAATAGTAGAGTACTTTCTAGAATGTACATGGTGCAATGTTCCATCATGGAACAGCAGAGTGCAGTATAGAACCAATTCCATGATAAGGGCCTCAGGGTGTAGCTCAGTGGTAGAGCCCCTGCCTAGAATCCCCCAGGGAGGGGCTGGGGTGTGGCTCAGTGGTAGAGCCCCTGCCTAGACTCCCCCAGTGAGGGGCTGGGGTGTGGCTCAGTGGTAGGACACTTGCCTAGAGTGATATCAGTGAAGGGTTTGGGGGCTTGGCTTAGCAGTAGAGTGCCCACTGAGTTCAATCTCAGAACCGCAAAAAATAAAATTAAGAGTTGATTACAGGATCTGTTTCCCCTTTGACCTGCTAAGGTTTGGTAAGAAAACCCATCCACAGGGGAATGTTGGGAGCATCTCTCCCCAGACACAGCTGAGGGCTAGTATTCCTTCATTATTACTTTTTTTTTTAATGATAGGTGTTGGGGGGGTTGTGTGGGCCTCTGTGTGTATGTGCATACAGATGCCTTTGGAGGCTATAAGAAGGCATTGAATCCACCAGAGCGAGAGTAATAGGCAATTTTGAGTAACCCACTGAGGGTGCTGGGCACTCAGCTCAGGTCCTCTGCTAGAGCAGTGTGTGTTCTAGACTGCTAAGCCCTGTGCGAGCATTGATAAGGAGCGTCAGACCGTGCTGACAGATGGAAGCAAGTGCAGGGCTTTGGGACTTTCCAGGGCCAGCGTTCACGGGCTTGAAAGTCTTTGTCAGTGCTGCCCCGGCTCTGTGATGGGAAAGGAGTCCAGTGCTCCGGCTGCTCCTGCACCCGCAGTGTTGGGATCACTCTCACACCCCTCGCTGCCCGATCGCCCCACTGCATGACACCAGGGAATTAGGTAGGGAGCGTGTTTCTAGACAGGGTCTCTCTGTGTAGCTCTGGCTACCCTGGAACTAGCTCTGTAGAGCAGGCTGGTCTCAAACTCAGAGATCCGCCTGCCTCTGCCCCCTGAGTGCTGGGATGAAAGGCATGCACCAACCATCTCCCAGGTTTTTAAAAAAAATTTTAAAGATTTATTTTCTTTTTATTAGTGTTTTTTTTTTTCCATGTACATCTGCAGACCAGAAGAGGGCATCAGATCCCCTGGATTCTGTGGCCCTGAAGGTTGTGCGTTGTGCGCCCCCATGTGAGGACTAATTGAACTCCAGACCTCTGGAAGAGCAGCCTTGCTCTTAACTGCTGAACCCATGACCCCCAGGGCTTTAAAAATCTTTCAAAGCCAAGTGTAACTAATCCCAGTAATTGGGAAACTGAGACAGGAGAATTACTGCCAGGTCTAGGCTTCCTGGATTGAGGAATGACAGAGAGATAGAGAGGGAGGGAGGGAGGGAGGGAGGGAGGGAGGGAGGGAGGGAGGGAGGGAAGAAAGGAAGGAGGGGAAAGAGAGGAGAGAGAAAGAAAGAGAAAAACTCCCCAAATCAGAGATTCACTCTCTTATAGAGACCTTGTATTAATGTGGCCCTCCTCTGGTTTGTTTTTGGTTTGTTGGTTGAGTTTTGGTTTTACATTTATTTATTTTGTGTGTGCATAAAGGAGAGAGAACACCTTGGGGAAGATGGCTCTTTCCATTGTATGTGTGTGCACATGCGTGCCTGCATGCATGCAAGTATGTGTATGCCTGTCCTGGGGCTTGAACTCAGGACATCAGGCTTGGTGGCAAGCCCCTTTACCGGCGAACCATCTTGCCAGCCCCGCCCTCCTTTTCTTCTCCAGTCCTTACATATGCAGAAAAGCGATGTGGATCTGATGAGAACAAAGCTTCGGCGCTTGGAAGAGGAGAACAACAGAAAGGATCGGCAGATAGAACAGCTCTTGGATCCAGGTCGAGTAAGTCCCAGGGCCCACAGAGCCCTCTTGCTGGCTAGTGATGCCAGTGCTGCCCTGGGAAGCAGAGGGGAGGAAGCGCTGCCATGGGCTTAATGTCTCCATCTACCTCCCACAGGGCCCAGACTTCGTGCGAACCCTGGCCGAGAAAAGACCCGACACTGGTTGGGTAAGTAGAGCCTCCTGCTCCAAGTAGAGCTTTCCGCTGAGGTCGTAGTGGAACTGCAGGCAGGGCCTGGCCTCAGAACTTTTTAGAACTGTTGTTTGTAGAAATAGAGATCACAGGACGGTACTCTGAGGACATCAGAGGGCAGCAGGCTTAGCAGAGGCTGAAAAAAGGTGGAACAAATGTCGCACAGTCACAGAGTATGGGAGCCTGGCTTCAGTCTACAGAAAAGGGCCTGGGAGGGAACACAAGTTTAATAACTAAATAAATAATAAGTTAGTAAATAAATAGAAAAAGGCACTTGGGAGTTCAAGACCAGCCTCTGCTTCATAGATGCCAGCCTGGGCTATGTGAGACTGTCCCAGAATACAAACAAACAAAGCAAAAAAAAAAAAAAAACCACAACAAAACAAAACAATCAGAGTCTTAGTGTACAACTTGGGAATTACATCCAAACCACAATTTCTTTTTTAAAATGGATGGAGGTTGGGTGCGGGTATGGAATATGTCTTTGTCCCCATGAGTCAAGGAGTAAGACGGCAATAGGCTAATGGGCTTGGGGTCGTGAAGAAATGAATAACAAAGCCCTAAGACGAAAGAAAAAGATTGTCACAAAGCAGTGTTCCCCGTCAGGAGTCTGCAAAATAGCTGCGAATAAAGATACTCCAGAGGTAAGGTCTGAAAGACAGCACCAGCAAGACTGGTGTCAAGGCACTTCCCACCAACCCGGTGACCTGAGTCCCGTCCTAGCAACACACATGGAAGGAGACTTTAGCTCCTGAACCTCTGACCTCTGACCTCCACGTGAGAGCGTGGCACACACTCCCTACCCAACCCCTAATATTAATAAACACAATAAAAATATTTAAGAGCCTGAAAACAGTTTTCATGTATGTCATGCACATCACATGCAAATATGCATATATATGTTGTATGTATATATATACACACACACGTGTTTGTGTGTATATATATATTACATAGAAATACACATTTAGCATAAATGATTAAAGGCACTCCGTGTTTAAGACTCAAAGTCAGCACCTAGCTAACTCTTATGAATTATCAGTATATGGCCACAAGAAAACTATTTCCTTATTTGGACAGGATCTTGCTATGTTACCCAGGTTGGCCTGGACCTTCTGATTTCAAGTAATTTCCAGCCTCAGTCTCTCGAGGGCTGGGACCACAGGGACATGCTGCTAGCTCAAGAAAATGTCTTTGTTACTGTTTTTGTTGTTTTCAAGACAGGATTTTTCTGTGTAGTCCTGGCTGTGCTAGAACTCATTCTGTAGACCAGGCTTACCTAGAACTCAGAGATCCACCTGCCTCTGCCTCTTGAGTGCTGAGATTAAGGACATGAGCTACCTCCACAGCAAGAAAATGTCTTTTAGAAAACAGCAAATCCCAAAGTTGTGACTGCAGTTAGCATGGATCTGTGTTTGTGTATGCTTGCATGTGTGGGGTGTGTGTGTGTGTGCGTGTGCGTGTGTGTGACTTTATGTGCTCTTGTCTCCACCTCCCCAGTGCCGAGGTTACAGGTATACAATGACACAATGGCTTTTTTATTTTGTTTAGTTTTGGTTTTTGTTTTTTTTTTTTTTTTTTTTTTTGGTTTTTCGAGACAGGGTTTCCCTGTAGTTTCTAGAGCCTGTCCTGGAACTAGCTCTTGTAGACCAGGCTGGCCTCGAACTCAGAGATCCGCCTGCCTCTGCCTCCCGAGTGCTTAGTTTTGTTTTTTGAGACAGGGTTTCTCTGTAACTTTGGAGCCTGTCCTGGGACTCGCTCTGTAGACCAGGCTGGCCTCGAACTCACAGAGATCCACCTTTCTCTGCCTCCCGAGTGCTGGGATTAAAGGCACAAGCCACCACCACCTGATAACACAATGACTTTTTATGAATTCAGTTTCTCATGCTTGTACAGCAAGTACTTGAGCTACTGAGCCATCTCCCCGCTCCCCCCCCCCCCCCCCCCCGGGCCTCCCAGCCCTCATTTTAAGAGCAAGAAAAAGAGGTTCAGAAGTTTACCCAAATCTGACTCTCCCTGATCTCCCAGGCTCAGGTAAGGCAGGGATGGTGGTTGCAGTAGACTTGGCTTCTCTTCCCACCAGCACTACATACTGAAGGAAAGAAATGATTTTAAGTTACTCCGAGTAAAACCTTACACCACAAAGCAACAAGATTAGCAAGAATGCTGCAAACCAGATTGGGCAGGGCCAAGATTAAAACAGGAGTACTCAGAACCTACATACCAAGTGCTAGAGCTGGCGAGGCCTGTACACCGGGACCCATGCAGTGGTGCCTGCTCTGTCATACTGCTCTTGATGGACTCACCCTCCTGACCACCTGTCCAGGCATGACAGTAGCTGCCCAGAAAAGCAGTTTGCAGAGACATCCAAAGTGGTTCATAGCCACCTCAAAATATTGTTGTTAATTTAAAAAGTATTTTTATGTTTATCTATCGAGAGGGGTACTCACATACCTTGGTGTGTGTGGAGGTCAGAGGACAGTTTGTGGGAATCAGTTCTCTCCTTCCACCATGTGGGTTCCAGGGATCCAACTCAGGTCGTCAGTCTTGGTGGCAAGTCCCTTTACCCATCTTTCCAGGCCCCAGTGTTAAGCTTTTTAAAGAATACTGTAAAATTCAAGCATGGGGGCAGTGGATGCAGGAGGATCAGAAGTCCAGATCCTCGTGGAGGAAAGAAGGACTTTTAAGGGCAGTCTGGGCTACATGAAACCTCGTCTGAAAAGAAAAAAAAAAGGAAAGTATATATGTAATAGTGTAGTATTAATTGAAATGTCTACCTAGGACATTGGAGGAAGATATAGAACTCATTAATGAATGAACAGATATTTCCATAGAGAAAACCCTGTGTTTTTTTTTTTTTAATTTTATCTGTGTGGGTATTTTGTCTGCTCGCATGCCTGGTGTCCTCCAAAATTAGAAGGAGGGGAGGGCATCATGTCCTGGAATTGGAGATACAGATGGCTGTGAGCCCACCATATGGTTGATGGGAATTAAACCCGGATCCTCTAGAAGAGCAGCCACTGTTCTTAACCACTGCGCCGTCTCCCCAAGCCCTGCATTTTTATTGTTCCAATGCCGTGGGTGTGGGTGTTTCCTGTAAGTCTGAAGTTGATTCAGAGTAGCAATTGTAAACCAGTCTAGAAGCCCAGGCTTGTAATTCAGCACTCAGGAAGCTGAGTCAAGAGGATCAGAAGCCTGGGCCACACAGGGAGACCCTGACTCTTGAAAAACGAAGTTGTTTAGGTTGTAATGGAAATACCTCCCCAAGGAGACATTAAGGAAAAGGAGGCTAAGCCTGGCCGAGCAGCCCCTTGAACTTGGGCAAGGACTTGCTGGGTCCCAGTGGGTCCCAGGCGCAGGGCAGCATCCAGGTTCTGGTGACTTCTTTGTTATTAAGCAACTGACTGCACATATATTGTCTCCTTGAATGCAGTGTGGTCCCTAGAACAGCTGCCATGGGACCCTGAGGGCTGGCTGCTGCCCTCTGACCCTGCGTCTTGCTCTCCATGGCCCTTCCTCAGCACTCCTCAGTGGGGGAGCCCATTGGGAGCCCTAGTCATCACTAGGAGCGCACTAAGGAAGGAGGGATGGATGTACAAGAACCCTGATAGAAGCTGGGCATCCATAGGCTCTCTTAGGAGGGGACCCAGCAGGCAGAGCCCTGGTGGGTGACTGTGCTGAGGTGGTGGCCCTCTACTGGCAGGTCATCACCGGGCTCAAGCAAAGGATCTTCAGGCTGGAGCAACAGTGCAAGGAAAAGGACAACACCATCAAGTACGACCCGAGGGGAGCTGGTGGTGGGAGGGCCCCACCGTCTGTTGGGTGCTGCACTGGGCCAGAAGACTGACCTCTCTTCCATCTACCCTTTCCATTCTGAGTTTGTTCTGCCTTCCTGCCACATCTTTGTTCCATCCTAAAACTATGAGAAATGTTAGCTTCTCCCTTCCCTGTATGCAAGGGTGGGACCAAACATTCTACCACTAGGCAGGGGCTCTACCACCCCAGCCCCTCACTGGGGGATTCTAGGCAGCTTATCTACCACTGAGCCACACCCCAGCCCCTCACTGGGGGATTCTAGGCAGGGGCTCTACCACTGAGCCACACAGTCCTGTTTTCACTTTTAATTTTGAAACAGAACCTCCTTGTATTGATCAGGCCATCAGACCTTGAATCTCAAGCCTTCTGTCTTGGGTCCTGAGGAACCTGTATGACTGGGCTACACATTTAGGCTCAGCTTTCTCTTTAATTCAGATTCCCTCTAAATTTCATTAGGAAACCATTTCTCTTCAACTTCTTACTCCCCACCCCCACCCCTGTCAGAATGTCAATCACCTCTGATGTCCAGTGTGAACATTCTGGGTCTGGATTCCTCTCAACAGACACTGTGCTGCGCCCACCTTCTCCCTCCCTCCCCCCATTCCGGTCCTCCCTGCTTTTTTCTGGTCTCACTAAGCATAAGAGATGATCTTAAATGTGGTTGAGTCCATTTTCAGAAACTGCAGCAACCCGTCTGCACCTGTGCTCTGACTCCTACGGCATGTCTGGCCCTCGCTTGTTTCTTGATGAAATTTGTCAGTGTGAGTCTGGGTGTGTGCTGATTTCCTGTTTTGTTCCCTGAGCTCTGCTTCCTCCTGTGCCTTCTTTCTGAAGCGTGTGGCATATTGAGGGCAAGGTGACAGTGCTGGTGGTGGCGGGGAGCAAAGGATTTGTTTTTATTTTTCCTTCTGTCTTGTTTTGAGGCCACATCATTCTATGTAGCCCAGGCTGAGCTTGAGGTCACAGTCCTCCTGCGCCAGCCTCCTTGTGGAGTGCTGGGATGACATGCATGTGTCACTGCACCTGATTCTGATTCCTCTTCATAAAGTGGGCTGTTCTGCTCTGAAGGTGATGCAGGGTCCCTTGGTACCGCGACCCCAGTGTAGCCTTTCTTAGAGAAGACCGTCTGCCGATGGTCTGTGGGCTCATGAGGGAAGTGGCTGGGGCTACCCCGGAGGACACTTGTCTGGTGTGATTGTTCCAGAAGTATGGATTCGTGTGATCAAGGACAATGTCAGGCTTCTCTTTCCTATTGCCATCCCCTCTTTGAGTTCCGGGAGTGCCTCCTTCTCTGCCTGTCCTCTGGGTGCTAGTCCCGCCATGTTAACTCTGAACTTGGGTTTCCAGCAAACTTCAGACAGACATGAAGACCACCAACCTGGAGGAGATGCGCATCGCCATGGAGACATACTATGAGGAGGTGTGTACACCCTGAAGCCTGTGGAGAGGGAGGAGCCTGGTGCTCTGAAACCTGCAGCTCTGCCCGCACTTGGGCTCAGAGGACATGCAGAAGTCACCACAGCATAGTTTTCTCTCCTGGAATAAAGCCAGATTTGGGAAGCTGACTGTAGATTCGGGAAATGCTGTCCCCCACTTCTGTTGTGTTTCTGACACCTTCCCTTTGCAACCTCACAGATCCATCGTCTGCAGACCCTCCTAGCAAGTACTGACGCCACAGGAAAGAGGTATGACCTCATGTGGGAATCTCGTGTGTCTTTGTACTGTCGAGGCCACTCTGAAAGCCGGGTGGCCCTTACCTGCCACTGGCTCGCTCTCCTTGCCTTGGCAGCTGTGCAAGACTTACTGTGTATGTTGCATCTATGTGTACATATTTATGAGTATATGAACATGTGTGCACATATGGAGACCACCAGTCAACATCAGGTGTCTTCACCTGTTGATAGCTCTCCACCCTGTTTTCTGAAGCAGGGTCTCACAAGAACCTGGAGCCCCGGGTATCCTGCTGTTGGTGTCTCCCCAGTGCTGCCAGGCTTTTTAACTCGGGTGCTCCAGTCCTCATGGTTGTATAGCCGGTGCTTTACCACTGAGCCCTTCACCCAGCCCTCATCACTTGTTCCTGATAGTCACATTGATGCATATATGTTGGCCTTGTCACAGCCTCTCTGTTCTTACCGCCTGCTGACAGTCACCCAGGCCCACGTTCCAAGAGGGAACTGTGGAAGCCCCATGGCCGCTTCCAGCCTAGAACTGGACAGCGCCGGTCTTCAGAGTAATTTCCACCTTCCTTGTTTGAAACAAACTTTTTTGTTTTGTTGTTTTGTTTTTGATGTTAAAGTTTTCTCAAGTTAAGGTCTCTTTTTGTTTGTTTGTTTTGTTTTGTTTTTTGAGACACAGTGTCTCTGTGTAATAGCCCTGACTGTCCTGGAACTCATTTGGTAGATCAGGCTGGCCTCAAACTCACTGAGATCTGCCTGCCTTTGCCTCCCAAATGCTGGGATTAAAGGCGTGCGCCACCACTGCCCAGCAAGTTAAGGTCTCTTTACTGTGTAGGTTGTACCTATCTTTTGTAAACGATATGATGCCAAAATGCCAACAATTGTAGCACCCACACCAAGCAGCCTCTAATGCCTGAAACTCCAGCTCTGGGGGATCTGATGCCTCCGGTGGCCTCCATAGGCACCTGCAAGCAGATATGTAGATATATAGATATAGATACGGATGTATGATGTATATGTAAAACAAATCTGCCCATACCACAGGCTTCTGTGTAAATTGCCGGCACCAGGTGTGGCTATCCTTTTTCTCCTTTGTCCGCAGTTGCTCCAGACAGCAGCTGGAAGATATTCTCTTAAAGAGCCATGTAGGGCTGAGGAGGTAACTCCCTGGTGAAACTCTAGTCTGTTGTGCAAAACAAAGCCAGATATGTCTACATGCACACCTGTAATCTCAGTGCTGGCAGGGCGGGGAGTCTAGAAGGTCAGGGGATTAATCAGAGGAAAGATCCAGTACATAAGACTCACTGGCTGCCAGCTTAGCTCCAGGTTGAGTGGGAGGCCCCATCTCAAGGGAAAAGGTGGGGAGTGATAGAGTAGGACACATACATGAACACACAAATACAGATAGGTGGAGTCGGTCCTGTTATCTGCAGGAAGTAAATATCCTATGACGTCCCAGGGTTACTGAATTAGTAAATACTGAATCACCAGTCCTGGGCAGTGGATTTAGGTGTATGTCCCTGTGATCACTAGTGACATTTTTATCAAGGAAGATTCTGAGAGTGGTGTTGTGTGTCTTTATAGATTATATATTATATTTATGTAATATTTACATATTACATGTCTTTCATGTAATATATAGTATTGATTCACTATACTATATACTGACTTTCTAATACAGAACCAGAGACCAAGAGCCAAAGGTACACTAGGGGGCGCTCTGCACATTGCTATAGGACCACTCATTTTGGTGCCTCATGTATGTATATAGCTGTGTATGTATTTAAATAAATACATGATGGTCCTGAGAAAGGAACCTAGGGCCTCCCACATGCTAGGTAAGCATTCCCCCAACTGAGCTACATCCCCAACCTACTCCGTGGCCACATTATACACTAGCACAAAGTACAAAAAAATAAAATAGAGGTGAGTCTGGTAACACGCCCACATCATGGCAACGCTCAGGAGGTGGAGGAAGGAGAATCCTGAGTTCCAGGACATTCTGGAATATGTATGGAGACCCAGTCTTAACAATGGAGGGCACTGGGTACGGAACAATTACAGAGCCCTTGCCTGGCATTCCTGTGTTTAAAAAAGAAATAATCAGCTGAAGTTACATTTCCCTAATCGGGGAATTAGAGCTGGTTTCCGGTCAGATTGTTAATGTTCTTGTGTGTAAGGCACTCTGACCTCAAAACCTGGTAAGAAGCCGTCTGTGTTCCTGTTTGAGATGTTTCCCAGTCTAGAAGTACGACCCTCAGCTTGTCCCTTGCTTATTCCCAGGCCCATAGTGGAGAAGAAGCTGGGTATGAAGAGGCAGAAGAAGATGAGCAGTGCCCTGCTGAACTTGACCCGCAGCGTGCAGGAGCTGACAGAGGAGAACCAGAGCCTGAAGGAGGACCTGGACCGCATGCTCAGCAATTCCCCCACTGTCTCCAAAATAAAGGGTATCTGCCGGCAGGCCACTCACAGAGGGAGACACAAGGAGACAGGTCATGTCTTGTTCTATGGTGAAAGATAGGAATCGGGCCCCATTCAAACGTGGAGAACTTGGTCACAAGCCTCAAATCAGATATGTCCCCTTACCTGTGCAAAAGGACTTGTCGGTAGGACGGGTGCCACACTGGTCTGGGCCCATGGGGCTGCGGAGATATAGGGGATTTCCATCTGGTTCTAGGGGCCTTCAGGATACTGGGGCTTTTGCTTTGCTTTGCTTTGCAGTACTGGGGATAGAACCCAGGTCTAATATGGACTAAGGGAGGGGTCCCCGCTGAGAGCCACTTCCAGCCATAGGCCCCAGGGCTTTTTTTTTTTTTTTTCTGAGCAGTGAAGTTGACATTTCAGAAAGGAGGAATGGTTGAGCTCTGAGGCAGGTGCCCGCCATGCTGGTGTACTGGGCGTGCTGCAGGTCCCTGGCAGACAGACAGAACCAAGTGATGGCACCCAGCAAGATGGGTACCGGAAAAGAGCAAAGCCAAGTCTTAAGCCTGGAACATTTAGAAGTTTAGGTAATGAGGGGCAGTTAGTAGCGCGTGGTCAGCAGTGGCCAGAGTATGACAGCAAGCTTTGAGTGTCTCAGGTGTGAAGAGTGAGACTAGCATCTGGAGTTTAGCAGAGTGACAAATCATCAGGCTGGGGTCGTAGCTCATTTGGAAGAGTCCTTGCCTAGAGTGCTTGGAGCCCTGAGTTCGAGCCCCATCAACACATAAACCAGGCATGATAGAGCATGCATCTCAGTACACAGGAGATGGAAGCAGAAAGAGCAGAAGATCCAGGTTGTCCTCCATTATTATATAGTAAGTTCGAAGCCAGCCTGGCCCACGTGAGATAAGCAACCCTTGGGTGACAAGCACCTGCCCAGTGGGGTCTGTGGCTTGGCTGTCAGTCTTTGCAGTGGGAAGCAGTGAGTCCATGTCTCAGAAGAGTGGCCCTGCTACAGGGCCCATGGGCACTGTCTCGTAAACCCCATTGCCCTCCTTAGGTTACGTAGACTGGAGCAAGCCCCGGCTGCTGAGACGCATCGCAGAGTTGGAAAAGGTAAGTGCGGGTCTAATGTCTCATTGGGCCCACCTGCCAAGGAGCAGCCATTGTCTGGATTAGTGGGGATCAGAGTCACAGAGTGAGACAAGCCACTCAGCACGCACATAGGGTTGCTTAGCAGGCCTTACCAAGAGCATAGGAGAGACATTATTACTTGTAGGTCTGGGCAAGGCTTGAGATTGTATCGTTCACAGCCCTCATTTTATAGAGGGCCAGGCCCAAGAACCCATCACCAGGCTTCCTGGAGCCACAGGTGCATGTGTACGACCATGCGTGCCTGTGGTCTAGCCTGGTGCACACATCTGCAAGTCCCAAGCGTCTTTATAATACGCAAATCTTCAGCAATCTCTTCATCTAACTTCTGCCAGCAGACATGAGCTGCTGTTCCTCTTTCCCCACCCCCACACCGGCCCCATAGAGGAGTCTGGCTCTGGGAAACCTGTGCATAATGTTAGGATCTTGAGATAGAATGCCAGGGACATAACTTAGTGACACAGTGCCTCCTAGACTCTAGGCAAGGGCAGGGGCCATGACACAATGGTAGAGCACCTGCCTGGACTCCACAGTGAATGACTGGGGGCGTGGCTCAGAGGTACAGCACCTGCCTAGAATCTGTGCCTGACTTGGTGGCTCAGGACTTTCCCAGCATGGGTTGCATCCCCAGTGCTGAAAGAAAAAGTTCTGAACCAGAATTTCCCAGTTGTTTGACAAAGCTGTACAAGGCCTGAGGGAGAATGTTTTAAATATAGTCAGGTCCTGACAAATTAGAACATAGAAAAGTAGACAGAGCAGAAAGGGAAAGAAGTTTCTGTGTTGTGGAAATACTTAATATGTAAAGCATACTGGGAAATACAGGAAATCCAGGTATATTCAGAGACCCAATAGCAAAGGCCTGGGGAAACAGGAGGCACTTTCAGACAGAACTGGACTGGTTGAACAGCAAGCACAAGGGTTGGAGATATCTGAATTCTGATGTGTGCGTCCTCCTTGCCTGCCTCCCTCCTTGGTGGCTTTCATCATATATGGTCTTGGTAGCTCTGACCCGTGTCCTGCCTCTGGGACTGGCCAGCACTATGGGAAGAGAACCTACTGACTCAATCCCTACAGCAAAGCTTCTCCCACACACTGGAGATTGGCCGCCCCTGAGTCTCACAGAGGTAGAGTTAACAGATGCTTTCATTGCCTCCAGAAGGTGGGCTCCTCAGAAAGCCCAAAGCTGTCTACTTCAGAGCTGGTCAAGCCGAATCCCCTGGTCCACTCCTCATCCAACATCTCAGTGCAAAAGCAGCCCAAAGGGGACCAGTCCAAAGAGGACCAGCCCAAAGGGGATCCGTCCGAGGACCAGGAGCATCTCCAAGGAACCGTGAAGATCCTGAAGGGGGAGCGGAGCGCACTGCAGGCACAGCTGGCGGAGAAAGAGTAAGTGACTGACTTGGAGGGCTAAAGTGCCTTTCCTGTAGGAGTTAGTGCATCCCTGTTTCATAGCTCTGAACACCCATATCACGGGGAGGGCAGCGCTTGCCTGCAGTCTCGGGACTTGGAGGGGTATAGACAAGAAGATCACCAGTTCAAGGCCAGCCTCTGTGTCTTAGTTATTTTTAAATTGCTGTCATAAAACTGTGACCAAGGCTGCTAGCCCTGCCCACCCTGAAAGATTTGGAGATGAAGGGTCTCAGGCCCCACCCTTCTGGAAAAGCTGGTATGGGAAGCAATGCCTACCCACCACCCACCTTGGAAGTCCTGGGGCCAGGTGCAAGCCTCAGGCCCCACTCGCCTGAACACTGGTTGGGAATGCAGACCTTTCCCTGCCCCCTCCAAACATCTCCCTCATCCCTGCCCTGCTTGCCCAGGGCCTGATGGAGAGGTTAGGGTTTCAAGGCCTGCCACCTTAAGCCCCATTCATTTGAGCGCTGGTGAGAGGTACAGGGCCTCAGCTTTTGCCCACCCATGAGCTGGCTTGGGATGCTAACCTTGTGATCCCACTCAGGAACTAACTGGACTGAGGGCCTTAGCCCTGACTGCCTGGGAGCTGTTGGGGATGCAAGGGCCTCAGATTCCACCCACCTAGGAGCTAGTTAGGATTGCAGCTTTCAAAGCCCCGTTCAGTTGGAGAGGTTAGGATAGAGGACTCAAAACCCTACCCTCTGGGAAGCCAGGTGTGGCATGCACCTGTAATTCCAACACTTGGAGGCTGAGGCAGGAGGATCTCAAATTTGATGTAAGCCTGGCTACATAGTGAAGCTCAAAAGCCCAAGTTCTGGGGCTGTAACTCAGGGGTACAGAACTTACTTAGCATGTGAGATGTAACTTAGTGGTACAGATCTTGCCTCGCATGTGAGATGTAGCCGTGGTATTGAACTTGCCTAGCTTGTGGGCCATCTTAAATTCAAGCCCTAAAACCATGGGACTGTGGGAAGGCAAAAAATGTAAAAGTTGAGGGTGATGAAACCCTGCCAGTTGTGCCCCATTTGCAGCAAGGGCCCCAGCTGCCTTGTGGGATAGTTTCCTGGGCATTGATGGACGTTGGTGGAGGGCTCCTTGTAAGAAGTAGCATTTCATGGAAACCTTGTACTCATGACGGTGGGCCTGAGAGCAGATGAGGGAAATGGCCACCGAGTCTGATGGCCTGGATTAGATCCTGGGACCCACATGGTGGGAGGCCAGCACCAGCTCCCCCAGGTTTTCCTCTGACCTCCACATGTGCGTCATGATACATGTGCAAGTGTGCATGCATGACACAGTATATATAAAAATAATCTAAATGACATTGGTTATTTTGAAGTAACTTCTGCATTTTCTGTCAAGCTCTCATCAATGCAAAACAAAGCAATAAAAAAAACCACAGTTCTGTCCCCAAAGGGATTAACAGTTTATTCTGTAGCCAGATATGAGTGACTATAGTTACCTTAAATACCGTGTTCCACTATGGGACAGTTTCATGAAGTTTTTAAAGTACCAGAACAAAGAAAGCCCTAAATCGAGTGATTTAGAATACACTGGTAGAAACCACAGGTAGCAGGGTACAGAGGAGTTGGGGGATCTCCGTTACAGCTTTGGGTGCTGTCTAGGGACATTTTTGGTTTTTTGTTTTGTTTGTTTGTTTGGATTTTGAGACACAGGTTTCTTTCTCTGTGTAACAGCCCTAACTGCCCTGGAACTCGTGTTTTTTTTTTTTAAGACTTATTTATTTATTACATATACAGTGTTCTGCTTGCATGTATACTTGCAGGCCAGAAGAGGGCACCAGATCTCATTACAGATGGTTGTGAGCCACCATGTGGTTGCTGGAAATTGAACTCAGGACCTCTGAAAGAGCAGTCAGTGCTCTTAACCTCTGAGCCATCTCTCCAGTCCTGGAACTCGTGTTTTGTGGACCAGGTTGGTCTCAAATTCCCAGAGATCCACCTGCCTCTGCCTCACTAGTGCTGGGATTAATATTGTGTGCCACCGCCACCACCCAGTCTGGGGGCATTCTTAGTCTTTGGGTTGGTGGGAGCCAGAGGTCTGCTTGTACCTTCTGAAAGGAAAAGTCCCTTGGATGTGAGGTCAGACACAGAGGTGGACATATGTGGCTGTTAGAACTAACGGCTAGCTGTAACAAACTCTGCGTAGCCACAGATGGTCTAATTGGTCACCTGTGTAAATTGGTTAACACAAGAGGACCAAGGAGACAACTCAGTGGTTTAGAACACTTGTTGCTTGGCAGAGACGACCCAGGTTCAATTCCCAGTACCCACACTGCAGCACATAACTATCCATAACTCCAATTCCAGGGAACCCGACATGCTCTTCTGACATGGCACATGGTGCCCATATATGAGACAAAATAGTCATACACATAAAGTAAAACACATCTTTTTAAAGTTTTCTTACTGTGTTAATACGGGCGTGGAAGCTGCAGTTCACACTGCGAGGTAACATGATAGCTACCACATACAAATCCCTTACTGTGTGACAGTCACCCTTCTACCCACTCCACATTCAGTGTGGAGATTAGCCGGGACCTGGAGAAGCAGGTTCTCTGGCAAGAAGTGGCAGGTCTGAGTTTTAAACAGAATTTCCTCGGGGCTGAGTACATGGCCATGGTGTCACCCATACCTGACACCGGGGCTGAGTGTCAGCAGTGCCCAAGGCTAAGCCAGAACAGAGCAGGTCCTTTCTGATTTCAGACCTTGCACTGAGCAAGGCTCTGTGTCACTCATTGTCCTCTGTCATGTTGAGGTCTCTTGTCTCAGGGTAGGATCTTACCTGCTTCTGCTCATGTTGACCTTATCCTATGACAGTCCCTCTGCAGGGGTGTCAGCAGCGCAGTTAGCACCCTCAGAGATGCTCTGGCCCTGTCCTTAGGACCAAGGACCTGTCTAGATTCAGTACCTAAGGAGGGAAGCGGGGTGACGGTACAGGAAGCATCCTTCATCTGGGCTAGCCTTGGGTCTAGTGACCATGGAGATATCTGCTTGTCTCAGCGTGGAGATGAATAAGCTGCTGCAGGCCAAGATCAACTTGGAGAAGGAGCTGGAGATAGCCAGGGAAGGCGAGAAGGAGAGGCGTGAGCAGGAGCAGGCTTTGAGGTAAGTACACTGAATATCAAGTAGTGTTTTGATTGTGTTTTTTAATTTTGTTTGGCCAAGGATCTCACTGTGTAGTGCAAACTGGCTTCAGTGTGCCACCTTGTGACTTCATCCACTCAATTGTCAAACCACATTTGCTGAGATCACAAGTGTGTGTCCCTACCCTGGGATGCCCTGAGTTTGTGTGTGACAGGCTTTCATGTACCCAATTCTGGCTTTGAACTTATTATAGCCAAAAATGAGCTTGAACTTCTTATTCTCCTGCCTCTACCTTCCAAATGCCAGAATTACCTTGCTCTTTTGTGTAGTACTGGAGATGGGCCCAGGACTTCCCACACACTAGGCAAGCTCTTTACCACAGATCCCTTTCCAACTCACGATATTTCAGGAATAGGGCTGGGCCTAGTATCCTCAGCCCTGCCCTTGAAGGCTCTTAGAACACAGGTGACAATTTAGAGAGCCCCTGCAGTGGCGTTGATGGTGACCACCAGTTACCAGAAGCCCATTCCTGTAGCCTGTCCCTATGCAGCTCTGCCTGAACCACTGTATGACAGTTCTCCCTACCAGATGACGACCAAGGATCATCTTTTCCCTTTGTACTTTAGAGAGGAAATTGAAGCTCTCACCAACAAGTGTCAAGAACTGGAAGAAGCTAAGAGACGAGAGAGAGAGACTACTCTGGCAGTCACTCATGAGGTACCATAGGCTGTGTTGTTCCCTCGACTTTAGGCATAGGTGGGGCTCCAAAACCCGAACCATGAATGTAGATGCCTCAGGCTGGCCTAGGGTCTTAGGCAGTTTGGACAGGACAGATGCAGCTCTGAGATGGCATGAATGCCAGAAACGAAGTGGGGAGGAATGGCCCAGTCCTAGCCTGCATAGATGTGACTACCAGAACATACTGTCTGGGCAGCTATCTTGCTGCAACTTCCCTGTCTCTCCTACCCCCGTATTTGTCTCATTGGTTTTGTAGGACTGGACCCAGGGCTTTATATATACTAGACAGGGGCTCTACCACTGAGCCACACCCCAGCCCCTCACTGGGGGATTCTAGGCAGGTGCTCTACCACTGAGCCACACCACAGCCCCTCACTGGGGGATTCTAGGCAGGGGCTCTACCACTGAGTCACACCCCAGCCCCTCACTGGGGGATTCTAGACAGGTGCTCTACCATTGAGTCACACTCTAGCCCCTCACTGGGGATTCTAGGCAGGTGCTTCCTCCTTTTTATCTAAATAAAAAGAAAGGTTTTAGCTTTAACATGGTAAATACAATAACTTTATAAATACAATAACTTTAACATGGTAAATACAATAAAAACAGGAAGAATTACATTTACAGTAGTCATTCAGTCCATTTGCATTTGGCAGATTCAGAGAAAATCTTTTTGGGGGGGTTCGTTTTTTTTGTTTTTTGTTTTTTGTTTTTTTGGGTTTTTTTTTTTTTTTTTTTTTTTTGGTTTTTTGAGACAGGGTTTCTCTGTGTAACAGCCCTAGCTGTCCTGGAACTAGCTCTTGTAGAATAGTCTGACCTCGAACTCACAGAGATCTGCCTGCCTCTGCCTCCCAAGTGCTAGAATTAAAGGCGTGTGCCACTACCACCCGGCCAAGAGAAAATATTCTATCTATCCTCTCTTGGTGAGTCCAAAGTTGTGTACTTGTGTACCTAATTTACCTATTAGGTAATCTATGCTAACTTGTATTACCAACACAAAATTACCTTTTTAGACCTCAAAACATTTTCTTAGATAAACAATTTAAAGTTTTATGTCTCAGCCTTATAAACTTTAACCTCTTATGTAAGTTTCTTTTCTAAATTTGGTAACAAGAAAATCTATAACTATCTTGTCTTCAGCTACATCAGAGCCCTGAGAAAGATATATTACCTAAATAAGCGGGAAGAGCAGAACAAGCAACTTCCAAAACTATAGAAATGACAGAAGCAGCTGGTTGCCTGGGCAGTCACCCAAGGTTCCTCTGCAACTTTGGGTCATCTGTCTTTGCCTTAAAGGCCTAGAATATCCGAGAGACTTTTCTGTAAACCAGGATTTTGAAAGACTGTCCCACATATCTTGACAAAGTTTGGCAGTCTTTTTTCCTTTGTGTCCTGCTTGTCCAGTTTGTACAGTATAGTGTTGGCAGTCAAGGCAAGGGCAGTTTCTTGCCAAAATGACTAGCTTTGCCACAATGAAAGCAAACTCTGTATAGAGGTTCTTTGATTCCCATCATCTCTCCCTTTATGAAATAGATTGGTACTGTTAGTTACAGATGTGTCTCGTCATGAAAAGTGTTGCATTATTAAACACCATAAATGCTATATTCTGTAGGCCTCTGAAGTGTTTGAAGATTACCTATCTATATAAAATATACCTGTTTAACCTTGAAAGCATACCTAACATGACTACAAATTTGATTGTTATAGATGACCAACTACTAACCTGCATTTCTTAATTATACATTAAATTTTTAAATAAGCTGCATAAGCACAATACCCCCCAAAAGAGTAGAAACATATATACAGTATAACAAAAGTAAATTTAAATTTGTATCAATATACCAAAATCCATACCAATATAAAATACTTGAGGTTAATATAGTCTTTTTATCTTTACCTAATAGTTACCCTATATTCCTACAATCCCCTAAATGATGACAAATATCCATAACCCACCAAATGACCAAAAACCACCCACCCTACTGAATGTGAGTGTCCTGTTCTCTAGACTGCTTCCTCTTGTCTGGGGGTAATGGCATCCTGGAGGAACCCTGAGAAAATTAGACAGTGGTCAAGTCCTGGAGACGTTGTCAGTCTCTGAATGTTCCCATTGCACAGGGATCAGCATGTATGCCACCTTTCTTGTAGTTTTTCCTGGTTTATTTCTTCTTCTCTGCAGCCAGAACTTTCAAGAGGTCTCCCCTGATCAAACCTGATCTCTGTTATTGAAGGAATCCACAGCTTTTTGTTTCCTGAGGACACAAAAACATAACCTCTCTGACCCAACTCAATATGTTTTCTGAATTCCATTTTAAAGTTTAGGCATCCCTACAGTATCTAGGATGGTTTAATTCAGCAGTTCCTTTTATAATCCAGTGTCTTCCAGCAGCTGTCATTCACTCACCAACATTCAAAAGATGTAAAGTCACCACACCATACAAGATCTAGATTCCCTGTGTATTTCCCATCTTTATTTTTAAATTTAGTTTTTACTATGACTATACCCATTTGCTTTTCTTTCTTAGTGCCTACACACCTTTTTTTTTAAATATTTATTTACGTATTATGTATATAATATTCTGTGTACATGTATGCCTGCAGGCCAGAATAGGGCAACAGACCTCATTACAGATGGTTGTGAGCCACCATGTGGTTGCTGGGAATTGAACTCAGGACCTTTGGAAGAGCAGGCAATGCTCTTAACCGCTGAGCCATCTCTCCAGCCCCCCCTACACACCTTTTAAAACTGTTTTTTAACTGTTCAGTTTTTTCCGTCTGGACCTGATTTATTGTACACCTGTGGCTTTGCACTGGTGGCTGGTCTGGCCTGCTCAGATCTGTGTGAGGCGAGCTTTATGCCCTGTGGGTCTGACTGAGAGCTGCATTTAACCAGGAGCTGTGTTTATCCGTGATCTGATTTAACTGCTGAGCTCTAGGAAATTGGTACCCACAATGTGGCAGGCATTTTTACTTAGCTTATTGTTTCTAATTAACGTGTCAGCTGCTCAAGTGCTCACTTGTGGCCGAGCTGCACCTCTGTATGCTCAGAGAACCAGGCTGCTAGGAAGCTATGTCAGGGATTTGTTTTGTTTTTTCAGCTTCCTCGGGCCCTATGTGGAAATTCGGCCCCCACATTGGGCACCAAAGATAGCCTACTTTCTTGGGCCACCAGGCCCCAAATCATAACACAGAGACTTATTAATTATGAATGCTTGGCCTGAGCTTAGGCTTGTCTCATTAGTTCTTTTAACTTAATTTAACCTGTTTCTATTCATCTACATTTTGTTTGGGGCTTTTTACCTTCCTTTCGTTCTGTATGCCCCACTTTCCTGCTTCCTCTGTGTGACTGGCTGACTCCTGGCGTCTCCCTAGAGTTTCTTTTTCTTTCTTACCCCAGCCTAAATTCCTCCTTACTACTTACTCTAGCTGCCCAGCAGTTCTGCCTATATCTCCACCTCACTACTGGCCATTCAGCTTTTTATTTAGACCAATCAGGTGCCTTAAACAGGCAAGGTAAAACAGCAACACATCTTTACATAATTAAACAATTATTTCACAACAGGGGCTCTACCACTGAGCCACACCCCAGCCCCTCATTGGGGAATTCTAGGCAGGGCTCTACCACTGAGCCACACCCCAGCCCCTCATTGGGGGATTCTAGGCAGGGCTCTACCACTGAGCCACACCCCAGCCCCTCACTGGGGGATTCTAGGCAGGGGCTCTACCACTGAGTCACACCCCAGCCCCTCACTGGGGGATTCTAGGCAGGTGCTCTACCACTGAGCCACACCCCAGCCCCTCACTGGGGGATTCTAGGCAGGTGCCCTACCACCAAACTATACTTCTAGCCTTCGTATGTTTTGAGACAGGATCTCATTGAGTTACCTAGGCTGTCCTTAAACTTAGAGTTCTCCTGTCTAGCTTCTTGAATGCTTGGATTACAGGCCTATGGCAGCAGGCCTCTCCTCCTTTTTTTTTTTTTTTTTTTTTTTTATGGAAGTCTCAGGACTTGCTGTCACTCAGCAGAGGCTTTGTAGCTGTGAAGGTCACCTGGGTATTCTCCATCTCCAAAAGGTCAGCAAGAGACCCTCTGGTCCCTGTTTCCCGGGCCGTTGACATTTTCGTTTCTGGGAACTGATATGTACCCTCTTTCTAATCTGTCCCATGTGTTACACCGACACTAGCATAGGTGGAACTAGTACCTCGGGCTAACCTCCTGTGCTAGTCTTCGCTCCAGGAGGGCTTGATATGTGAATGCATAATAGATAAACTTTCGTGGGCCATCCATGGTGGTGCAGGCCAATGATCCCAACACTCGAGAGGCCAAGGCAGGAGGATGGAGAGCTCAAGGCTAGCCCCAGGAGCTTGGGAGATGCCTCAGTAGGGAATAACACTTTTGCTCCACACACATAAAGACACTTGGGTCAGAGAGAGGAGGATAGCCGGGACTTGCTGGCTACCAGCCTAGATACAGATTCAATGAGGGATTTTTTTTTTTCTTAAGAGAATAGAGAAAGACATCTGACAGCCTCCTCCAGCTTCCGTGCACAAACAGGCACACAAACCTACACAGACAATAAGTAAACAAACTGAAAAGAGATGTATGAGTTCAGGCAGGAATCTACCGCAGACAGAGCCGGGGCCTTCACTATGAGGACAGGCCATGAAGAGCATGTCATGGCTGAGCATGAAGTCGGCTGGTTTGAACAATTGTAGCGACCGCTGAGCCACAGGGCATCCTAGTTGCTGGGTTCCTGGTCCTGGGTGACTGAAAGAACAGACATCTTGAAGTGTGAAGATTACACAGGGAGATGGGTGGGATGTGTCTGGGCCTGTGAGGTGCCTACTCAGCCTCCCTCACAGGAGCACCCTTCCCATCCTGAGGTCTCCCATCTGTCCCACATCTTAGACTAAATGAAGATCTTAGTTTCAGTGCTGACTGACACATTGTGGCCTCAGTTACCTACTGGGTGTGCTTATCCTCGCCCATGGCTGGGAAGACTGTTTGTGTAGCACACTCTTCCACTGAACCTGCCTGTAATGTGTGTGCAGTAGGGTACACGTGGGCAGGTAGGCGAGGCTGGCCCGCCAGCGAGCCTCTGGGCTCTGCCTGTCTCTGCCTCTCCAGTGCTGAGATTACAAGCACACGCCACCATGCCTGACTTTCCACATATTTGCCAAAGAGCAAACTCAGGGCCTCACACTAGTGCAGCAAACACTCTTCTGACGGTGCTGTCTCCCCAGCCTTGACCCTGCCTTTTGATGTGAGGAGAGAATATTCCAGTAATATGGATTTTATTGAGAAGAACCCTGGTGGGCAGATTTCGAGAACACGACCTAGCAGTCAGCGACATTTTCTGCCAAAAGCCCTGCTGGAAATACTGCCACTTCAATCTCCCAAATCCCACTTTTATCATACCGCATCAATCTTTAAAAAGAGCCCAAAAAAGACTGCCACTGCACCAGCCTCAGACTTTGTTTTATTAAGTCTACTGTCTGATGAGCAAGGCCTGTAATATCCTGGTTAATATCCTGTCCGCAGCCCACTGATGACGTCACTAACGCTGCTGGCCCCCTTTCATTTCCTGCAGGCCCTCCCAGAGCTCCGTTCTCCATCACCCTGCAGCAGGCACTCCAAGCCAGACTCTGACAATGAGCCCGACTCCCCCACCAGTGCTGACAAGGGGGCTGGCTGCCAGTCCCCCGCCCCATGCTCTGAAGAGAGGAGAGAGGCCGCTGTCAGAACCCTGCAGGCCCAGTGGAAGGCCCACAGACACAAGGTGAGCTTCCTGATCCATGTCCAGCTGCAGAGAATATCTAGCGTGGCGTTCACGTGCTCTGTGACCCAGTGTGTTTTGCACATCCATTCAGCGCGTTCCCCCAGCCCCACACCAGCAGTCATCCATTGTGTTTAGAGTGAGATGCTTGCAGAAGGGGGGGGGGGCGCAAGTGCTGGCACCTTGAAAGGAGAGGTGGTACATGCTTGTAATCTCAGTACCAAAGAGGATCAGGAGTTCAAGGTCAGCCTAAACCACAGGAGACCCTCTCTAAAAACAAACTAGTAACAGTCCAGTGACCTAGCTTCAGCCATCTTGGATGGCCACAGGACTGTGTTTCTAGTTCCATCTTTTATCAGCCAGTTTCCCTGGTATAAATAGCAATTGATCAGCATTGGACATGGATCCAGATGCTCCTGAGTAGACAGGAAAGCTTTCTTTTCTGAGTAGATACCAGTTCCAGAGCAAGTGATTATTGGATTATCCCCCTCTAGTAGGACACAAGGGCCCCTCCCTGCTTCCCTCTCTCCCTCATGGGAAGAGAGTTAACATGGGCTCAGATTCTTTTATTTATTGAATCATTTTTAAAGTTAGTTGCAATGTTATTCCCCTTAATATTGTCCCAGATGTGGTCACGAGAGCCCCTCTGCTCTTGCCGTTGTGGCTGTCATCTTACTGAACACGTCATTGATTTCTGGCAAAAGAAGGTTCGCAGGCCTCCTGCGCCACACGTAGAACTTGCCGGTAGTCTTAGAAGCCACTCGCCTACTGTGCCCATTCTTCCATTGTTGGCTGTCGCAGATGGAGAAGTAGAAAGTGGAGTAGACGCTAGAGAGGGTGAGAGTGGGCGTGAACATCATCGTGTGTGATAAACTTGAAGGAAACATCCCAGCAGCCATTGCTGCACCGCAGTACACAGCGTCAGCTGCTTTTCTTGATGCTGTGCCAAACCTGTCAACCAGAAGCAACTTCAAGGACAGACGGGTAGATTTGGGCCACCGTTTGTTGGTCCTGTCATGGCACCAGGAGCACGAGGCAGCTGGTCACATTGTGTCCACCATCAGGCAGCAGAGGCACAAGTGTGCTTGGCTCTATTCTCCCTTCTGTGCAGGTTCAGGACCTCAGCCCACGGCGTGGCACCACCCACACTTCGGGTGGGTCTCCCCACCCAGTTAATGCAATCTGGAAATCCTCTCTCAATCACACCCAATGGCGTGTTTCCATGGTGATTCTAAATCCAGTTAGTTGACAGTGAGATTAACCATCAGAGATACTGACTAGAACATTCTTTTAAGGAATGGAAGCCTCTGTCGAGACTTCACTCTGCTCACACTAATTCATTTCTCAATTTCCTTATTTCAGAAAAGAAAAGCAGCTTTGGATGAGGTAAGTCAGGTCAATTTCACCGGTTTCTAAACTACTGTGGTATAAACCTGAGATTGTGGGGAAGAGGACATGGGGGATACACACACTTGTGTAAGGGGTGCCAATGTGCATGGAGGTCAGAGGAAGGCCTTGTTCCCTTGAGACAGGGTTCATCATTGAACCTGAAGCTAGGCTGGCTGCCTCAGTATCTACCCCTCAGGTGTGCTGGGTTCCAGACGCATGTGACCACACCTGACTCTATGGAAGTGTGAGGGATTCAAATTCAGGTGTTACACTTACACAGAAAGTGCTTTTCACCTCTGAGCCATCTCTCCAGCCCAGCCAAGTATATTTAAAGGCATTTCCTTAAGTCCTGGTTTTCAGGAAATGAATTCAAACACAGTCACAGAGTTTAAAATGTTCTAGTAACAGAAACATAAAATGAACACCAGAGTAATCTGTACATTTTTTAAATTTCCTAGCACACCCTTTCCCCCACTCCCATTCCCAGTTCATAGCTGAGCAATCCCACGTGCTCAGCCACAGGTGCCAGGACACACATGTTGTAAAGCAGGGAGAATTGAGAGGGTCTGAGGACTGGAGCTGCCATCTTGCAGCCCAGATGTTCCCATGGGACACTTGGGGAAGGAAGTAGGGTTGTCCCAACAGGAGAGCTGACAGGAAGGAGAACAGGTTATGGTGGCCGTGAAATTGGAATAAGAGACTGATATTTGTTATTGGGGCTTCCTGCATGCTAGATGTGGCCCTACCACTGAGCTACACTCCAGCCCCTCACTGGGGGATTCTAAGCAGGGGCTCTACCACTGAGCACACTTTTAATGTAGGTAGAGTGCTTATCCAGCATGCACAAGTCCCTGGGCTCAGTCACCAATACTTTAAAAGCAGAAAAAGACCTTTCTGTAGTTTTTGTGACTGGAGGATGTGCGTGAAAGGAAGTAGATGCAGCAGGTCCACCCTGCTGTGAAGACATCCCAGTGTGTGAAGTCCGGAGGGCAGGCACTGTGGCCCTAACCTGTAATCCCAGCACTCAGGCGGCAGAAGCAGGAGGTTCAGCACACACTGAGGTCTTCCAGAGCTGCGTAGCCAGACCCCGACTCAAAAAGCAGAAACAACGTGTGAAGTCTGAACTAATATTGGCAGCTGGTGTAACTGTCCTAGCCCCTGATTGGACTGTGTTCAGGACTGGTTTGTGCCTTTCCCTCCCTGTGGACTGGTACATGTGCACATGCCAGCATGTAGGGTTAGGAGGGCCAGGCGGGAGGCGCTGTGTCATACCCCTGAACTTACACCGCAGGATGAGCTTTCTCCATTCCCCTTTAGTCTTCTAGAAACTGAGTCCTTCCCTCTTTCCTGCCAGGCAGCAACTGTGCTCCAAGCGGCCTTCAGGGGACACCTAGCTCGTTCTAAGCTGTTACGCAACAAAGCCCCAGACTCCAGGTCTCCGAGCTTGCCGGGCCTTCCCAGCTTTTCCAACCAGGTAACCATCTGACTGGACGGACACCAGCTGCTCGGCCCTTCTTCAGCAGAGGAATCTCAAGCTCTTTGCAGCCTTCTCATCTTCCTAGCTGGGCAGATGTGCCTGGTGCTTCACCCATCCGTGTCAGGGGCAGCCCAGCAGTGGTCCCTTTGACACATCCAGGATTGCTGATGAGGAGCGCTGTTGGGGAGCGCTGTTGGTGTTGGGGAGCGCTGTTGGGGGTGCAGCTGGAAAGCACGCCCCTCCTGCCCCAGATACTTGCATGCTGCATTTGGGGACACCTGGGTGGCCCCAGACAGTTCTTTCTCCTGTTGTCATTAGCTGCAGAGCTCTCCCACATCTCGTGTCCCAAGCCCCACCTTCCAGCCTGAAGACAGCCCAGCACAAGAGGAGGCCATCACTGTCATCCAGTCCATCCTCCGGGGATACCTGGCCCAGGCCAGGTTCATGTGAGTGGGGGGCCACAGGCATCTCTGTGCTGTTACTTCAGGGGATGGAGGTACCCATTTTGGTGTTACCCAGAGTTCCTGTGGGATTCACAATGATGTGCTGTCATGATACTGTGTGAGCCATGGCCTGGCAGTTCACCATAGCAACTGGTAGGCCTTTAGGGATATCCTAGCTTCACTTCCGCTATTGGGTAGGCTGTAGGCTCTCACCCTCTAGAGAAGACCATCCTACAACTTGTCTCCATGATGGGGGAAGCAAGGAGGTGTGTGGACAGCGGGTGGAACAGGGCCCATTAGTGTGTGGGCATCATAAACTTGGGCTAATGTACAGTCTGTCCCTTTTAAAGAAAAATGCATCTTGGCACAATAGTACGCACCTGGAATTCCAGCGCTCAGGAGGCTGAGGCAGGAGGATCTCTGTGAGTTCAAGGCCAGCCTGGTCTACAGATCAAGTTCCAAGACAGCCAGAATCAAAATCCTGTCTCAAAAAAACAAAACAGAACAAAAAGAAAGACCCTGGGTTCAGCAGGGCCTTGAATACATGAGCCGAGGGCATAGACTCTCAGGGCCAGCATTGTCAAGGCCTAGGCACACTCGCCTGTGGAAGTGGCTGCTGCCCCGTGGATTGGTGCTGTGGCAGGCAGGCCAGATTATCTGTGTTCTCCAGCCCCTGGTTCAGCCAGAGCTTTCTGTCTTCCAGTGCCAACTGCTGCAGAGGGCTCGCCGTCTCGGCTCAGAGGGAAGCTGTCTCATCCACACCCTCAGGATCCACCTCCCCACCTTCCCTAGCAGCTTCTTCTGGTAATTTCTTTCATTTGGTTCCACCACAAGGGGGAGGTGGCCCTCCAAGGGTTAAGCCAAAAGAAGGCTGGGTAAGAATGCAAGGGGCTTGTCCCCACTGTGAGCTGCCTCAGCCAGCCTGAGTTCATATCTACTCTGGAAAACCAGACCCTGCCTTTCCTCCACTGCTTCTGGGGCCACAGCTGGGGTTTGAGCCAGTAGACTGCACCAGTGATCGCGCGGCATGGACCCTGTGTTCTCAAGTACCCCCCAAACCGTGCAGTCAAAGCTTTCCTGACTTTTTGTTTCTTTAGCCATCAGGGCTCCTTGGGGGTTTCTCCTGATTGCTTGCTTAGGGAAACACTGCTTACAATTCCTTTGTCTGCTCTGTTAAAGCCCCAAAGCTGGTTGAGGATGTAGCATAGTGTATAGCACTTCTTCCACTCTATGTGAGGCCCTGGTTCCATTGAAAACAACAACAACAACAAGGTGGCAGTGGGGGCACACACCTTTAATCCCAGTACACTGGAGGCAGAAGCAGGCAGATCTCAGTGAGTTTCAGGGCCAGCCTGGTCTACAGAGCGAATTCCAGGACAGCCGGGGCTACACAGAGAGCCTGTCTCTAAAATAAAATGATAAAAAATAAATAAATAAAAGAAAACAACAACAAAGCATTGGGTAAAGAAGCCCTAGGCTGGCTCAAAAGGATCACTCAGTTGGTAAAGGAACTGTGTTCATTTCCCAGGCCCGACACTGTAAAACCCCTGGGCATGGTGATATGTGCTTGTTATGTCAGCGCTGGAGAGGTAGAGACAGGAAGGGCCCTGGGGCTCACTGGCTAGCCAGCTTAGCCAGATCGTCAAATTCCTGGCCAGGGAGAGACCCCATTTCAAAAAATAAAAGACAAAGTTAACAGCACCTGAGAAATCGCGCTACCTAAGATTAACAATGGCTTCTGCCTACACACGAACACATGCACACAAACACACACATGCATGCACTCATATAGACACACAAAAATCAAGTCCAGGGTCCAGGCAGACTGTGTTCCCAGCTATGAGATCAGGCCCACACTGAGACGCAGTTGCTGTAGGCCCCTGCCTGTGGGCCATCTCCTCATGAGTGGAGAGCTGGGCTAAACAGACCAATAGTCCGCTAGCCCATGGACTCTACTGCTCTGTGGCTGTGCCTCCAGCTCCTGCCTTCGCTACAGCAGTACCTCACTGTGACTGGCATTGATGAGGCTGCTAGGGACTGAGATCATGTTAGAAATAGAAGTTCAGGGCTGGAGAGATGTCTCAGAGGTTAAGAGCACTGGCTGCTCTTCCCGAGGTCATGAGTTCAATTCCCAGCAACCACATGGTGGCTCACAGCCATCTGTACTGATTTCTGGCGCCCTCCTCTGGCATGCAGGCATACATGGAGGCAGAATGTTGTATACATAATAAATAAATAAATCTTTTAAAAAAAGAAAAGAAAGAAATAGAAGTTCAGCTGAGGTTCTGTCCATGCGTGTGACACCCCAGGGAGCTGAGTCACCTGGTGCTTCCCAGAGACATCTGAACCCTTGGGTGTCAGAGGTGGAACTAAGGAAGGCTGTCAAGGTCCGAGAAGTGCTTGTTGCTAGGGACAGGAAGGTGGGTGGTTGCTGGGACAGTGGGTGGGTGGTTGCTGGGACAATGGGTGGGTGGGCTGGTCCTGCCCAGGACTGACATGCCTTACACAGAATGGGGTCCTTCAGGGAAGGTCAGCAAGGAGAGCTGTGGGGAGGCTACCGAGGCCGAAGATGAGGCAGAAGAGCCAGCAGCCCTGCAGTTCTATTCAGGTAAACGTGTGGCAGTGGTAGCAAGGGTAGCACCTCCTTGAGCAATCCCTCAACTCCGATGGCAGAAGAGGCACACAATGAAGACAAGCCTGTGACTCTGATTCCAACCTCACCCAGAGACCGTGGCTGGCTGGCCTTCTCTAGTAGCTCTCTCCCTCCTGTTTTTGTTTTCTTTGAGGTGCTAGAGAAGTGATCTGCTGAGCCATGCCCCAGCCCCTCACTAGGGGACTCTAGGCAGGGGCTCTACCACTGAGCCACACCCCAGCCCCTCACTGGGGGATTCTAGGCAGGGGCTCTACCACTGAGCCACACCCCAGCCCCTCACTGGGGTATTCTAGGCAGGGGCTCTACCACTGAGCCACACCCCAGCCCCTCACTGGGGGATTCTAGGCAGGGGCTCTACCACTGAGCCACACCCCAGCCCCTCACTGGGGGATTCTAGGCAGGTGCTCTACCACTGAGCCACACCCTAACCCCATAGTAAGGGGTGCTCTACCATTGACACATTTTCAGCCTGTCATGGTGAGAGTTGGGGGTAGTAGACATGTACTGTACATCTGAGCCATATTCCCAACCCTTAGCTGGTTCTGACTGGATCGATCACTCTTCTTCAGTTCCCAGGGTCCCCATAGGAGTCCATTTAGGAGACCCTCCTGCCACACCATGTTTAGCGTGTTGTCACAGTTGAAAGTCATACATTGACTTCAGCTGTCACTTTCTGAGCTGTGTCAGAGCTGCAGAACCATGGGCTTTGCTGTTCTCTCCAAACCCTGCTCTGCAAAGCGCAGTGAGCCGAGCCAGAAGCCCTTGGATTTCAGAGAAGGCAGGCACACAGACACCAGAACCCAAAGCCACCGCCAGCCTGCAGTCCCCAGGCCCCTAGAGGCTTAGACTGTTCTCCAAAAAGCTATCTGTCCTGATCTCACCAGGTTCTGTGTCTGCTGACCTTTATTTGGTCAGGGCTAAAAAGTTTATTGTGCATTTCGTCCTCTTGTCAAATGTGATTTTAAAATGGCAGATCTATCCACCTGTATAGACTGGTCCAGAAGCATCCACTGCTCCACAGGTACTGACCCCCTGGATATACATCCATGTGAGAAAGTGAATGGCACCTTGTTTGAGCTGACTGTGTTGGGATGTCCATTGGTTGGCTGGTTGTTGAGACAGGCTCTCACTCCATAGCCCAGGGTGGCCTTTACCTGGCAGTCTTCCTGTGTCTGCCACCCCGTGAGCTTACAGACATCACAGCCACAACCAGGCCTTGACTGTGATTTTAGAGAAAACTGAATGTAGAGGAGCCTGCCCTCAGTTCCAGCAAAGGGAAGAGGATGGGCTGGTCTAGATCAGCCACATAGTGACTTTAAGGCTAGCCTGAGTTACATGAGACTGTCTCATAAAAGGAAGGAGCTTGGGAAGATGGCTCATTGGTTAAGAGCACTGGCTGCTCTTGCTGAGGGCCTGAGTTCAGTTTTTAGCATCCACATGGCAGCTCACAACTGTCTGTAACTCCAGTACCAAGGGATCCAAATCCCCTGCTTGTTCTATAGCTCTGCATACATTTGGTACACAGATGCACATGTGGGCAAAAACACCTGTACACATAAAACAACTTTTTTTTTTTTTTTTTTTTTTTTTTTTTTTTTGTTTTTTGAGACAGGGTTTCTCTGGCTTTGGAGCCTGTCCTGGAACTAGCTCTTGTAGACCAGGCTGGTCTCAAACTCACAGAGATCCGCCTGCCTCTGCCTCCCGAGTGCTGGGATTAAAGGCGTGCACCACCATCGCCCAGCTATAAAACAACTTTTTAAAGAGGAGAAGGTCAGGAAGGAGGAAGAAAAGGAAACAACACCTAGTGTCACAGGCTAAAATCCCAGGAATCTAGAGACTGAGGCAGGAGGATCATAAGTTAAGGCTAGCCAGAGCTACATGGCAAGCCTCTATCTAAAAAACAAAGCAAAAATCAAAACAAAAAGGCTAGGGAGAAAAAGGATTCAGGGAAGTGTGTCAGTGGGTGAAGCACTTGAGCACAAGCCTGAGGACCTGAGTTCAGATCCCCAGCACCCGTGTGAAGCCAGGCACAGTCGTTTGCCTCTGCAGTCCCAGAATTCCTGTGGAGGGGCAACCCAGCATCAAACAGAGAACCTGTCTCAGACAGGGTGGAAGCTCTGGACCCCACCAAAGGTTGTCCTTGGACCTCTACTTCTGCACCATGGTACTCAATGTTTACACATACAGAGGTTATGAAATACAGTAGATTTCCTGAGGTTGCAGTTTGTAGGAACTGTGGAGAAGAGGTAGACAGCCAAGTCAGGTTGCATGGTGGGGTCGGGATCTTGTTCTTTTTAAATCTCAAATCAGTAACATTTCATTTCCCCCTCACCTTTAGGAGCAGTAAGAGTGGGGCTCTGTCTCAAGGAGGCGCTGAGAGAGACCGCTGCAGCTGGACCTGCCTCCTCACAGTCCTCGGTGCCCAACTCCCCCCAGGGTGGCCATTGGGACTGTCCATCCCCATCCAGTCTGGAGGCTGTGCCTCAGTCCAGTATGACAGATGTTATGTGCTTGGATGTGTGTGAAGAAAGGAGCAGCAGCACCGGAAGTGCTCAGCCATCCCTGGGTATGTCCCCTCTGTCCCCTGTGCTCCATCCCTGCTCCTCATCAGACCGGGCAGGCAGCTCGGGGCCACTTCAGCTAGGACCTGCTTATACACAGTGGCCACTCGGTTCTGATTCCCTTTGCACCTTTTTGTTTTCGGAGCTAATTTTTTTTTTTTTTTTCTTTTTTTTTTTTTTTTTTTTTTTTTTTTGGTTTTTTGAGACAGGGTTTCTCTGCAGCTTTTTTTAGAGCCTGTCCTGGAACTAGCTCTTGTAGACCAGGCTGGCCTCGAATTCACAGAGATCCATCTGCCTCTGCCTCCCGAGTGCTGGGATTAAAGGCGTGCGCCACCACCGCCCTGCTTTCCGAGCTAATCTTACTGTGTAGTCTAGGCTGGCCTCAAACTCATTGTATAGCCTAGTCTAGCCTCAAATTTGTGATCATCCCCATCCTCCTCCATCAGTTTTCCAAGTGCAGGGATTACAGGAGTGCACCACCACCCCAGGCCTGCATGTGTTTTCACGTCAGCAGCGGCCAGACTATCCCAATAATAGGAACTAGCAAGAGGCTCTGTAGGGCTGTGCAGGTGGGCTCTGAAGGTCCCTGGCTGTGTGGCTGGGGCACTGCTGATGGCCTAGTGCACAGCTCACAGCTGTCTACACCTGTGACTGGCTCCACGTGGCTGACCTCCCTTTCCCGGTTCATTGCAGTGGCATACTCTCCCCCAGGACTACAGCTCACGGTGTCACCACCTCCTGAGGAGGATGTCTGCTCCGACGACTCAGATGATATTATCTTTTCGCCATTTCTGCCCAGGAAGAAAAGCCCCTCCCCATTCTAGGACCCCAGTCATTGCCTCCAGGTGAGGTGGCTGTGGGAACAGGTTAGAGGACTTGCTAACTGAATTTGAGAAGATGACCTATCTTGCTAGGGAAAGAGTCCTGCCTCGGGAACACCTCAGCCATCGGTTTTCTTACGTGTTGTGCCTGTGCCTTTGGGGGATCCTGGTGGCTCTACACTGCTCTCTGGGAAGGGCAGGCAGCCGCCTCCCACTTCCACTCTGGTTTCAGCCCATGTGTTTCCAGTGCCCACAGATATATCCACCCCAAATCAGGGCAGCAGGCAGTCTTGCAAAGACTAGAACTCTTGCAGAGTCTGCCACCTGCCCTTGACCTTGGCACTGCCAGCTGCCATGAGATGCAGCCTTCCTCCTCTTGTGCTGCCCAGTGCCTTACAGGTCACACAACTAAGTCTCCTGTCCCCTCAGCAGAATGCAGTCATATCAAAGCCAGCAAGAAGCTGTGGACATCAGGGTCCCCAGATGAGGCCCCTGTCCCATGGGCTTCTTGCTCCCCTTTCTCTTACCCCCCACCAACTCCTTCCCTTTGGGAGGATGAACTCTTTGAAGAGCACCTGGCAGTATGACATGGAGTGGCTCGGCAGGTATTGAGAGACAGCAAGAGGACAGAGCTACAGGTCACCAAGAGAGGAGACGGAGAGCAGGGCCAGGAGTCAGCTCACCATCCCAGAAGAGATAAGTCTCAGGGAAGAACAAATTCCAGTGTCGACCTAGGGACAGCCCTGTCACCTGGGTATGCAGAGGCATCTGCAGCCACCAGTGCCACCTGGCCTACTCGGCAGCCAGTAGTTGAGATGTTGGTCCCAGTTTGTGAAATTAGCTGTTAGTGGGTGAGAATGAGGGGTTTGGGGCTTGGGCAGGGTTTTAGGAGTATTCAGGCTCTGTGTAGCTCAGGTCTGCTGCCCACGCTTCCCTGTCATGGCTGTGGGACTGACTGCAGGCTGTCTCCATAGATCACTGGGGATGGGACTTTCTGCCCCTATGGAACTGGCTTTTGTCTTAGGCAAAACCTAGTGCTAGAAAGTTCCTTCTTGGACTAGGCCTGTGGGGACACCAGGTTTGCTGTTAGGGACCATTTATTTACTGCTGGCGTCCTCCACAGAACACCTACCTGATGCTGCACACAGCAGGCTGGGCATGAGACCCTCAGGATGGGAGCTGGGCTTGGCGGCCAGAGGCCAGGAAGATGGAACCCAACTTTGTCGACCTGCCCCAGGGAAGGGAAAGGGCCCCTAATACTGCGATGGGACCAAGCGCACCTGCCTAGCCCTTTTCTCCACCAGGGGGCAAAAAACAACTCAGCCAGGACCCTGGCAGGCTCAGTTTTTATGTACTTGGCCTGTGGGCTGTCCGCCAAATTAGTTTTCTTCCCCGTGCACTGGTAATTTTACCAACGTGGCAGCCAAGTGGAGCCCTCTGTAGATTTGCCTCCCTACCACAACATGGGTGTGTTCCCTGTGATTGATGCTACCTACCACTTGAAGCTTCAGATTCATCCACTCAGGCACAAGAAGGTGCCTCTTGTGTCTATACCTTCCCCAAGGCCAGGGGTCCTTATGTGGCTGCTCTGTCTCTTATTTAACAACAGCCATTTGTGCATTGAGTGTTCTGAGCATGAACAGTCAGGAGTTCTAGGTTGGTGGGGGGCGGGGGTACGGGGTGGGTGTCTTTACCTTGGCCTCCCCCACCTCAGGAAAGGGGACAGGGTCTGTAGGTCTGAGGCTTATCTGTGCAGCCAACCTGGCCAGTGGACAGTGAAGTCGAGATCAGCCCCTGCACTTGAGTTTTCTGAGAACATGTCCCTGCAAACAGGAAAGCTATGACCCTCCTGTCCTTTGGTGCAGCAGCTAATCTATTAAAGGTAAACCCTGTCTTGAAGCTACCTCAGTAAATGATGGTGCTTCAAGCCTCTGTCTTTGGCCGGTGTCCTGTGTCCTGTGTTCCCCACCCAAGCCCCATTGGTACAGCAGGCTGCCCCTGGCTGGTCTGAAGCAGAGAGCACCTGGGGGTGGGGGTGGGAGTGAGGTAACTTCTGTGAGACCTAGGAACAGAGCAGAGAGCTGCTGCTGGCTCCCCAGGAGCAAATGCTGGGACTAGGAGTTCAGCCAGTCAGTCCAGCTTTGAACTTTGCCTGGTCTATAAGACAGGCAGACTTCTTGTGCTTGGCTTGCTTTCAGAGGCACAAGTCCTCCAGCATGTGGCTGGCCAGCTAGGGCCATTGGCAAAGCCCAAACTACAGAGATTGTGGGTGGGGTGAGCTGTAGGCCAATGGCCAGGGGCTGTGGATGAGAAGAGGAGCCAGAGACTGGGCTGGGCCAACCCTGCTGAGAGTGTGATTGGTCCAGGACCCAGCCAGTTGTGGTCTGTGAACTGTACGTGGGGCGGTAGGAAGTAGAAAAATTCATCCCTGGGGGAGACTAGGAGTGGAGACCTTTCCAGAAAGAAAGGAGCTCAGACCTTAGCATTCAGGACCAAGCAGGCCCAGGTATGTGCACTTGAGATGGGTAAGTGACGTCACTGTGCCTTTATTTCCACGGCAACACCTTCACATCACCTTGATCTTAAAGAGCAGCTGTGAGACTTCTCTGATGTCTGGTAGGTTGTCCAACTTTGGAAGAACCCATGCTTTCTTCGTGACCCACTGAAACACTGACGTGAAAAGTTAGACCATGACTCCACCCGGTGGGCAGCAACCAACCTGCTGACCCTGCCCTGTGCCAGTTGTCCTATGTGGAGAGCTGGAAAGGTGAAGGTGCCACTCACACCAAGGAGGTGCTGGGTGGAGGCCTTGGGCGGCTCTGGAGAGTGCTCAGGAAGCCAGTTGGGCTTGGGACACAGGACTTATAGGGACCCTGTGGGATGGTGTTCCTCTTACCCATGACTGGGGGAAGAAGATGCCTCTGGTTCAAAAACCAGGAATAGACTGGAGCCACCATCCTGAAGACGCCACCCCAGCGAAATAGCGAGATCCAGGAACACCACAGCCCTCTGTTGCCCTTGGTTCACCTCCACCCACACCACATGCAGCTGAGACAGAGAGGAGGCTGGTACAATCCAGGCTTCCCAAAGCTAGCAAAACAGGCAGCAGCAAGCTGAGTGTGGATGGGGAACAAACCTATAGTAAGCTTTTGTGTGGCACTAAGGATGGACCCTGGGTCGTAGTGTGAGCTAGGAAAGTGCTCTACCACTGAGCCACACTACCAGCCCCTCGGTGCATTCTTGATGCCGTGTTATCACGGGGCATGCAGAGCATTGAAAGGGATTTGGTCAGAAGCCACCAAGACCGTAGTCCATCTAAACTGCCTGATGGCTGAGCAGAAATTGCCAGGGCCCTGTGCCTGGTGTTTTATAAAATACCATAGTACAGTGGGAGCTTTTCGTGGGTCCATTTCAGCACCAAGGAAGGGCTGAGGCTGAGTGACCCTGGCTGCAGGTGCTGGCTGTATTCTGTCTGATAATGTCTATTTTTGTCTCCCGATGAGGGGAGTGAGGACCGTGCCTTCAGCTTCACAGACCCAGAACCCTCGGTGAAGAGACCAATCGTTAGAAAAGAATGAGCTAACCAGTGTAGATTCCTTTAAAGCTATAAATACCTTCCCGGGAAAGCACTCTAACCTTTGAGATCTAAATAAAAATTCCATTATATCCTGGTCAAACTAATTGCAAATTCCTCTTTGGGGGTGGGGGAGAGCAGCGATCACTTGCACGTGGCTCAGGCACTCTGAAGCCCAGAGACTCTGTAAACACAGCTGGTGTGGACCCAGGCTGGCCCCTTCTCCAGGCTCCCACCTCCCCAGACCCACAGAGCCTGCATCCGCATACAGCAGCCCACTCTAACTGACTACCTTTCTGACACAGGCCACAGCTGGGCAAGCCCCTATTAAAAATGAGAGAAATTGCATCTAGAAGCTGGGAGATGAAACTGTCAGGATGACTCAGAACAGTTAGCAGTGGATCCCCGGTCTTTTTGGTCTTAATTTTTCTCTCTCTCCCTCTTTATAAACAGGGCCTTGCTATATAGCACTGGCTGGCATAGGATTAAAGCCATGCACCACCACACCCAGCTTTTTTTAAAAATGGTAATTTTAGGGCCAGCAAGATAGCTCAGTAGATAAAGGCACTTGATGCCAAGCCTGACAGCCTGAATTCAATCTTCAGACCGCCATGGCTGAAGGAGAGCCAGATTCCACAAGTCGTCCTCTGATGTCGGTATGCATGTCATGGTGCATGTGTGTGTGCATGTATACACAAAAATTGTAATGAGAACATTTGAATTTTTGCATATGTGTGTGTATGCCTATTTGTGTGGATGTTCAGGGTTGTGTGGTGTGTATGTGCCAGAGTTCAGTGTCCAGTGTATTCCTCGATTGCTCCACACCTTTTTATGTATAATTTTTTTAAGGTTTAAGCGTATGAGCGTTTTGCTTCCATGTATGTCTGTGTACATGGTACCCTTGGAGGTCAAAAGAAAGCGTCAGATCCCCCTGGAACTGGAGTTACAATTACTAACCACCATGTGGGTACTGGGACTAGAACCTGGGTCCTCAGCAAGAACAAGAAGTACCCATGATTGCTGAGCCATCTCGCCAGCTCCTCTGGATTCTTTGAGATGGGAACTTCCGCTGACCTGGACTTTGTTGATTCAACTATGCTGGCTAATGAGCTCCAGGAACCGGCCTGTCTCTGCCTTCCCATGCCGGGCTACAGATGTATGCTACCTCATTCAGCAGGTGGCAGCAATCTGAGCTCAGGGCCTCGTGCTTACATGGCACCGAGCCATCTCCCAGACCTTTTGTAAAAAGTGTGTCTGCGCATGTGCGTGTCCGCGCATCACAGCATGCTGCGGAGATCAGAGGAAAACTTACAAAATACATTTGTCTCCTATGTGGGTACCCGAGGAATTGAACTCAGGTCATCAGGCTTGGCAGCAAAGCCTTAATCCACTGAGCCATCTCACTCATTCCCCAGCTCTTTAATGGAAAAAATAAAGGCACAATCTCAATCACCCAGGCTGGCCTTGAACTCAGCCTGTAGCCTAGACGTACCTTGAATGTGGGACCCTCTTGCCTCAACTTCCTAAGGAGCTCGGAATATAAGCCTGCACCACCAGGCCTGGTTCATGCATGCCTTCTTAAAGCCTGGGGAGCCGTAACTCCGTGCCTGACTGGCCCGTTTTAAATCCACCATTCCCCTAAGTCCCCAGGGAACACAGGAAGAATTTGAATCCCTTGTTCCTTTTGGCAGCACTGCCAGGTTCGGAATACGAATGATGGGGATGGAAACAGGCTGGCCTGTCTGCACAGGCACCCACTAATGGCCTTTGGCTAGCATGTCTTCCCATGGGCTCCCTCAAGCTGGACCCAGTTACAGCTGGAGGGACAGCCCCATTAGACGGTGCCTGCCTGAGGAGCTTGGAAGAGGTTTCCATGGTGCTGGGGCTCTCTCTGAATAAGGAGAAAGGGGTGCCCCTGAGCGACTCGTTAATTAAGCCCAGAACAGCCAGGATTCAAAGAACAGTCCAGTGTGTGCCAAGGCTCCTGGGGGCCATTCATGGGACCCAGCCTGGGGCTTTCTTCCTCTCAGTCTCTCTCTTCCCAGGCCCAGCTTCTAAGAGATGAAAGCAGAGAGGCCGTGGTGTGGGCGGGGAGGGGGCACCACTGACATAATACATGAGAAAGACTGCTCCATGCCAGTGCCGCCATCCTCCTCCTCCCTTGGCATATCTGCTACTTCCCTTGGACAGGGTTAGCTGATGAACCAGGGCTGACCCACCTGAAGCCCTTCTGGCTCATTGCTTACCTCCCTGCCTCCTGCTTTTCCTCTCCCCTCCCCTCTGCTCCTTCCTATTAAATGAATTCTTCTCAGGTTCTGTCCCCTCTGGATACCTGTGGGCCTTCAGCACATACAGTATGCCAATTCAGCTTGTCCTAGGCTCCGACCCTGCTGCTGTGGGTGAGAAGCATGCCAGGCCACCTGGTGGTCCCCACCAGGATCTGAGGTCACCTGTTTTCCTCTACCTCCAAAACACTCCCACAACCGTCGGGTGCTATGGGGTTACCACCTAGGCAGCCCTCGGCCCTGCTGCCTCATTATCGCCTGTAGAGGGGACTCGAACAGTTCTTCCCAGAGGCTCCAGAGCAAAATTGAGTTCCTGAAGAGGCTGTCCTGCCATGTGCACACAAGACATGTGCAACACACAGGCATATGAATTGCAAACCTACATGTGGCTTGCATACAGATATGTATGTACATACATACAAATGCATGTGCGCACACAGATGGGCACATTGTCACAAAAGCAGTGTACTCACAGGCATTCACATGTACAGACACACACACAAATAAAAAAATGTAAGCACATGTACAAAATTACATGCAGGCCAAAGAGATGCCTCAGTAGGTTAAGTGAGGAGGACCTGAGTTCGATTCCTAGAATGTACATTTAAAAGAAAAAAAAAACTTTCCAGACATGGTGGTTTGTGCCTTTGATTCCAGCACTTGGAAGACAGAGGGAAGCAAATCTCTGTAGCTTCAAGACCAGCCTCCCTGGTCTAGTAGTTCCAGGCCAGCCAAGGCTACATAGTGAGACCCTGCCTCCAAAACCAAAACAAGCAATGACTGAGTGGCACACAATTGTTCTCCCAGTGCTGGGAGGCAGAGACAGGCAGATCCTTGTGGCTGTTGGCCAGCCAGCCTCACCCACTTGGCCAGCTCCAGGCTACTGAGAGACCCTGCCTCAAAGAGAGGGGAGGGTGATGAAGTTGACCTCTGGCTTATAGATGCACACACATGCACACGGAAATATATCTGAGGTTGCTTTGTTGTGTTAAAAAAAAAAAAAACAGAAAGGCCAGTATCCATAATCCCAGCACCTGGGAGGCTGAGGCAGTAGGATAAAAAATTACTGCCTGGTGCTTGAGGAGAAAGCTTTCTTCAGGGATGAGGCCCCCCAGTAGGCTGGCCATGCTCCAGTGATGACTTCACATCCATGCACACATGAGTGGCGATAACTTGGCAGGTTAGAACAAAAAAGAGGAAGAGAGCATAAAACTGGGCAGGAAGCCTGGCGAGGATTGGAAACTGGGAATGGAGGGTGGATATGATGAGAATACACACTGCATGAACCACATTCTCAGAGAATAAATTACAATCCGGTAAAGTGCAACCTGGCCAACATAGATACACCGATCACCACCGCCACCCAAAAAGCAAAAATCTCTGATTAGTATGTTCCCATCAGGACTTATTCCCAGGCCCAAGGCCAGCATGCCAAACCAAATATTACCTGTGGAGGTATATCTTTTGTTCATTCAACAAACAGCAATATCCAGTCCTGGCAAATGAGAGGCTCTGCCCCCAGAACTGTGATGAATTCTGAAGTCAGTTCCATTTACCTGTTAGCTGTTTGTGCTAACACGTCTGTAAGTACTGCTTCCAATCTCTCCTCCCCTTCCTTCCCAAGATGCTCTCTCTCTCTCTCTCTCTCTCTGTGTGTGTGTGTGTGTGTGTGTGTGTGTGTGTGTGTGTAGAAGCTAGTTAACCACTGTATGCTCTGATACCTTGGAAGGGCCCAAGTAGGGCAGCTTCTCTTCCTGAGAACTGGAGAGATGGCTCAGTGGCTAAGAGCACTGGCATCTCTTCCAAAGGATCCAGGTTCAATTCCCAGCCACTACAATAGTCTGTAGCTCCAATTGCTGCCCCCTGCAGGCACCAGGCATGTAGTGTACAGATACACATGCAGGTGAAGCACACATAAAATTAAAAGTTGAAATCATTACTGTTGGTATTTTCTGTGTATAATTACAGACACTATCTTCATTTATATAGGAGTGCCTGGAGGAAGGATGGATGGGTGAGTGGATGGATAGATATGCAGGGAGATGATGGATGTCATTTGAGTTGAGGGGACCACCTGCCCATACTGGTTTTCAGTGTCCAAGTGCTATAGCATGGTATTCGTATTCAGGTCCCGTAGAGCACAGCTTATGCCCAGACTTCTGTCCTCTGGGCAGTGCTTTCTCTCTGTGTTACACGTCTAACACTGCTAAGTATCATATATCAAGTTGTCTATCTTGTGTGTCATGTTTTCAGATCTATGCTGTGCACGGTCTCTCTCCTCTCCCTTTCTTTCCCCTTCCCCCCATCCCCACTCAGCTGTTCTAACACCGAGCGAGTTCTCTAAGCCCTATGACCCACTGCAGGCCTCCTCTTGGAACCTCTATTCTCCAGGAATGGAGGTGAAGGAGGAACATAGAAAAGTATAGACACATAGGTGGCCGATGGACACAGCGGGTATAGTGTGGGCCCTGGGGTTCAGGTGGGAGGCCAGGGCTATTGTGGGGAGTCCTTGTGTGTTCTGTGGGGTGCTTGAATCAGGCCCTGAGAGATGTGAGGACAGAGAGTGCTGTCAGGAGAATGATAATGGAGTTCACTGTTTAGAAGGAAGAAGTGTGGGGGGGGGGAATATGTGAGTGCTGACCACTGGACCCCTTACTCATGACAGCTCAAGAGTCATCCTGAGACTTCCCCAGGTGGGGACAGCTAGGCTGCTGGCTAAGATGGGTAGAGGCCTGACCTTGAGGAAGCAGCCTTAGATGAGAGAGGTTTTTTTAATTAAATTTTAAAAAAAAAAAAGACAGCATCTCACACTGTACCCCTGGCTGGCCTGCATCTCAGTTTGCAGACCCGGCTAGCCTTAAGCTAAGATTCCCCTGCCTCTGTCTCCTGGGAAATAGGATTAAAGGCATGCACCACAATGCCCAACTTCAGATGAAAAAATTTTCTATGCTTCTCTCATCTATGATTTCTTCCAGAGCCACTGGTTACAGGCTTCTCCACCAATGGCTCACAGGGACCCCAGAGCTGCACCTCCACTCCAGCTGTTTGTATAGGCTTTCCTGCACCTCAAACTCACTAGCTGGGGCTTGTCTTGAACTTCTGATTCTCCAAATGCTAGAATGACAGGCATGCATCAACACGCCTGTCTTAATTAGTGTTGCTATTGCTGTATGAAACACCATGACCAAAAGCAACTTGGGGAAGAAAGGGTTTATTTCACTCACAGTCCCATATAACAGTTTGTCATCAGAAGCAGTGAGGACAAGTATTCATGCAGAGCAGGGATCTGGAGGCAGGAGCTGATCCAGAGGCCATGGAGGGGTGCTGCTTACCGGCTTGCTCCACATAGCTTGCTCAACCTGTTTTTGTACGGATCCCAGGACCACCAGTCCAGGGATGGCCCTACACATAATGGACTGGGCCCTCCCCAATCAAGCACTAGCTGAGAAAATGGCCTATAGTTGCAATTATGGAGGCATTGTTTTCAATTTGAGGGTCCCCCCTCTTTTCATATGACTTTAGCTTGTGTCAAGTTGACGTAAAACTAGCCATGCCCAACTTCACCCTAGAAATCTGAAGGAGAGCCTGGACTTCATAGCTAACTATGGGAAAAGAGCCCACATACAAGAGAGTCCATGTGGGGATGCACCTGGCCAGTCCAGCCACAGCAGGTGAACTAAGCAAGTCTCAGTTTCCCTATCTGTAAGTTAGGAAGCATACCCTGGTGTCTCTCTGGGTGTCTGTGAGCAAGCGGCTGGGGCCGCCCATGTTACCAGCAGAGCTCTGGAAGAGGGAGACCCACAGGTGTTCTAGAAACATTCACACCTGGCCTTACAATGTGCTTATCCCTGCCTGCTCTTTCTCAGGGAGAGGCTGGTTCTGGGAACTTTGGACTTGATCGCTGTGCCCTGCAAGGTCAAAGAAAGGCCATCAAGGGAGGGGCAGAGAGAGGAGGGTGCAGCATGGCCTTCACTACCCCGCACTCTGGGGACCTGACTTTGAATGAGGCTCTTCTTTTTTTCTGAGTTCAGGCACTAACCCATGAGGCTGAGGCCAGACTTGGATCTGGAAGCTTCTCCCTCACCAGGGCTGATGCAATGTGTACAGATAAGGAGGCCTAGGGTTGGGTGCCACTAAGGGATGGCTCTTGTAAAGCCAAAGGCCTCCAAGGGATCAGTAAAGGGCCCCTCCTCCCCCACAATTCATTCTAAGAAGGGCAAGAATGCTACCCTCAAAGCTTCTAGAACCTCCCCCACCTTATACTGTACAGGAAGGAGAAGGGCCGGACCTATTTGGGGCTATGCTCCACAGCCAGCCTGGAAGCTACTTCTGCTTGATTTTGTTGTTGTTGTTTGTTTGTTTGTTTGATTTTGTTTGTTTGTTGTGTTTGTCAAGATGGGGGTTTGCTCTGTGTAGCCCTAGCTGTCCTAGGATCTCACTCTGTACACCAGGGCTGGCCTCAAACTCACTAGAGATCTGCCTGCCTCTGCTTCCCCGAGTGGCACTGCCCAGCCTGGAAGGTACTTTTAAAACCCAAGTTCCTGGGTCCCCATCTCTGTCTTGGAGAGCCTGCACCCCTCTAGATTCAAAGCCACGGCAAACAAACCTTCCCCTTCACACACAGGGGCAAGGCAGCTTAATGCCCTGGCTGGTTTGGGGTTTTTGTGGGGGAGGAAGGTCAAGTAGAGTCCAGGGTTCCTTGAGACCCACTCTTGGCTAACTTCCTCATCTAAATTCCCCCTGGAACCTCATACTTTCCTCAGACTCACAGAGGGTGAGGATCCATTCTCCAAGATACTGACCCTGGAGAGGGGCCAGGCCTGGAGAGAGTTCTCACACCAAAAGAACCCCAGCTTACCAAGACAGTAGGAAAGCATATCCCTGTCTCCCCTTTCTCCCTTTGTGTGTGTGTGTGTATATGTGTGTGTGTCGCTGTGTATATATGGATGTATGTCTGTGTGTATATGTGTTTGTGTATGTATCTCTGTGTGTCTATGTATGTGTATAGTGTATATATGTGTGTGTATGTGTCTCTGTGTGTGCATCTCTGTGTATATAAATGTGTGTCTATGTATATGTGTGTGTTGCTGTGTGTATATGTATTGTGTTGTGTGGTGTATGTATGTATTTGCGTGTGTCTATGTATGTGTGTGTATATATGTGTATGTGTCTGTGTGTGTGTATCTCTGTATATAAATCTGTGTCTGTGTATGTGTGTGTGTGTTGTGGAAATGAGAACTGAGGAATTCTAGGCAAATGTTTGTTCATCACTGAGTTGTATTGCTAGCCATCTTTCCACTTTTTTAAGATATGGTCTCGCTAAGTTGCCCAAATTGACTAAAGTCCAGGCATCCCTTGAACAAAACCGTGATCTTCCTACCCCAGCTTCGCAAGTGGCTGTGATGACAGGTCTGTGCCATCGGAGCCAGCACCAGCCTTTGTCTATCTTAGGTCTCTTCTTGGCTTGGGAGAGCTTAGATGGCTCCACAGTCCTCTGACAACAGCATTGTCTGACTGGCCTCTCTCTCTCTCAAACTCCAGGCCACACAGCCAGATTAAAAAGAAATGTCCCTGTGGCTTTTCTGTGGTCAGGATGCATCTGCCAGGTGTTTCAATGGCCCAGGTGTCACCGTGTCACATGTCAGCATGCACGGGTGATGCGGGTCTGGGCCTCCAACCCTCTCCTCTTCCTGCTAGTGCTCGTGAGTTCTGTTTCCGGAAACTGCGAACCTCACTGGATGCGGTCCAAACTCAGGGAATTCCATTGTTCTGGCTGAGGCCCCAGCATCTGGGGGCCGGGCCCAGGCTGGACTCAGGCAACTGGGCCCTGGCTTCCTCCCAGGGGCTAAAGGGAAAGCCACTCAGGAGCCTCAGCCCAACCCTTCCTAGGGGGACAGCCCCTGGAGGACTCCTGACCTCAACCCCAAGGTCCTTTGTTTCAGTTGTTTCTGCTGGTGTGCCCAGTAGCTCAGCCTTTAGTGTTAGCCACCAAACCAAACTTTTTAAAAAATTCTTTCCAAAACGGGGTTTCTCTGTCCTGGAACCCACTATGTAGATCAGACTGGCCTTGAACTCAGAGATCCACCTACCTCTGCCTCCTAAGTGCTGGGATTAAAGGCATATGCCACCGTGCCCTGCTCACATAGACTTTCTTATTTCTGCCTTTAAAAAAATTGTATGTAGTTGGGCGGTGGTGGCACATGCCTTTAATTCCAGCACTCGGGAGGCAGAGGCAGGCGGATCTCTGTGAGTTCGAGGCCAGCCTGGTCTACAAGAGCTAGTTCCAGGACGGGCTCCAAAGCTACAGAGAAACCCTGTCTCGAAACAACAACAACAACAAAATTGTATGTATAGTATTTGTACATGTGTACATTGGTGTTGCAAGTACACTCACCCATGGAAATGGCCATGTAGGCCAGAGGCCGACATCATGTCTCTTCCTCTACTATTTTCTGCCTTAGTTTTTGAGATGAAGGGAGGTGTCTCTCACCAAAACTGGAGCTCACAAATTGACTAGACTGGTGGCTGGCAGGTCCCCAAGATCCGCCCATCTTTGCCTCCTACCCCTCCAATACCTGGCTTTCAGTCAAGTATTTAAAGGATTTGACCTCAGGTCCTCATGCTTGTACAACAAGCATTTTACCCACTGAGCGATCTTCCAGCCCCTCATCCCCATCTTTGGCTCTCAAAACCCTACTTTAGTCAAATGTGAAGGAAGAGAAGGAGGAACAAGGGAGGGAGGAAGGAATCGGTGGTGGCCCGAAGCTGAACCATGGTGCTTCCTTGACTAACTGGTGACTCTCTGAGTGTCCTGGACAATGGTGAGGCCTAGGTCTCAGTCTCTCTTCCTATAGGGTGTGTGAAAGTTCAGCCTCCAGCTACAGTTGTTCTGGATGAGCAGGAAGAATAACAGCTCTGGCCGGACAGTGCTAGCCAAAGTGGGCAGGGCGGAGGGCCTTCCTTCCTGCCCTGTGCCCATAGTCACCACGTGGCATTCTCTCCTTTAACTCTCTTTCTCCCGGGAGATGGGCTGCCAATTTCCCAGGGTTCCTCTCTCCTGCAGCTCTCTGAGCAACATTAGGATGGGGGCTCCACTCCCCCAGGGGAGGTGCTGGCTGTCCTGGTCCACACCGTGTATTAGGGAACCTTTTCTCTATTATGTTCAGTTTTTCTACTCTGTGCACAGTGCACACATGGAGGTTAGAGGAACAATTTGTGGGGTCTCTCCAGGACCACGTGGAGTCCAGAAATCGAACTCAGGTTATCAAGTTTGGCCGCAAGCACCTTTACCTGTGGAGCCGCCCTCCATGCCTTGTCCACTTTAGAGAGCTCTTTAACTCTTCCTTCTTTTCCTTTGAGGACTCTCTCAGGAAAGGAGTTCACAGACCAGACATACCCACCACTAATTAATCAAATTAATACATTTCCTGTCTTCCCTCCCCTTTCTGCTGTCCACCCCCCCCCCTTTGTTTAAAATAGATCTTACAATTTAGCCCAGGCTGATTTCAGATCTGCAATGTAGCCCTGGCTTCAAACTTGTGATCAGCTGGGCAGTGGTGGCGCACACCTTTAATCCCAGCATTTGGGAGGCAGAGGCAGGCGGATCTCTGTGATTTCAAAGCCAGCCTGGTCTACAGAGTGAGACAGAGAAACCCTGTCTCAAAAACCAAACAAACAAACAAAAAACTTTGCAATCATCTTTCCCTGTATGTATATCCATACCTGGCTTTTACACACATCTTTTGAGGAATGCAATTTGCCCATCCTTATGAGTTATCTAATGTCTTTGTGGGCCTTATCAGAAGAAAATCTCCAGTTTGCGGAAGCTTCTGGAAGCGAGGAAAGAAACCCCTAAGCCTCATGCCTACATGTATGAACCCTGCAGTACCACTGCTATCATCACTGTTGTTGGGACCAAGCAAGGATACAGGGGCTGTCTATGGAAGGTGTGTGACAGGGACCAGAAACTGTCCCAGCCCATCACTATCCCTGAGGTTGCTATTCATCCCTGACGGCAAGGGATGGGATGGGACAGGGCTGGTTCTCACTGTACAGGAGAGTCAGGGTGACAGCCTAGCCAGGTCCACTGGTATGGGATTCTTACCTGCTGTCTTAGTTAGGATTTCTATTGCTGCGATGAAAACACCATGACCAAAAAGCAAGTTGGGGAGGAAAGGGTTTATTTGGCTCACACTTCAGCATTGCTGTTCACCACTGAAGGAGGTCAGGACAGGAACTCAAACAGGGCAGGATCCCGGAAGCAGAAGCTGATGCAGTGGCTATGAAGGGGAACAGCTTACTGGCTTGCTTCCCATGGCTTGCTCGGCCTGCTTTCTTATAGAACTCAGGACCAGTAGTCCCACCATGGGCTGAGCCTTCTCCCTCTGATCACTAAATGAGAAAACGCCTTACAGCTGGATTTCATGGTGGCATTTCCTCAGCTGAGGCTCCTTCCTTTGATGACTCTAGCTTGTGCCAAGGTGACACACAAAGCCAACTGGTACACCTGCTGTACTGACTCCAGCCAGCATTCATCAGACACCAGGGAGGATAGCTCAGCAGGCCAAGTGACCTTAGTCTTGGGAAGCTTGGAGACAATTCATTGTGATTTGTTCCTAGAGTCAGAAGACTAAACCAGATTCCAGGCTTCATGGGCCTTTAGGGATGGAGAACTTCTCTTCTATTGCTCCAGGCTGTTTTCCAGCTGGGTAGCTTCTCCCAGACACCGAAAGCACAGAAACCCACAGTTCTGTAAGAACCTCTGCCCTAGTGCGAGAAAGCAGATGCCTCAGGCAGTTGGATAAACTCTAATACAGGTCTGTCAGGAAGCCACGGCCCAGCCAGTCAGGAGGCTGCCTGGCAGACGCAGGAGAAGCTGACGAATGTGGCCAGTTTCTAAGAAGACAAGGGGTCCTGCAATAAGGCCTCAGGGTTGAGGGGACAGAGCCTCAAGGATATGCAGGCCAACCCTGGGAAAAGAGCAAGAACAGGGGGTGGGGAGTCATGCAGCTACTGTGCCCCCACCCCATACCCTTTCTATAGGCTGTGTCCTGACCAGAAGCCTAGTTTCCAAAATAGGGACAGGGAGCCTTCAGTCATAGTCTTTAAAATGATGCAACCCTCTGGAGTGTGGTGGTTCGGGCCTGCCTCCACTACCTGGGAGGCAGAAGCAAGAGGATTTTAAGTTCGAGACTAGCTTGGGCTACTTATTGAGATCCTGCCTCGTATAAAAAAAAAATATAGCACAGAGCAGGGCGGTGGTGGCGCACACCTTTAATCCCAGCATTTGGGAGGCAGAGGCAGGCAGATCTCTGTGAGTTTGAGGCCAACCTGGTTTACAGAGCTAGACAGGCTCCAAAGCTACAGAGAAACCCTGTCTTGGAAAACCTATGGGACAGGGGATGTAGGCCAGTGGTAAAGTGTTTGCCTTGCATGCATAAGGCCCTGGGTTCAATTACAAAAAATAAAGCAGGCCTTCCCACAGAAAGGGCAGGTGGGTATACAAGCTATTTGCCCAACATCGCCTTAAGACATGTTTAAACATGTCTTTGTGGCTTATGCGCCGGGGGCTTTGTTTCGGGCAGTAAACTCGTTTTAGTTCCACAACGACTTTTCTCACACTACTACACTGATGCTGAGAGGCTAAGTCATTCGCCCAAGATCACACAGCTGGCTGCAGCTCCCGAATGCAGAAAAATCATGCCCATTCTACAGACAGGCTACTGAGTCCCTGGCAGACCCCTGCGAAGAAACGTGTAACGATCGAACCAGCAAGCAAACGTATGGGACGTAGAGCAAGCTACACGTGAGATTCGGGTTCCAGGATACACGGTCTACAGGGAAGAAATGGCCGAAGACGCCGAGGGTCTTGCCTAAGCCGAGGGTTGGAGACTAGTAGGTAATAGAACCAATGGCAATGCCGGGGCGGGACAATAGGCTTGCTGAGGGCAGGGCCTATGGGAGATACGCCAATGGCAGCCAGGGGCAGGGTTTGCGCTTGTATGGGCGGGGCCTGCGGGCTGTCGGCCAATGGCGGCGTACGGGCGGGGACTGAGCCCGGGGAGGACGACTAAGGTGGGGCCTTTGAGCGGCGAGCCTATGGCGGTGTGGGGGTGGGGCCTGAGGGCGAGCGGGCGGGGGCGCGGAGGGGGCGGCGGCAGCGGCGGCGAACAAAGAGGCGGCGGGCGCGGGTGACCGAGAGGAGCCGAGCGGAGCCGAGCCGGGCCGAGCCGGGCCGAGCCGGGCCGGGCCAGGGCCCACGATAGCGGGCACAATGCGGGCAGCTGATCAGGCGTCGGCGGCTCCCTGAGCCCCGAGCACCGGGCAGCGAGAGAAGCCCGGCGCAGCGCCCGCGGCCGCCCGCCATGGCCGGGGTCAGCTACGCGGCGCCCTGGTGGGTGAACCTCCTGCACCGGCTGCCGCACTTCGACCTGCGGTGGGAGGCCACCAGCAGCCAGTTCCGGCCCGAGGACGCGGACTACCAGCAGGTGACGCGCGCCCCTGGGTGCGGGATCAGGAGTCCTGGGTCTTGGCCCCTCCCGAGGGACTGGAGCCTCCACATCTCTATGTGGGGTCGTGGCCCTTTCCTTCTAGGGGGTCCCCTCTGATCCTCTCCAGGGGTTAACGTCGAGCCTCCCTCCCCCTTAGAAGGTGTTTAGACCCTCCGTGTCACCAGGGCCTCCTATCTGGATTGGTGGAGCCGCCTCCCTCCCCTCATGGACCCCTTCGGATCCTATGGGTTCCTGCCAGGCTCGTCTCCATCCTTTGGGCGATCAGCTGCTCCCCAACAGAGAGCCCCCGCTAGCCGAGGCTGGAACCCTGGGTTCAGGCAGAAGGGGATTCCTCTCCTCTTCCCCCAGCTAGGGAATCCCAGTGCCAGGCTGTTGGTGGGTGAGTAACCTGGGCCATGGCCAGCCCTCTGTGGCTGCTAATGACCCCTTGCTTCATGGTCGGGCTGTGGGATGTACACAGGGTGTCCTGCGGTTGTGGGAAACCAGGGTGCCAGCAGTCTTTCAACCCAGGGTGGGAAATGAGGCCTGGCTTGAAGTGGGGTGAAGTGGGCCTCAGTCTGGGCTGGGGGCCATGGGGCACTTGGCAGCCTTCTCCCTGCGAAGCCCTAAGCCTGGCATCTTGCCAAGCCCCAGCACCACCCCCACTCCTGAACCACTGTCATTTGAGTTCAGGGCAGGGGGACCAGGCTGTGGGCTTTTCCTTCCCGCTCCGGATTCTAGAAACAGAGTAGTCAGCCACCTGGTCCCCCAGCACCTCAGAGGTGTCCCTGGACCACAGCCTGGGAATCGTGCTCCCTGGACTGTGCCACATTTCTCTCTGCAGCCACCCTCATCCTATTGAGAAGTTCAGGGTGAGAGCACAGGATTGCCCCTGCTCTCACTCGATGCCATCCTGAGCCCAGCTCCAGCAGCTGATGGCATTCCTAAAACGAGGATGGAAGCGAGGGCTTAGACCAAGCTTGAGCCTGGAGAGACAGCAACGGGGAGGGAGATCTGAGCCCACCTGGGGATTTTTGGGGAAAGACAAGCCCTGGATGGGGGTTGGGGAAACACATGCGCTTCTCTTACTGTGTGACGGTGTTGTCACCCTCCTTCCTGGAAGAACTGTATGAGCTATTCTTAGAAAGTTGCCTACTTAGGGTTTGCCTGATTGTCAGTTCTGATGGTCCACTGACACCTGGGGCAACCTGGTAGCATTTCCTGTGGTCAGTGGGCTGCCACCTGCTCCTGCTGCAGACTTTAACTTGCTGTTGCTTTGTTGGCACAGTTGTGACGGAGAGGGTGAGGGCCCAGTGCCTGCAGCCCTTGGGGATCTGAAGGTAGTGGCCCAGGCCCTCAGTTCCATGGGCCCTCAGCCCCATGGCCCTGGCTGAGCCTGGTCCTGCCTGCTTTTGCTCCCCTGCTCTGGGCTCCGCTGTGGGAGGCCTCTGACTCACTCTCCCTCCTGCCTCCTCTCCCAGGAGCAGAATTAGCCACTGAATAATTCACGGTGTGGAACCCAGCCTGGCTCCATCCCCCGCCGCCTCCGCTCCTGAAGTGGGGCTGTGGATATGCATGGGGCCCCTGCCCTCTTTCAGCAGGTGTTTTAGGCAATTGCTCAGCCTCTCTGAGCTTCATCCCGGAATGTGATGGTTGTGCAGGGTCACCTGTCAGGAGGAAGGCAGGAGCTCCTTTTCTGAGCGGGCAGGCAGTAGGATCCTCACAGGCTCCATCACGTCTTCCCTGGGGAGGTGTTGCAAACTCTGTGGGTGGGGTTGTATTTACACGCATGTTGGGGTGGCTGTCCCATCCCACTGTGTCTCGTGACCTCTCACCCATCTTGACCTGGAGTACCCTCTCTGCTGTCCACCCTGCCCATACCTGCACTGTGCCCCATTAGGGAAGGAAGCTTCTATGTCTCCCAGCATGGGGATGCCAGGCCTGTCCTTTGCTCTCTCCTCCATTCATGGCCCACTGTCTGGAACTTGGTGGAACCCACAATTAGACTCCCAGTCAATCCCCGTGTGGAGCTGCCTGTACTCACCTCCTTTCACACAGGGCTGTGTAACTGTCTGTAGTGTACAGACTAAGGCTTAGCCTCCTTCAGGGAGCACTGGGGGCAGAGTCTTCCCTCGGACCATTTATCCTCCCTCCTGGAGACCCAGCAGAGGTGGACTGGCTGCTCCAAGGGTGCAGAGCTTCAGCATGCCGTGCAGCTTTTACACGGGTGACGGTACGAGTTCACATCCTGTAGTGTTGAGATCGGGGGTCTCGGAGCATGACGCATCCCTTCTTAGAAGCCTGTAATGGTGCTGAGTGGAAGGGCCGCCGGGAGTCAGTCGCTGGTTGAGTTGTATGGGTGCCGATGGCATCTTCACGACAGAAGGGGCTCCTCCAGTCTCGTCTAGTTCTGTGCTGGTTTCTCGCTAGACTGTCCCCAGGAGCTGTTGACTGCTCTCTTCTGGGATGAGGCCATCCCCAGCATGCCCCAGCTCCCCTACCCCCTTGCCTCACTGGGGTACTTGGAATTTAGATCCTCTGTGTGGGTAGGTGCCTTCACCTGCAGGGAGGAACTGAAGTCCTAGCGGCAGACAGCACGGGACCCAGAGACTTTGGACTTGACATGGTCCACAACCAGCTTGTCCTGACTGAAGTCTTGATTTCCATTTGGGCCTGTCCTGGTGGCCTGCAGTCCCTAAGCTTGGGCATCAGGCCCCTCTCCGAGTAGATTATTGACACCTGGGTACAGCCTGCTGACCTCATTCTGGTATGGGGGGAAATAGCTGTTTTCTTGTCCTCCATCAGCCCTCATGACCCAGCATGACCCTGCTGCCTTAGGTACGGGGTCAAATTCATACTCTTTGCTTCCAGTCTTCGCTGTCTCTCTTAGTTCGAGGCAGCCCAGGAACTGTTTGCTGACGGAGAACTGTTATGACTAGGGATGGGATCAAGAGCAGGAGCTGGCTGGGCTGTGGTGGCGCACGCCTTTAATCCCAGCACTCGGCAGGCAGAGGCAGGCGGATCTCTGTGAGTTCGAGGCCAGCCTGGTCTACAAGAGCTAGTTCCAGGACAGGCTCTAAAAAAGCTGCAGAGAAACCCTGTCTCGAAAAACCAAAAAAAGAAAAAAAAAGAGCAGGAGCTGGCTGTAAGGCTTGGCGGTCTGGGAGGGCCTCATGAAGCCGTTATTACCTAGCCTGCCATGGAAACTGCCAGCCAAGGCTTGGAACTCACCAGAAGTCAGCCGTGGTGATACAGACCTGTTAGCCCAGCTGCTCGCCAGGAAGAAAGTTCAAGGCTAGCCTGGCTTGCAGAATGAGTTCAAAACCAGCAATGGAGTTGATCTCGTCTCTTTAAAAAGGGGGTGGGAGTAGAGAATGCACTCAGTAGTAGAGCGCTTGCCTAGCATGCACAGGGCTCTGGGTTTGAGCTATAGAGGGAGGGAGGGACCCAGGTGGTATAGTTAGGGCTTGAGAAATGGTCTTAGAGGGTGGAAACAAAGTAGGCAAAGGTGTGAGGCAGAGAAACCAGGTATACCCTCTGCCTGCGTGGCACAGGGAAATATGCTGCCTAGGAGTACTGGCCATCCTGTGTCACAGGCTACTTTCTAGGCTCCAGCTCAATGTCCCTCAGGACTACGAATCTGCCCTCAGTGCTTGCAGGCAGCTCATAAGAGTTTGGCCTCTCAATGTACAAGGTCAGCAGCATGGCAGGCAGGTTGGCAGCTTGGCTGTGTCCTCTGGGCAGGGCTGGGTTCATTGTCATCCTCCCGACAACTCAGGAAATGAGCTCTGTCTGAAAAAGCAGCCTTATCGCCTGTTTCCAGCTTACACAGGCAGCGCACGTCTGTGGGACACTCGGGTGTGTATGGGGGGGGGTGACCATGCGAAGACAAAGGAGCCACCCAGCTGGAGTCCGTCCATGCACTTGCATTTTTGGGATGACGCCACTTGAAACCAGAGTTGTATTGCATACTGCCATGTCACGTTTGTTCGTCCTTTCCTTCCTTCCTTTCTTTTCACCCCCCCGCCCTTGCTCCGTGTGCTCGAGCTCAGACTCAGGGCCTCCTGCACGCTAGGCAAGTAGTCTGCCACTGAACCACACCCCAAGCTTTGTCTCCCTTTTTAAAATTGTTTGCTTTGTTTTTGAATCGTGTATATGTGTGTTGTGTGATGTGTATGTATATGGTATGTATGTGTGCATGTTCAGTGTGTGTGTGCATTCCTGTATGTGATTGCAGGCGTGTATGTGTCATGGTGAGCATATGACGATCAGAGGGGTAACCTTAGATGCCAGCCCTTGCCTTGGACCATCTTTGAAGTAGGGTCTCTTTTTTGCCACTGCCTGTGCCAGCTGGTGGCCAGCAAGCTTCTGGGGATTCTCCTGTCCTTGCCTCTCATCTCACCAGACACAGGAGTGCGCACTACCGCATTCAGCTCCCTATTGGTTCTGGATGTCTGAACTCAGAGTCGGCTCACATAAGGGCTGGCCTTGAACCCAGCATGTTAAGGATGACCTGGTCTCCACTGCATCCATACCCCTGGTCTGCGTGGTGCAGTAGGTGGAAACCAGGGCTTCATGCCTTCTAGGCAAGGGTTCTCCCAACTGAGCCATGCCTCCAGCCTTTGTTGCCTGCCTAAGCTTAGATACTGCATAATTTAGACATGGCCACTCATGTGCTTCTGGGTGCTTCCCTAGCATTTCATAGTGCTGGCCAGAATTCTGAAGTTGCAAGGGAAAGAAGGAGGCCAAATACAAACCGCATCTACCATGACCACCCTGCCTCCCTCCCCCTTCCCGGTTTAGATCTAGATGGAGGCTTCCAGAGCAACCCCTGGGTGGGAGATGATGGTACAAGGAGCAAGGGCCCTAGGCTGGGAGAGGCAGGTAAGTCCCTGCCAGGCCCAGTTGGCTGTGCATGTTTGTGCATTATGACCAACACTGAGTCCCAGGGAAGAATCATGGACCAAGTCTGAATCAGTACAGCCAGGAGATGCTGAGACTGACTCTGGACCATAACATCCACTCTACTGGGGGTGGGTCCTAGGGCCTCACTGCCTGGACCTGGAAAATGCTATGCCACTGTATCGGGCCTTGGTGTTCAGCCATGCAATGGCTGCTGCTTTAGGAGCCTCAGAAAGACAAGATCAGCTCCGGGGCCATGAGACTATGAATCTCTGGTCATGCAGTCCTCGGCCCTGCAGAAGTCCCAAGAAGAAGGGAGTCTTTAAGGTTTGTGTAGCTGGGCAGCGGTGGCGCAGCGCACGCCTTTAATCCCAAGCACTTGGGAGGCAGAGGCAGGTGGAGCTCTGTGAGATCAAGGGCGGTCTGTTCTACAAAGTGAGTTCTGGGGCAACCAGATCTGTTACACGGAGAAACTCTCTTAAAAACAAACAAACAAACAAACAAGACTTCTGCTAGCCAGGAGGTGGTGACACATGGTTTTAATCTCAGCACTTGGGAAACAGAGGCAGGCAGAACTCTGTGAATTTGAGGTCATCCTGGTCTACAGAGTCCTAAGACAGCCAAGTGTACACAGAAAACCCTGTCTCAGAGTGGAGGAAAGGCTTCTGCTATCGAGGTATGGTGGTACATGTCTGTACGCTATAGTCCTAGCATTTGGAAGGCTGAGGCAGAACTACCATGAGTTTGAAACCAGTGTGGCTACACACCCTGTCTCAAAATCAAGCAAATGGGCCAATGAGATGGCTCAGTGGGTAAAGCGCTTATTGCACAAGCCTGAAGACCTGAACTCAGTCCCCAGACCCCATGTGAAGGAGAAGGAAAGAACCCTCTGACTTCCATGTGTGTATAGTAGCATATATGTGTCCCACACACATAATCAGTTTAAATAGAATGATCACATTAAAACAGCAAATCGTGCTAAAGCTGTAGCTCAGTTGGTAGCATGTTTGCCCAGCCTGTACAAAGTTCAGCACCACAGAAACCAAGGTAGTAGTGCACACCTGGACTCCCAGCACTTGGAGGTGAAGGCAAATTCAAGGCCACCCTCCCCTACATAGGGAGTTCGAGGCCAACCTGGGCTCCATGTGACCCTGTCTCCAAACAACCACAGAAATCAAACCCAAGGGCTCCTGAGTAGAAGTCGGGGTCAAATGTCCCCAAGGCCATTCTGAGCTTTCTCCGAGGATGCCAGCCTCCCTCTGGCTTCCCGCTGAGGTTGGAAGTGGTGTCTGCCCAACCTTTCCCCTTCCTCTCACCTCTCCAGCAGGAACCCTGCTTCACCTAATGTGGCACCCTGCTACCAGGACCCATGCTGGTCCATCTGGCTACTTCCTGGAGCTCTCTTGGTCATGCTCTAGGGAGCTGTGTGCTTTGTCACCCTGACCCCTGGGCGGCAGCTGCCTCGCTGTTCATTCCTGCAGCTGTTCAGCTGTTTCTAGCTCCTTCTCCTTGTAGTCTTGGAGCTGGACATTTTGGTGCCCTCTAGGCAGAGGCCTTTGGACTAGATACCTGGCTTCTCCCTGTGGACCCAGGTTTGGAGCAGCAGTGGGTTCCGCCATCTGCATCAACCCCTCACCCACAGGCAGTTCTGCTTAGGCTAAAAAAGGGACCTTGCTATGTAGTCAGGGCCTTGGGGTCAGGGATATGGGAAGTACCTCATGTGGTCACCAAGGGATTGGACATGTGACCATAGAGACCAGACCATACTGGACTTGAAGTCCCTTCTATAGCCCTGTCAAACTGGGGTGCACATGTCCCTTAGTGGTTTCTGATGTTGATCGGGGTTGGGTGGCTGCTGCAGCCAGACCTGAGACGCTCTGATGGGAGCTGTGTCACAGGGCTGGGAGCCACTTGTCCTGCTAGAAATGGAGAGTGAGCCACTTTCCAGAGGGTTCCCTGAGATGAGGGCCTGTCAGCTTATCTGAGCAGATACCTCCAGAATGAGGCCAAAGGGACAGTAGTGTATGACTACCCAGCTGAGGTGTCTCGGCTTCAGACCTCAGGGTGGGGGACAGTGGTAGTAAGCTGGGCTCCTGCTCTCCCCTTCCCCTGGCTCCCGCTATCCTGCAGCCATCCGCTACACTCTCTCCAGGCCCCGCCACGAACTCACTGTCATGGAATTTGTGAAACCCAAGCCTGGCCTGGTGGAAAATCTGTTTTTAATTTCTGGCCGGCATCACTGGTTCCTCAGCCAAGTGTGTTGGGGGTGGGGGCGTCTGTGGTCATGCATCCAGCTCAGCGCCCTGGCAGCCCATCCAGGACCCCCAGATTCTCCCTGCGGGGGTGAGAGTGGGCTTCCTGGCCAGCACTAGATGTCTAGAGGCACAGATCAGTTCCTGCTCAGTGATCTGGGGACCCCCAAGCCTCAGACTCAGGGAACCAGGCCTGCGGCTTATACATGCTGAGCCAGCTGTATGCATGCTCAGCTAGTTGCGTGTCCCTCGTGATCCCGAGGCATGGCTCAGTCTGGTGGGCCCTCCCCTTTCCTTACTCTGGCCCAAGATGCCTGTGGAGTCTTAGCCTAACCCAGCCAGCCTTCTGGACAGCCCTCCTCCCCATACGTGGTCTCTTCCTCTGGCAGATGAAGGGTTCCCATTAGAAGCTTTCTGTACTAGGAAGGGGGGGGGGTGTCCTGCTTCCCTGCCTTCTCTTACTCATACTGTGCATGTTCCAACCCTGTGCCCTGAATTCCTTTTTGCTCCCTGATCCCATCCTGGTCTCTAGATCACAAAGCCATCTTTGAGCCTTGGCTTTCCTAGGTGCCCAGCCAGGAGCCTGTGACCCCACAATGGCAGTCTGAGACCTACTTCTGCTTCAGATTCCCAAGGCCACTGAACTGTGCTGCTGGGGGTCCCTGGAGCCCTCTGGTGGCCCAGAAGGAATGCGCTCTAGGCCTACATCCTGGTTATCTTAGGTCAACTCTGGTGACTTATCCCTCCTTGGGGCAAGCTGGTGCGATGCTGTGGTGACTCCTCCCTACTCCGAGTAGGCAAACGGGACCCTGGTAGCCCATCTCTATCCAGAAAAGTAGATGTTACTGGGGCCATGTACTCCCTCTAGATGACTACCCAGATGCTTCTTACCTTCTGCATGTGTGAGAGCTCACAAGTATTTACATCCTGGGGAGCTGGTACAGTAAAATAGGAGGCCACTGGGAGCTGGAGAGGAGGGTGCTGTCCCTACCTACCTTAACCAAGAGCCTAGTTCCTGCAGCCCACACTGTGGCTAGGAGCTTAGAACAGGGATAGGTGCCTGCCTCACCCGCCTGAGCCTCTAGATCACTTTTACCATAGACGGAAAATTCCATGTGGTCAGAGCCTAGCTGCTGAGTGGCATTTCCCATTATCATCCTCAGTGGTCTGTGGGCAGTGGTGGCTGCTCTGCCACTGAATACATTGGCCTGGTGCCCCCATAGAAGCATGTCCTGGGGATCTGGCCTCAGAGACTAGGAAGAGGTCATGCTGTCTCAGCCGGCTGTCCCACAGGGCCTCAAGTTGTCTATGCTGACATGCTTTTTCTCATTGTAAATCGGAGGGTGCTATCCCTTCCATTCCTGGAGCTGGGACAGATTCTGCTGACTGCCCTTGGCCTCAGCACTCATTACAGTTGGCCCCATCTGGGAGGAATAGATGGAGCCAGAAAGTTCCCCCAGCCTCTTGGAATTCGGGGAACAGAGATCTCAATTTATCCCTGCTATGGTTGAACACATTCTCTGAGCACAAGTCCTGAGTTGATTGGATAGTCTCCCCTTAGCTTTCAGTAGCGATGTTAGTGTCGTTCCTGCCCCATCCGTGAGCTTGGCAACACCTTCCAGCCATCCACTGACACTATGCAAGCAGACCCCAAGGCACAAAGGGTAGAAACATGTTCAGAAAGGGCTTCCCAGAGAAGGCCAGACCAGGATGGAATCGGGGAGAACATAGACAGATGGGTATGAACCCTTTCTTGGCCACCCTAAGAGTAAGAAATTGAGAATGCTAGGCACCTGCTGTGACTGTCACTACCTATAGATCTTCACTGGCTTTGGGATTTTGGTTGACTTCCTTTCTTTGAGCCCCAGGGTACAATCTTGGGTGACTGGTTTCTTAAGGCGCGCACACTCTCTCTCTCCTAACCTGGAACTCACTATATAGCCTAGGCTGGCCTAGACTGCTGTGCCTCCCCAGTACTGGGATTAAAGCCGTGTACACCCATAAGAGCATAAACGCCCTGGGGCTCATGAAGCCACACCTATTGGCACTGGTATGTGTGGGTGCAGCTGTGAGCAGATGTATGGACACAGGGCCTGAATGTTCGAATGTGGATGAGGGTGTGTGCTTTCTCTGGCTTTCCCCCCACACCCGACTGAGGACATGTAGATTTCCTAGGGGTTCCCCACAAAGGTGGAGCTCAAAGCCTTTATTCCCAAGTCTGTATTTCCCCGGGGACTCCACAGACTCAGTTTCACACACTGACCCTGGCTGCTCTTCACTACAGATGGCCTGACATCCCTGCCCATCTTTTTTTTTCTTTTTTTCTTTATGTGTTGTACATGTGTGTCTGTGTACACCCATGTTACATGCCATGATGTATGTATAGAGGTCAGAGGACAACTTGTAGGAATTAGTTCTCTCCTTCTACTATGTGGCTCTTGAGAATCGAACTTGGGTCTTCAGGCTTGACGGCAAGAGCCTCTGCCTGCTGAGCTGTCTCACAAGCCAGCGTTCAGCTATTCATGGCCTGTCTCCTTCCCTTCAGTAAGCTTAGTGCCAAGATTACCTCCCTGTACAGAGGCTGTTGCCAGCTGGGTCCTGTATGTCCCTGGCATCTTGTGGCATTTTGTAAGTGAGCATCAGCCCTCTGCAACACAGTAGTGCCATTTGTGAGCAGAATTGCCACCCCCACCCCAGATCCTGTCATGATTGGAACTTATCTTATAAAACCTGTTTTCTCCTCTAGCAAATGGGAGGATGTGGTCCTAGCATCAGCCAAGTAATACTGGGTGCACAGGCCCACCCTGGCCACAGAGCCGAAGCCTGGTGCCTGCCATGTGTCTGGGACCCATCCCTAACTCCCCTCCAGTGAGATGTACATTCTAGATGTATGGCCCAAAGTGGGTCTGGTTGACATGGGGAGCCCTAGGATGGCCCTCTTCATGGAAGGACAGGGAGAGAGTGGTCAATTGCTCTCACAGGCTTGTACAGCCTTTGCCTCTGATTTGTGATGAGGGAACCTGCACTGGGTTGGCACTTTTGGTCCAGGCCTAGGTGTAAGCAGGCAACAACAGATCCAGATGAAAGCCAGGGGATGTTGTAGCTAAAGTGTGCTGGTGATTACTCATGGCCACTATGTGAGAACGCTGTGACTGGCCTATACTGGCCTATATAGGCGTGTGCTGGGTTCTGTCTGCATTGCCTGCTGCAAACTGGCATGCTCCTGTCCCCACCTCCCTGTGTACTCCTGGACCAGCCATCCTGGGCTTTGGAGGCCTTTCTGATGTAAGCACTAGGGCTCACAGGGTAGCTCTGGCACCCCCAACTGCACCTATTCCCCTCTCTGCAGGGATGGTGGGCCTATACTGTACACTGCAAAAACAGAAAGATGCCTCGCAGCACCCAGACTGCTGGGTAGCTCCATGGTACAGGGTAGAGGGACGGGGTGAAGCTGGTGGGGGATGGGCTGTGGCATCAAGGTGGAGCTGGCCTTTCCCTGAGTTTTTTTCTGCACTATGCCACAAGCAGAGGTCCCATCTCCAGTGGCCCATCAGCCTCCAGGGTAGTGTCATGGCTCTGGATTACAGAAATCTAGTTCTTGGCCCTCATTAACTGGATGTGCAGGCAGCACCTTCATGGCCAGATGGAAAGTGCTGAGGCCTGCCTCCAGGTGTGGGAGCCAGCTGGCTTCTGGGAGGGCAGGGAACACCATCCTTTTGCTGCCTGGCAACTGTCTCCTGGGAAATGGCCCACTGGGTGCCAGGGTTGTTGATGGAGCAGCCTGTAGTCCCAAGGGGGGCCAGGCAAAGGGTTGTTCTGCCTCTCTAGCTCCTCAGGCATTGGCCCCGAGGATGGCGCACCTGTCCCAGGGCCATCAGCAATCCCTCCCTGACTGAGGAGGAGCAGAGGTTGGGATGGGGCCAGGAGAAGCTCAGAATCAGAGCCAGGGGACAGTCTGGGTAGCTTCAGAAAAAGTAACCCTTCAGCATCCTTCCGCTGCCCCATTGACCAGTAACTGATGCTGAACAACACCCTGCTTCCGCACCCTGCACAGGAAGTGAGCTGAGAACACATTTCCTGTCATGTGGCTCCTAAGAGAATGCATGGTTAACTAGCCTGTCCTTTCTATTTCTCTGACACATGATGGTGGGCGGGAGGGGCATATTCTACTAAGTACGACTAGAGAGAGTCAGGGGTGTTCTCTCCTTCCACCATGAGGGTCCTGGGATTGAACTCATGGTGTCTGCCTTGGTAGCAGGCACTTTTATCTGTTGAGCCATCTCACAGAGCCAGCTTTTTGTTGTTGTTTTTAAATTATGTATTTTTGTTTTATGTGCATGGGTATTTTGCCTTCATGTATGCCTGTGCACCACGGGTATGCCTCATACCCTCAGCGGCCAGGTCCCCTTTCAGTAGTGTTTCAGACAACTGTGAGCTGACAATGTGGCTGCTGGGTATTGAACCCTGCTACCTGGGAAGAGCAGTCAGTGCTCTTGGCCACTGAGCCATCTCTGAAGCTCCAGCTTTTTTTTGTTGTTGTTCCTTTTTAAAGACAGGGTTTTTCTGTGTAGCTTTGGAGCCTGCCCGGGAACTTACTCTGTAGACCAGGCTGGCCTCGAACTCACAGAGATCCCCCTGCCTCTGCCTCCAGAGGGCTGGAATTAAAATCATGTGTCACTACCGCCTGGCTTTTATGTTTTGTTTTGTTTTTTGAAATAGAGTTCTGTTGTGTATTCCATAGCTTTGAACTCACTGTATAGCTCAGGCTGGATGCCCCCTCACAGCAATTCTCCTGCTTCAGCCTCCCGAAGAATTCTGGGGTTACAGGAATGTGCCACCGGACACATGGCTTCTGAAGTTTCTTTATTGGGGAAAGCACGTGGTCAGGCAAACTTCAAAAAAAAAATGCAGAGCCATTAGGAAGAAGGGCTGACATGGGACTGCGCCCTAGCCCCACCCACACCCTCCAATGCCCTTCTGTCTACCCCGGCTCACAGGCGCTACTGCTGCTGGGGGCCGCCGCCCTGGCCTGCCTGGCCCTCGACCTTCTTTTCCTGCTCTTCTATTCCTTTTGGTTGTGCTGCCGGCGGCGGAAGACAGATGAACACCTGGAAGCCGACTGTTGCTGCACCGCCTGGTGCGTCATCATCGCCACGTTGGTCTGCAGGTGAGCAGGAGAGGGCCTACGGAGCCTGTGACTGTTCAGGAGGGAGGGGCTGGAGGCGGGGTCGCTTGGGGATGTGGTTAGGGAGGCTAGAGGATAGGGCGGGGAAGTCTGGGCGGGACCGGAAGAGAGAGGTGGGACCCAAGGCCAGAAGGATGGTGTGGGGCTGTTAAGGCGATTAGGTTGAAGAGGGTAAGGGGCTAGGGGCTAGAAGCTGGGGGCCGTGGGAGCCAGGATTGGGCCGGTGGGAAGGTTTGGCTGCAAGCCCTGCAAATGATGGCTCTACCTCCCCCAGCGCGGGCATCGCTGTGGGATTCTATGGCAACGGGGAAACCAGTGATGGTGTTCATCGAGCCACTTACTCTCTCCGACATGCCAACCGCACAGTGGCAGGGGTCCAGGACCGCGTGAGTGACTGGCTGGGGAGCGTCCTGTCTGCTCTAGAACCTTCTGTGTGCATGTGGGATGATCTGCTCTGCACCTGGCTCCGATTCATATTGCTCCCCTCACAGGTGTGGGATACCGCTGCAGCCCTGAACCGCACAGCAGAGCCCAACCTACAGACCCTGGAGCGGCAGCTGGCCGGGCGACAGGAGCCACTGAGGGCCGTGCAGCGGCTGCAGAGCCTTCTGGGGACACTGTTGGGCTACACCGCTGCCATCCCCTTTTGGAGGAACCCTGGCGTATCACTGGAGGTGCTGGCTGAACAGGTGGACCTCTATGACTGGTACAGGTGAGCCAGGTGGGGTGGACCCTTCCCCCTAGGGCCCACTCCACCTGGGTAGAGCATCACCCTCCGGGACCACTTTGTACCTAGTGCCTGAGGTTGCCAGCCATAGCAGGAATCCCTGTGGGAGGTGGTGCTGTCTTTTTCAAGAACTGACATCAAGTCAGACTTGGTGGTATATAATCCCAACACAGTAGAGGCCAAGGCAAAGGGGCTGGGAGCACCAGGCTAGCCTGGGCTAAATGGCAAGACCCTGACCCAAAAGACTAAGCCCTGGGCTATTTGCCCAGCCATTATCCATGCCTGGCCCACAGCTGTGTGTGTCCACAGGTGGCTGGGGTACCTGGGCCTGCTGTTGCTTGATGTCATCATCTGCCTCCTGGTGCTGGTGGGCCTCATCCGCAGCTCCAAGGGTATCTTGGTTGGGTGAGTTAAAGGGGAAGATGGGTCCTATGGGCCCACGGATGGAGTGATGGTCTGAGATAATATAACCCTGTCTCCTTCTATCAGTGAGACCCACGAGGCTCTGGCCATGAGCATCTCCTAAGGGCAGCCTTCCTCCCAGAGATGCCATACTGCTGTGACCAGTGCCAGGAGCCACTTGCCTGTGTATAGTCTTTAGCTATGCTCCTCCCCAGGAGAGTCTGCACAGGGTTTACTTACAGCTGCCCTGGTAGGGGACACCAGGCAACCTGACTGGGTTCTAGCCCAGCTCCGCTTCTTACCGTGTCAACCACTTTGAACAGCTGGACCCGTCGGGGCCAGACCCATCTCATCTGAAAGATAAAGATGTCAACTTGCCAATGGGGTGGCTGCGGGGTGATGTCACTGTCCCACCCGAGCAGCCGCCTTTCAGTTACTGTGTGGGTCTGGCACTGTGGAGCCCCATAACCCTCCAGCCCCTGTACCTCCATGTCTCCCAAGGATGAACAGATGAACCTGCTGGGTCTGAGGGTCAGGGGGTGATGCTGAACTGGGAAGCAGAGCCAGAGCCAGGGCCCTCTTCAGTGTGTGTGATGCAGCCAAGGCGCTCTAAGAGAGGGGATGGCAGGGTTGAGGCCTCAAGAGCAAGCAATGGGTAGACCCTGGGGAAAGATGTGCAGGCCGATGCACAGACCTGCACCTGGGTGATGTGTGGGAGAGCAGGGAGCCCTGTGTGGCTGGAGCAGGCCCGAGGGAGGGAAGAGCCAGCCATGCATAGGAATGGGTGTCATTGGCATACTCGGAGGGGTTGACGTGATCAAGGGCTCATGTAGACAGGATGTATGAGACCTAGGGTGCCACAGGGTCTCCTACCCAAGCCTAGGTTGCTGTCACTTGTCCCCAGCTGTGCACTCACAGGGTGAGTCTCATCCCTGCTGGGAGGAGCATTTGTGCAGGTCCCGGGCCTTGAGTGACTCTAAGACCAGGTCACAGGAAGACTCAACTGTCTCGTGTGGGACCGCCCAGACTCAGGCCCCAGGGGCCTGGCATTTTGTGCTGCAGCTGTGTGTATGGCATGTCCCCTATCCCCTATTCCCAGCCTGATGGGCCTTCTTTGCCCCAAGGGTCTGCTTGCTGGGTGTCTTGGCCCTGGTCATCAGCTGGGGTGCACTGGGCTTGGAGCTGGCCGTGTCTGTGGTGAGTGGCAGGGGGACCAGGAATCCCCATCTAATGGGCTTTGGTTGGGAGGAAAAAGCCATTCTTCTGTGCCCTGTCACCTTGCCCTGGTTCACACAGACCCATGCTCCTTATATCCCACTCTGCCTCTCTGAATTAAGGGGAGATCCTGGGGGGTGAGGGACAAAATCTCCCTGAGAACTCTGGGTGGTCGTGGCTTGCTTCTGAGGCCCATCTTGGTCACCTGCCCTTTCATGCCTCACCCATTTCAGGGCTCCAGCGACTTCTGCGTAGACCCTGACACCTTTGTGACCAAGATGGTGGAGGAGCACTCAGTGCTGAGCGGGGGTGAGTCTGTGGCCAGGTGTGGACTGGACAAAGGGCTGAGGTCCCTACCTGTACCAGCCTTTGACCTTAGGCGGGCATGGTACAGGCCAGGAAGCTGGTGTCCCAGGCTGCTTCCAAGTGGGCAGCCAGGGGGATAGACACCTGCTCAGGAGCCTGCAACTCTGGTGGATGCCTGAGGCGGAAGCCCCAGCTATGTTTGTGAGGCCACTAATTGGGAACAGAGAGTGGGAAGCCGGGAGGCTGCGCCACAGCTGGGAGTATAGGCTTTCTGGTGGTGGAGAAGAGAGAGTACTGAGACATGTGATGATCCCGGTAAAGGCCTCCTGAGCTTGGGCATGGCACGTGCCCTGAATCCCCGTACTCGGGAGGCTGGAGTAGTAGGAGCTTGAGTTGCTGGCCAACCTGGGTAAAACTGTCTCAAAAACACAAAAATACAAACAAAAGCTTCCCAAGGCTGCTGACTGGCATGACGGGCAAAGGAAGGGGAAGCTGTCAGAGAGCCACAGGCCCCAGATAGTAGAGGCAATGAAGGGTTGAGCAGGTGGAAGTGGGCAGGGATGCTCCTCAAGGTGGGACCAGCTGCCACAGACCGGCTCAGGAGAGCCACTCAGACCGTGGGAGAAGCAGGGTCTTGGTAACAGGAAGGCACAGTTTGGCGAATGACAGACAGACACAACACACAAGAGAGTGGTTGGAATCTGCTACAATTTTACTAAATTCATGTTTTCATTATATAGTATTCAAACAAAGAACAAATCAGAAGGTCATGTGTCATCAGTTGGCACAGTATGAAAGCTTCTTTTAGTTACATTTTCAGGGACAGGTGTTAGACATAAAACATCCTTAGAAAAGGAAATCTTGTCCTTGGGAATGTAAACCTCAGTCAAGTGGTTTCATCTTAAGAATAGAAAGTTTTTGTCTCATTATCGCTATCATGGCCTTTCCTCTTTCTAACCCTTTCTTTACCAAATATGCCTAATCAGCTCTCTGTATCTGTGGAGATATACTTTTTAGTACCTTCTTATGCAGTAGACACCATGGGGGTTGGGATCTAGCAAGCCTATCCATAAAGTATAACATAACAGTCTATCCATCAACATTAACCCATCTATTCCCTTGCTCATCATACACCCCGTGTATGACAAAGGTTCTGCTGTAGTCTCATACATTCCCATACTGTGCTTCCCTATCTCAAAGCTGTTCCTGAAGAGAATGATCCTTGTCTTGTATATATAAAGACTATCATTATTATGAAAGAAATTGTGCAAAGCTCATATCCCGCATACCCAGCTAATCGAGAAACCTGTCTATGCCCCAAGGGCAGCCAATACCAGGCTGTCTGCCATTGACCTCCAGGAAGCCTAGTCCCATGGGACACGTCGCTCCTGTCCGGCATAATGACATATGTCATGTCACACAGACAACACTGGAGTTGGTGTGGCAACCAACTTCATTACACACTGGATACAAGAAGAGATTGGGGAGCCGTGTCCTTGGTCCTACAGCCCCTGCACGCCTAGAAACCAAATGAAACATAGAACCTAAGTCTGAGTGTGGGTGCTGGCATAGAGACCCCACTCTGCCCACTGTCACTGCTTCAGGGCTAGAAAACCCATGGGAGTGTCCTGCACCCTTCAGGGGCCCACTCTGAGGACAGGATCTTGGCTCAGCCACAGTCTCCCTGGAGGTCACGGCTCAGCCTCACACACAAGCACAAGCGTACATACATGTGTGTGAATGCATGTACATGCAAGCATGTGCATGCACAGGGATACAAACATGCATTATTTGCAAGCGCTGGTGCATGTAGACACCCAGACGCAGGCAGGCACACTTGAGGACAATGTGAATGCATGTACTTGCGTGCAGACACAGACAGGACCTGTCCTCAGCGCCTCCTCCCTCTTTTCACAGACATTTTGCAATACTACTTGGCTTGCTCGCCCCGTGCCACCAACCCTTTCCAACAGGTGAGAGCCAGACTGGTCCTGGGTGGCCAAGGCCAGAGACACAGGATGCGGGAAGAGGCTGAAAGGGCCATGAGCTTGTCCTGTTAGCCCACATAGCTGAAGCTACTGGCCCCTTAGGTTCTATGCAAACCCACATCGGAGGATGCTAATCTTTTGCCCCATCCATGGAGTGACCTATTTAATGTGGATCCTTGAGATGCCTTTCATTCTTTGGGGTTCCCTCAGCAACCCTGCAGGACAGAGGCTAGCTGACTGGCAAATGTAGACAATATGAGAGGAGCCCAGGGGGCACCTCTGTAAAATGCCACCTGTTCAGAGGTCTCAGTGGTGGCATTTGAAGAGTTTGGCAGCCCTAACTAGCCGTACCCTGTACCCACTACTTGTCCCTGCAGTGGGGTGAGAGTACCCTTTGCATCCTGAAGACACACCTTCATTGATGGTGCTTTACTTTGCTCTCTGGAGTGGGCACAGGGTTTTGTTACCACCTCAGGGGTGTGTATCATCCCCTGTGTGGGCACCTTCAGAGAGAAGGGGTGTCCTGTAGCCTACAGGGATAGTCGGGCAAACTGGCCAACGGGGGGGCCTTGCTCCCTGTGTTGGGAGGACTGGGTTGGGAGAGCAGCAGGCGGCTGCTGGATTCCGCACTTCTCTGTGGAGCAGAAGCTGTCAGGAAGCCACAAAGCTCTGGTGGAAATGCAGGATGTCGTGGCCGAGCTGCTGAGGAGTGTCCCGAAGGAGCACCCAGCCACCAAGGTGAGGGGCTGTGGGCAAGGGTGGCCCTGACGGATGGAAACTTGAGGGTCTTGATTGTTCCTTCTGTTCCCATAGTCTTTGCACCCTCCCTTCCCTTACCCTCCACCCCCTTTTCCTGGGCTTTGTTCATGGGTTTATAAAATATTTGGGAGGCTGAGATGGCTCAAAATGTAAGCATGGCAACCTGAGTCCAATCCCTGAGACCCACATGGTGGAAGAGGGAAGTGACTCCTACAAGCTGTCCTCTGGTCTCAGTTTGTTCACTGTGGCATGCTTGTGTACACACACGCACACATACACACACACACACACACACACACACCAAATGTTTCGTTCTTTATACTAAAAGTAATACAAGCTTGGCGTAGTGACACGCCTGTAGGACTCAGGAGGCTGAGGCGAGATCTTCAATTCTAGGATAACCTGGGCTACATTGCCAAACCCTGTCTCAAATATGCAAGGCTGGCTGGGTGTGGTGGCACCTACCTGACTCTCAGTACTAGGGAAGTAGAGTCTGGAGGATCAGGAGTTCAAACTCCTCCTCTGCTCCGTAGGGAGAGAAACTGCAGTGAGCCCACAGGTCTCTAGGTAAGCCGGAGGGTGGGCTTAGTGATAAGAACTTGTCAGGCACAGGCAAGGAATTCCTAGGTTCCATCCCAGCACTGCAAAAAAGAAACGAAAAAAGATCTCTCTCCAAACTGTGACTTTCTAGGAATTTGGGTTGGGCCTTTAGCCCACAATTTGGGGACTCAGTCCGTCATACCAGGTTTCATGTTCCCGATAAAAGCTTCAGTCTGTTAATAACGTTTCACCAGGTGAGGTGACACTTTCCTTTAGTCCCAGCATTCAAGAGGTGGCCTGCATGCACTTCTGGGGTGCTGGGGTTGCAGGCTTGCCTACCACAACCAGCCTAAAGTCTGACTTTTGTAAAATTTATTTTTAATTTCATTTTATGTAATGGGTGTTTTGCCTGCATGAGTGTCTGGTACTTGTGTAGGCCAGAGAAGGACATCAGATCCCCGGGAACTGGAGTCACGGACAGTTGTGAGCCACTGTGTAGGCATTGAAACTCCAACCTGGTTCTTCCAAAAGAGCAGCCGATGCTCTTAACTGCTGAGCCATTCCTTCTGCCCCCTAACATATGTTTTAAGAGCAGAACGAGGCCCAGTCGGTGACACATAGTGAGTCAGGTTCTCCCACGAACCTGAAGGAAATCTAGCTAGGTGTGGTAGCACATACCCCTAACCCGGCCCTGAAGAGGTTGAGGCAGGAGGATTGTGAGTTTGAGGCCATCTTACAGTATGTAGCAAGACTCTTGATAAGAAAATTAAATTAACTCTATCTTGGAGTGACTGCATTGGACAGGTATCTGTGCACTCTCTGGTTCCTGTGTTTCCAAGGCACAGAACCTAGGCCTGCCATTTTTCGGAAGACCCTCAGGGGCTGGCATAGAGTTGGGGTTCAGGGGATGGGCTCGCTCTGTGGCTAGTTGTGAGATGGAAGGAGACTGAGGGCTCCATGGCTCATTTGGGTCTTCCCAATTACCCTGAC